>NC_135416.1:13265000-13865000 GCF_051991245.1 Festucalex cinctus
ATGCCACTTTCTATCCTGGGATTTCAAAACTCTTCTGGATTGGTTCTGAATAATCCTGAACCTCTCAGGATTGAGATTTCCAAACCCATCCTGCCCCTAGGATCATTCCACCCCCAAGAAGAGAGACAGGAGTGAGAAATGTATCCTGTAGACCTCAAGGCTTGCATCGGTCAATTTATCAATTGCTAAAAACGATCATGCCAACCAAAACATCTCAAGAAGGAAACTAAGAAAGCACAGCAGCAAATTCTCCTTGCCAAGGGACAAATAAAACTTGGAATGTTTCAGCAAGAACTCAAGAATTAGAAAATACAATTACTGGAAAAGCAAATGTGGAACAGATTGCAGTGTGAAACTTAAAAGTTTTTGTTGCAGCTACAAGTTTGGGTTGAGCACTTTATTTTCATTATTTGGATTTTATTTGTGGTAATGTTTGTGGAATTTAGAATTTTTCACTTAAATTAAAATAAACTGTATATGATGAGGTTTAATATATTAAAAAATATATCTTTATACTATTAAGTCCGGGAAATGCAAGTGATGCTTATTTATTGATATGAGTATATGTGAAACTAATACATGAAGTCACAGTGTAAACTGACCTGAGGTGGGATTAATTTCCTGATTTTCAAGATCAAATTGATCCAGATTTGAAATAGCCAAAACGTGCTCAAATGTGCGTTAAAGGCAGGATTTAATTTCAAAATCGGAATTTGAATTTTCAAGATTAAATGTGGTCTGAAGTACCTAATTTTAATTGGATCAGCTCTGGTTTTAATCCACTCCATGTTTGAAATACTGAACATTCATCTGGCTAAACTGTCCAGTACTATCTTATCTAATCTGCACATTTTTGAACACTCACATGGCAGTCAGGTGTCTTTGTGTCTGCCACACAGTTCTGCGGTTTGGGTTCAAATCTCGGCACCAGCCTTCCTGGTGGTCCATTCTCAATCACATTCCGAATTAGAACAAATGTTACATACATTTCCTGTTCTGTGGTTTATAGATCATGAAGCTGGAGATTGAGGAGATCTCTGCCCTTCGGTCCTTCGTCTTCCTCTGGTGTGGCTCGGGTGAAGGTCTGGACTTGGGAAGAATGGTAACTCCACCTCTTACTCACTCATCTAAGCCAGGGGTGGGCACATTTTTTGACTTGCAAGCCACAACGGGCTCTAAAATTGAATGAGAGACCGGCCTAGGAATATTTGGTTAGAGTATTTGGGCCAGATATACTAACGCTACGGTTGGACTGGCGGTCTAGAAATTGGATGGATGTAAGTTTTAAACTGAAGTTTCCTTAAGCTGTAGGCTCTCTGTTTTGCATTGTTAGAGAACTGTTGCCAAATGGGTATAGCTGCAGACAATTTAGAAGCGATTCATACTAAATCAGAGTACACACAAAATGTTTAAATTTTTATGTTGACTTTTTCAATGTGTGAAACATCTTGTCATTTGTGATAAATTACTTGTGTGAGACGTCACAGAGCCCCTCAACAAACACAACAATATGCTCCTCTATTTGTGTGTACAACGGCCTCTGCCGTCCTAAAAGTGTTGACCAAACACTCAAGTATTCAATAAGTTCAACGTTGACGATTGTCGGCACGATTGTTCACCAGTTGGGTCGGTTCGAGACATCCAAAAATCCGGCCTTTGTGGACTTTGTGTGTACCATGCTTAATTGATTATTCACACAAGGTACTGCAATATGAGTATTTGGACTTTTGTTGACTGAGTCAGGAGGTCAAACTCCATCCTTCAGAAATCAGCTGACTCATCAATGCTGCAATGAACAATAACTTTTTCATGCCGCCCTTTGAGGATCAAAACCTACAGTTTGTGTTTAGATGATTTTGTATTGAATCGTGAATCTTGACCTTGGTCCGTCACGCTCACCCTCAACACAATGTTTGAAGTGTTTAAGGAAGTGGGGCTTCAGGCGCTGCGAAGACATCTGCTGGATCAAGACCAACAAGAATAACCCAGGCAAGACAAAGGCGCTGGACCCGAAAGCAGTTTTTCAGAGGACCAAGGTACAGCACAGTAATATGACAGTTTAAATTTTATTTTGAAAGTTGACATTCAATTAGAAATGAAGGAAAAAAAAAAAAAAACTATCTCCCTTAAATGTTCCAGATCATCAAGACAATTTTAATAACTCAGAGACAACCCAAGTTAATAAAATGCTGTTTCAAAATGATGCTTTGATTTATGAAGTGTACAAAAAAAATCCAATTGGCCTGAGGTTAGTACAGGCAAGTACCAATACCAGGTATCAGGGCCGATACCAGCCTTCTTAGTCTGTTTTACGAATAGTAATCAGTAACTACAAATTAGAGGAATAGAAACTTGCTATTAATTTTAATTGTTTTTTTTGTTTGTTTTTTTAGGAAAAATGAAGTCAGAATGAATTAAACATGACAAAATAACACTATTTAAACACAAAATGTACTTGCCCATGATAGAAGAGTCATGGTAACAGTCCCAGAAACAATGTCCAAAAACCATCTCGATGTGACAACAGGCAAGCGTGGCAATTGTTTACAAATAGGACTCTCGATACATGGTTGTTATCGCGTGAACTCAACTCTCCAACGTGAACCCCCGCCATCTTGTGGTCTGGCGGGTGCAGATTTCCGGATGCACAATGCACGCGATGTGAATTGACCTTACCCTGGCATGCCCCTCCCCGCCCACTAAATGCGACAAGCAGCGCCCTCCGACATTTACTGGTCCAGATGTGCATTCACAGTAATGTAGAAGTTGTTAAATCTTCCTTGTGATTTCTCGGTCAGGTATTTTCAGGGTGCCATATTTCTCTTCGAAGCCAGCAAAGGGGCTTTATTTTTTTTAATGAAGGGTATCTTCACTCCCTCATCATGCAATTTTTGCCCAAAAACAAATGGAAATACGCATCGCTGTTTGCTGCTACAAAAGTCAGGAAAAGACAGTCGCCTCACTCACTTCGACTCAATTTTGGACATTGTTCCCGTCAAGCAGGGTAAGAGTTAATTTATTAACTCATAGTTTCAATGTTCTGTTGACATTTTATAGTAAATAGTAGGGGTGTGAATTGCCTCGTACCTGACGATTCGATTCGTATCAGGATTCACAGGTCACGATTCGATTCAATACCGATTAATCCCGATACAAATTTATAAGTCGATTGTTGCGATTTTTTTCATTCAAATTTAGAAAATACTAATCAGTAAGCTTGTAGAGTGTAAGATTTATATGAAAATGTATTATTTATTTATCTGAAATTTCAGTCTTATAGAGGTTGTAATCTGTTTCATGTTTGAACAGCATTAAAATAAAATATTAAGGCTTAATGTTCCATTCATGTAACATTCTTCCATGCTCAAGGTGTGAATCCTAAAAAAAAAAAAAAAAAAAAAAAAAAAATCGATTCTGCCGATTATTGAATCGATTCGAGAATCACGCGATGTAGTATCGCGATATATCGCCGAATCGATTTTTTTTTAACACCCCTAGTAAATAGTAAGTCAACCGCGTGGACGGTTAGCTACCCGGAGCTATCGTTAGCCTTTGGCTAAAAGCCTTCGTGCAGACGTAGTACTTTCTGGTCATTTTGGAGGGATTTGACTGGTTGTGTGCGTGTCCTTCCACAAAGTTTGATCCAGCGCAGACATTTTTTTCGTAGTTGTTGAGGGTTTAGGGAAGGGAATAATCCAGACAGTGTCTCTCTTAAACAAGCCGTGACTACCGCAGGACGCTGGTTAGTCAATCGGGATAACTGCTATCACCCTTATACAAGTCGTGACTACAGCGTTTAACCATTGTTATTGATTTTTATTCTTGGCTTTGGATGAACACGCAATGCACGTCCGGAAGCTGGTTTGTTTTTGTTTGTCCACAGCAAAACGCACGTGCCGTCGCAGACATGACGTCTTGCGTCTTGATTGGTTTACTAGGTCATGCAGGCATGGTTTACAGTAAGGTCAATTGCAGTCCGTGTGGCCGCCGAACAGAAAATGCACCGGGTCCGTTCCGCAGGCAGTGTGTATTGGGCGTAACAAACATTTTCCGAGTACGATATAAAGTGCCACTTTAAAAGTAGACCAACTAATGTGTATGGTTTATTTGCAGGAACACTGCCTGATGGGAATCAAAGGAACAGTGCGGCGAAGCAGAGATGGCGACTTCATCCATGCTAATGTGGACATCGACTTGATCATCACGGAGGAGCCCGAGATGGGAAACGTGGAGAAGCCCGTCGAGATCTTTCACATCATCGAGCACTTCTGTTTGGGCCGTAGGAGGTTGCACCTTTTCGGACGAGATTCGACCATCAGGCCTGGTGTGACAAACGTTTCTATGGACGTTTCTCTTCTTGTTCTGTTAGGTTGGTAAATGTCAAACTGTCTGACGTCTCCCCCTACAGGCTGGCTGACAGTGGGTCCCACTCTCACCAACAGCAACTTCAACCCAGAGAGCTACGCCGCACATTTTGCTTTGCCCGATTCCTACCTCTCTGGCTGCACCGAGGAAATAGAGCGAATGCGTCCCAAATCGCCGCCTTCGAAGATGAAGTCCGACCGCGGCGGCGGAGCACCCAGAGGGGGGCGAAGTGGTCCGAACGCAGGGAGAGGTGGAGAGAGAGGTCGGGAAAGAAACAGACCAAGCTTCCGCGGAGACAGGGGAGGTTTCCGGGGCCGGGGAGGCCCCCACAGGGGCTTTCCCCCACGCTAGCATAATAATGCTGATCCGACTGATGCTAGTCCGAGGTTTGCTTTGACTTGACAAGTTGCTCCTGATATGGCCTCCTGATTTCCATCCACTGGCCGCATTTAGACTACCAGTACAATCTAATGTGCTCTGGAAGCTGCATGTCTGGCTTCTTGACTGTCAACTCTACTTACGTGTTTGGTCTCCAGCAATGTTGTTTCATTGAAATTTTAGAATCATTCACCTCGAAAAGTCATCTGTATACACTGCATATCCAACACAGTTGTGCCAACTGTTCATTTAGTCAACATATCAGTAGCCTAATAACATAATTGTCATTTTTGTAATGTTTAGGTAAAGGGGGGAAAAATGACAAAAATAAGAGTTTGGTAGCCTCAATCCAACAATTGCAGACATAGATGAGTGAGAATATACCGGTACACTTTTTGTTTTTTGGAAACGGTATGTTTTTTTTGTTTTGTTTTTTACACATTATTACAGTAAATTACAAATGACTTGGTTATTTAGGCTATTAGACTAACAAATGGCTCTTGAATTATTTTGGATCATGTTTATAAAATCCAAATCACAAGAGACGTTGTACTGGCAAATTGTTCAAATGCCAAAACCATTTAAAATCTAACACGGAAATCATAGTGGGAAAACGGCACAAAGGACAAGACGTCATCAGTTTTCAATACTGTATATATATGCTTACTCATTTAGATTGCGGTTCAGATAATGGATGGATTATGTCCAAATAAAGTTTTTTTTTGTTTTGTTTTTTACAATTTCATCTTTTGTATTTTTGATAATTTGATGAAACTGATATGATGCATCTGATACACTACAGTATGTAGTGTTGAAATGTTTCGTTAAATGAAACGGCTGTCACTCATGGTGAGCGTTTTACGATTACATTACCAAATTATTTCCACGTCTCAAAGGTTTTGGTTTTGCTTTTTTTCCCCATTTAGGTTAATGCTGTACTTACTGAGGAAAAAAATGTCACAACTTGATGAGAGTGTTTGGTGTTAAGTGTATGTAAAATACTTAACAATACAACTGTTTTCAACACAAAAATACAGATGTGAATTGCATGCCAAATGTGTGCTTACAGCATTCCATACAGATGCTACTCTACCTCTGTTATTTTGTCTGTCACCACCTGGAAAATCTTCTCTCAAGTATGAAAACAATGGCTGTATTCAAATGATGTCACAATTACAGATACATTTCTGAGCAAGTCAGTGTAGTCTAACTTCACCAAGATGAAGAAATCTGACATTAGACAAAATAAAACAATCAATTTTCCGAACCGCTTATTTCTCACTCAGGTCGCAGGGGTGCTGGAGCCTATCCCAGCTGTCCCTGAACTGGTTGCCAGCCAATCACAGGAATAAAACAAAAACACCAATGTACCGTTAATCCTGTTCATGCAATTCGGAAATATATCTTACTGTAACAAAACCTGGAAATTTGTCAAGCAGCAAGGATGACAGGCGGCCCAAATCCTAACGGGTCAGACTGCATCATTTTGACATGGAAACAATAGCATGTCGATAGAACAAGTTCTGCCACAGTCGCATCCCTTAAAAAATAAAATAAAATTTAAAAACTTAAGACGTGGCATGTAAATAGCGTATAATCACAGGTACTTAACGACAGTGAATGCGACATCATCAGACTCATCTGAAAGGTAACGCGCTGAAATTATACAGAGGATAACTTTTAGAAACACATTTAAATAAACTAAAAAACAAAAATGTTTGTTTCGCAGATTCCTGTTTTAATGTGGATTTGTGACCAATGACATTCGTAATATTTCGGATCCAGATTTTGCCCTTTTAAACAGATTATTTCAGACTCCAATGTAAGGCAAGTGCCTTCAGCAGCAACAAAAAAGTAAGTCAATCAGAATGTAACAGACTTTTTTTCCTCTGCCTTGCCTTGAGTTTTATTGAATTAGATTCTGCCTTCAGGAACTGCAGAAATTGTTGCCATGTATTTTTTATTTGTTACAAAACTCATTCAAAGACAAAACATTCAGCATTTTTCACCCATCCATCTTTATTCCTCTTATCCGGGGTCGGGCCATAGTGGTAGCATCTTGAGCAAGGGAAGCCCAGACTTCCCTCTCTGCAGCCATTTCATCCAGTTCTTCCGGGGAAGTTAGTAGTATACGGGGGCCTCCTCCTGGTGGAACATACGGGCCCCAAAATTCTCACCAGGCAGGGTCCATGAGGCTTCCTAACCAGATGAAAAAAAAAAGTGTGAGTAGTCTGAACTGTTGTTTGGTGCATAAGCACAAACACACCAACAGAAAACACTTATTGAAGGTCCAGGGGCAAAAATGTAAACAGAAAGTGCATGCAACAACGCAATAGTAATTAACAAAAAAAAAAAAAAATTAATTAACAAAAATAGTGCAAACTCTCCAATAAAGGAGGTTTATCTGTATGATGTCAAATTGGTCGATATTTGCCAATAATTATCGGCTAATTTCTTTAATATCTGGTTACTCTGTTTGATGTCAAGTTGGTCAATATGCTGATATTTATCTGTCACTGATATTATCGTGCATCCCTAGTTTGTTTAGTTCCAGCTACAAACATAAACATTAACAATAGGATAGACATGTTTTATAAATATAGTATAACTATCACCATTGTCACCATAATTAAACCAAATAATGATTAAACTGCCTTGCCAACAGTATGTGATCCTCATTCATTCCAGTTGTGACTTTTCTTTAAAGACAGGATACATCTACATTTAATTATTAATTGATGACAGACCACCACTTCTACTCCTACAACCACTGTTGTGATGCAATTCAGTTGACGACAACAATCTAAAACCACTTTTTAACTCCTGTTCATGTAATTAATGGCCACCCAGTACATGTGAATTAAAATACAGCTTAATGTAATACAACCTGGAAAATTTTCAAGCAGCAAGTATGAGAGGTGGTCCGATTCCTAAGGAGTCACTCTGCATCATTTTGACATGGACACAATGGCACATCGGCAGAACAAGTTCTGCCAGTTTCACATCCCTTCAAAAAAAAAAATAAAAAAAATACGGACATGGCATATAAATGGCATAGAATCCCAACAGGTGCGGCAGATATCATCGGACTCATCTGAAAGGTAAGTACGTGCTGAAATTATACAGAGAATTAAAAAAAAAATAAAAAATTCAAGACTGTTTCTTTGGCAGATTCTTTTTAGTTTTAATGTGGATTTGTGCGAATATCACAAAACTGATGTGAAAGAAGTTTATAAGGGTTTTAATTCATGAGGTGGAAAATGGCACTTTAGAAAGACAAAGGGTTGCATATCCCACAACAGTTTCATGTTATTTCTCAAACCAATGACATTTGTAATATCATTTCTGATACACGTTTTGTACTTTTCAGCAGACTATTTCAGACTACAATGTAAGGCAAGCACCTTCAGCAGCAACAAAAAAGGTAAGTCACTCAGAATGGGACAGACTTTTTCTTCTGCCTTGCCTTGCGTTTTATTTGAATTAAATAAAGTCTGCCTTCAGTAATTTCATAAATTGCTGCCATGTTTTTTTTGTGACAAAATTATTCAGAGACAAATCTTTCAGCATTTGTCATCCATCCATCCATCCATCCATCCATCCATCCATCCATCCATCCATCCATCCATCCATCCATCCATTTTCTTCTTCTTATCCGGGGTCGAGTCATGGCGGTAGATCTCACTGTCATTGCTCACGTGGGCATTAAAGTCATCGAGCAAAACAATGGCGTCCCCATGGGGAGCGCTCCCCAGCACCCCCTCCAAAAAAACAAAAAAACAAAAAGTGTGAATACTCTAAACTGTTGTTTGGTGCATAAGCACAAACACACCAATTACCTGTAGGATTTACCTTGCCAAAAGCCAAACTGTGGAAGGGTTTTCACTTTCTGCACCTGGATTTTGAGCAAACACTAAAATTGTTGGCTTGATTCCTGTTTGCCAAAGAAGTCTTAAGAAAGGTACTCAACTACTCCGATTCAATTTAACCACTGTGGCACAGTAAATGTTTTATCTTTTTATCTAAACATCTTTGACTTGAATATTGGTTACAGCACTTGATTTCACATTTCAATAACTTGTGGAGGCACTGAAATGTGTGATGAGTGGATGACGAGATAGCGATTATTCAATTCATCATCTAACTTGTTTTGAACAGGAAGAAGAAATGGGAAGGATAGAAGCTGTTGTATTGCTTCTGCTCATATCAGGTATGAATGTCGATTTTGAGATTTCTACAAAAATAACCTCCATAAAGTCTCTATTTTCATTTCCCCCAGTTCCTTGCCTCTAATGTCATTCGTATTTCTATAAATGGACATAGCAACCAATAAAAGTTAAAACCGCGATAATATGACTGTTAATCATCAGTTTCAGGATGTTTTTCTATAATGACTCGCATTTATTTCTGATCCTGTGCTGCATTCGAGGAAGGGGGAAGTCAGACGTATTTCACTTGGATTCTCCTAATTCCGACCTCAAAGCATTCACAGCAAATGTAAACAACAAAGATGGTCGATTCCGATAAATTGTTGTTCTGGTTAAGACAGTCAGTTGAAATTACATTCGGTAATGGAAAATTACTTATGCTGAATAATTAAATTACTGTTCTAATAAATAAATAGATAAATATATTTCAAATCATGTACAGTGTTTTGCCATTCACGGTCTTTATATACAGCAGGGGTGTCAAACATATGGCCCGCCAGCCGGATAAGGCACGCAATGGGGTTTAATCCGGCCCGCAAGATGATTTTGTAAAGTAAAAAAAAATAAAATAAAACAATAATAAACAATTGTAATATCGGACTAATTAATTAGACAGCCACAATTAAAACATTTACATTTGTACTTTCACAAGCAGTCCTCAGATGCGCAATGCAACTTGTACGTGGAATCGTCTTGGATGTCATTTTTAATTTTAAAAAAATTATTATTATTGATTTTTTTATTAACTCGTAGACCGACAAATATGAATACGAAACAAAAAATTACAATTACAATTACTCGTAAGGATTAGCATCCTTTTAACGTCATTAACTGTGTCACACAATGCATTCTGGGAACAAAATATATGCAAAACAGGCGGATTGAACACATCCGGAACGTATACCGGCAAAGTGTTGCCGCGTTCCATTTGCAAATGTGTTATTTTTCCATGTCCACAACAAAATCCAGGTCCACTGCCCCTTCCATGTCTACAATAACTTCCGGGTCCACAACTTCCGGATCCGCAAGAACTTCCAGGTCCACAACAACTAACCCTTCTATGTCCACAGAAACCTTGGGATCCACAACAACTTCCGGTTCCACAGCTTCCGGGTCCACAACAATTGTCCCTTCCATGTCGACCACAACTTCCGGGTCCACTGCCCCTTCCATGTCTACAGCAACGTCCGGGTCCACAACTTCTGGTTCCACAACAACTGTCCCTTCCATGTCCACAACAACTTCTGGGTCCACTGCCCCTTCTATGTCAACAACAACCTCCGGGTCCTCAACTTCCGATTCCACAACAACTGTCCCTTCCATGTCCACAACAACTTCTGGGTCCACTGCCCCTTCTTTGTCCACAAAAACTTCGGGATCCACAACAACTTCTGATTCCACAGCTTCCGTATCCAAAACGACATCCCTTTTTATGTCCACAACAACCTTGGGATCCACAACAACTTCCGGTTCCACAGCTTCCCGGTCCACAAAAACTGTCCCTTCCATGTCCACAACAACTTCTGGGTCCACTGCCCCTTCTATGTCCACAACAACTTCCGGGTCCACTACACCTAACCCTTCGATGTCCACAACAACTTCGGGATCCACAACAACTTCTGGTTCCACAGCTTCCGTGTCCAAAACTACAACCCCATTTATGTCCACAACAACTTCCGGGTCCACAACAACTTCCGGTTCCACAACTTCCGGGTTCACAACTACTGCCTCTTCCATGTCCACCACAACTTCCGGGTCCACTGCCCCTTCCATGTCTACAGCAACATCCGGGTCCACAACTTCTGGTTCCAAAACAACTGTCCCTTCCATGTCCACAACAACTTCTTGGTCCACTGCCCCTTCTATGTCCACAACAACCTCCGGGTCCACAACTTCTGATTCCACAACAACTGTCACTTCCATGTCCACAACAACTTCTGGGTCCACTGCCCCTTCTTTGACCACCAAAACTTCGGGATCCACAACAACTTCTGATTCCACAGCTTCCGTATCCAAAACGACAACCCATTTTATGGCCACAACAACCTTGGGATCCACAACAACTTCCGGTTCCACAGCTTCCCGGTCCACAACAACTTCTGGGTCCACAACAACTTCCGGTTCCACAACTTCCGGGTTCACAACTACTGCCTCTTCCATGTCCACCACAACTTCCGGGTCCACTGCCCCTTCCATGTCTACAGCAACATCCGGGTCCACAACTTCTGGTTCCAAAACAACTGTCCCTTCCATGTCCACAACAACTTCTTGGTCCACTGCCCCTTCTATGTCCACAACAACCTCCGGGTCCACAACTTCTGATTCCACAACAACTGTCCCTTCCATGTCCACAACAACTTCTGGGTCCACTGCCCCTTCTTTGTCCACAAAAACTTCGGGATCCACAACAACTTCTGATTCCACAGCTTCCGTATCCAAAACGACAACCCCTTTTATGTCCACAACAACCTTGGGATCCACAACAACTTCCGGTTCCACAGGTTCCCGGTCCACAACAACTGTCCCTTCCATGTCCACAACAACTTCTGGGACCACTGCCCCTTCTATGTCCACAACAACTTCCGGGTCCACTACACCTAACTCTTCGATGTCCACAACAACTTCGGGATCCACAACAACTTCTGGTTCCACTGCCCCTTCTATGTCCACAACAACCTCCGGGTCAACAACAACTAACGCTTCCATGTCCACAACAACTTCGGGATCCACAACAACTTCTGGTTCCACAGCTTCCGGGTCCACAACAACAACCCCTTTTATGTCCACAACAACCTCCGGATCCACAACAACCTCCAGTTCCACAACTTCTGGGCCCGCAACACCTGCCCATTCCATGTCCACAACAACATCCAGGTCCACTGCCTCTTCCATGTCTGCAACAACTTCCAGGTCCACAGCAACTAACCCTTCTATGGCCACAACAACCTTGGGATCCACAACAACTTCCGGTTCCACAGCTTCTGGGTCCACAACAACTGTCCCTTCTACTTCTGGGTCCACTGCCCCTTCTATGTCCACAACAACTTCCAGGTCCACTACACCTAACCCTTCGATGTCCACAACAACTTCTGGTTCCACAGCTTCCATATCCAAAACTACAACCCCTTTTACATCCACAACAACCTCTGGATCCACAACAACTTCCGGTTCCACAGCTTCTGGGTCCACAACAACTGTCCCTTCTACTTCTGGGTCCACTGCCCCTTCTATGTCCACAATAACTTCCAGGTCCACTACACCTAACCCTTCGATGTCCACAACAACTTCGGGATCCACAACAGCTTCTGGTTCCACAGCTTCCGGGTTCACAACTACTGCCTCTTCCATGTCGACCACAACTTCCGGGTCCACTGCCCCTTCCATGTCTACAGCAACATCCGGGTCCACAACTTCTGGTTCCACAACAACTGTCCCTTCCATGTCGACAACCCCTTTTATATCCACAACAACCTTGGGATCCACAACAACTTCCGGTTCCACAGCTTCCCGGTCCACAACAACTGTCCCTTCCATGTCCACAACAACTTCTGGGACCACTGCCCCTTCTATGTCCACAACAACTTCCGGGTCCACTACACCTAACTCTTCGATGTCCACAACAACTTCGGGATCCACAACAACTTCTGGTTCCACTGCCCCTTCTATGTCCACAACAACTTCCGGGTCAACAACAACTAAAGCTTCCATCTCCACAACAACTTCGGGATCCACAACAACTTCTGGTTCCACAGCTTCCGGGTCCACAACAACAACCCCTTTTATGGCCACAACAACCTCCGGATCCACAACAACCTCCAGTTCCACAACTTCTGGGCCCGCAACACCTGCCCGTTCCATGTCCACAACAACATCCAGGTCCACTGCCTCTTCCATGTCTGCAACAACTTCCAGGTCCACAGCAACTAACCCTTCTATGGCCACAACAACCTTGGGATCCACAACTTCCGGTTCCACAGCTTCTGCGTCCACAACAACTGTCCCTTCTACTTCTGGGTCCACTGCCCCTTCTATGTCCACAACAACTTCCAGGTCCACTACACCTAACCCTTCGATGTCCACAACAACTTCTGGTTCCACAGCTTCCATATCAAAAACTACAACCCCTTTTACATCTACAACAACCTCTGGATCCACAACAACTTCCGGTTCCACAGCTTCTGGGTCCACAACAACTGTCCCTTCTACTTCTGGGTCCACTGCCCCTTCTATGTCCACAATAACTTCCAGGTCCACTACACCTAACCCTTCGATGTCCACAACAACTTCGGGATCCACAACAACTTCTGGTTCCACAGCTTCCGGGTTCACAACTACTACCTCTTCCCTGTCAACCACAACTTCAGGGTCCACTGCCCCTTCCATGTCTACAGCAACGTCCGGGTCCACAACTTCTGGTTCCACAACAACTGTCCCTTCTATGTCCACAACAACTTCCAGGTCCACTACACCTAACCCTTCGATGTCCACAACAACTTCTGGTTCCACAGCTTCCATATCCAAAACTACAACCCCTTTTACATCCACAACAACCTCTGGATCCACAACAACTTCCGGTTCCACAGCTTCTGGGTCCACAACAACTGTCCCTTCTACTTCTGGGTCCACTGCCCCTTCTATGTCCACAATAACTTCCAGGTCCACTACACCTAACCCTTCGATGTCCACAACAACTTCGGGATCCACAACAGCTTCTGGTTCCACAGCTTCCGGGTTCACAACTACTGCCTCTTCCATGTCGACCACAACTTCCGGGTCCACTGCCCCTTCCATGTCTACAGCAACATCCGGGTCCACAACTTCTGGTTCCACAACAACTGTCCCTTCCATGTCGACAACCCCTTTTATATCCACAACAACCTTGGGATCCACAACAACTTCCGGTTCCACAGCTTCCCGGTCCACAACAACTGTCCCTTCC
This sequence comes from Festucalex cinctus, assembly GCF_051991245.1. Lineage (NCBI taxonomy): Eukaryota > Metazoa > Chordata > Actinopteri > Syngnathiformes > Syngnathidae > Festucalex > Festucalex cinctus. Next base: position 13,278,891 of record NC_135416.1, read on the forward strand.
ATGTCCACAACAACTTCTGGGACCACTGCCCCTTCTATGTCCACAACAACTTCCGGGTCCACTACACCTAACTCTTCGATGTCCACAACAACTTCGGGATCCACAACAACTTCTGGTTCCACTGCCCCTTCTATGTCCACAACAACTTCCGGGTCAACAACAACTAAAGCTTCCATCTCCACAACAACTTCGGGATCCACAACAACTTCTGGTTCCACAGCTTCTGGGTCCACAACAACAACCCCTTTTATGGCCACAACAACCTCCGGATCCACAACAACCTCCAGTTCCACAACTTCTGGGCCCGCAACACCTGCCCGTTCCATGTCCACAACAACATCCAGGTCCACTGCCTCTTCCATGTCTGCAACAACTTCCAGGTCCACAGCAACTAACCCTTCTATGGCCACAACAACCTTGGGATCCACAACAACTTCCGGTTCCACAGCTTCTGCGTCCACAACAGCTGTCCCTTCTACTTCTGGGTCCACTGCCCCTTCTATGTCCACAACAACTTCCAGGTCGACTACACCTAACCCTTCGATGTCCACAACAACTTCTGGTTCCACAGCTTCCATATCAAAAACTACAACCCCTTTTACATCTACAACAACCTCTGGATCCACAACAACTTCCGGTTCCACAGCTTCTGGGTCCACAACAACTGTCCCTTCTACTTCTGGGTCCACTGCCCCTTCTATGTCCACAATAACTTCCAGGTCCACTACACCTAACCCTTCGATGTCCACAACAACTTCGGGATCCACAACAACTTCTGGTTCCACAGCTTCCGGGTTCACAACTACTACCTCTTCCCTGTCAACCACAACTTCAGGGTCCACTGCCCCTTCCATGTCTACAGCAACGTCCGGGTCCACAACTTCTGGTTCCACAACAACTGTCCCTTCCATGTCCACAACAACTTCTGGGTCCACTGCCCCTTCTATGTCCACAACAACCTCCGGGTCCACAACTTCTGATTCCACAACAACTGTCCCTTCCATGTCCACAACAACTTCTGGGTCCACTGCCCCTTCTTTGTCCACAAAAACTTCGGGATCCACAACAACTTCTGATTCCACAGCTTCCGTATCCAAAACGACAACCCCTTTTATGTCCACAACAACCTTGGGATCCACAACAACTTCCGGTTCCACAGCTTCCCGGTCCACAACAACTGTCCCTTCCATGTCCACAACAACTTCTGGGACCACTGCCCCTTCTATGTCCACAACAACTTCCGGGTCCACTACACCTAACTCTTCGATGTCCACAACAACTTCGGGATCCACAACAACTTCTGGTTCCACTGCCCCTACTATGTTCACAACAACTTCCGGGTCAACAACAACTAACGCTTCCATGTCCACAACAACTTCGGGATCCACAACAACTTCTGGTTCCACAGCTTCCGGGTCCACAACAACAACCCCTTTTATGTCCACAACAACCTCCGGATCCACAACAACCTCCAGTTCCACAACTTCTGGGCCAGCAACACCTGCCCATTCCATGTCCACAACAACATCCAGGTCCACTGCCTCTTCCATGTCTGCAACAACTTCCAGGTCCACAGCAACTAACCCTTCTATGGCCACAACAACCTTGGGATCCACAACAACTTCCGGTTCCACAGCTTCTGGGTCCACAACAACTGTCCCTTCAACTTCTGGGTCCACTGCCCCTTCTATGTCCACAACAACTTCCAGGTCCACTACACCTAACGCTTCGATGTCCACAACAACTTCTGGTTCCACAGCTTCCATATCCAAAACTACAACCCCTTTTACATCCACAACAACCTCTGGATCCACAACAACTTCCGGTTCCACAGCTTCTGGGTCCACAACAACTGTCCCTTCTAGTTCTGGGTCCACTGCCCCTTCTATGTCCACAATAACTTCCAGGTCCACTACACCTAACCCTTCGATGTCCACAACAACTTCGGGATCCACAACAGCTTCTGGTTCCACAGCTTCCGGGTTCACAACTATTGCCTCTTCCATGTCGACCACAACTTCCGGGTCCACTGCCCCTTCCATGTCTACAGCAACTTCCGGGTCCACAACTTCCGGTTCCACAACAACTGTCCCTTCCATGTCGACAACCCCTTTTATGTCCACAACAACCTTGGGATCCACAACAACTTCCGGTTCCACAGCTTCCCGGTCCACAACAACTGTCCCTTCCATGTCCACAACAACTTCTGGGACCACAGCCCCTTCTATGTCCACAACAACTTCTGGGTCCACTACACCTAACTCTTCGATGTCCACAACAACTTCGGGATCCACAACAACTTCTGGTTCCACTGCCCCTTCTATGTCCACAACAACTTCCGGGTCAACAACAACTAACGCTTCCATGTCCACAACAACTTCGGGATCCACAACAACTTCTGGTTCCACAGCTTCCGGGTCCACAACAACAACCCCTTTTATGTCCACAACAACCTCCAGATCCACAACAACCTCCAGTTCCACAACTTCTGGGCCCGCAACACCTGCCCATTCCATGTCCACAACAACATCCAGGTCCACTGCCTCTTCCATGTCTGCAACAACTTCCCGGTCCACAGCAACTAACCCTTCTATGGCCACAACAACCTTGGGATCCACAACAACTTCCGGTTCCACAGCTTCTGGGTCCACAACAACTGTCCCTTCTACTTCTGGGTCCACTGCCCCTTCTATGTCCACAACAAGTTCCCGGTCCACTACACCTAACCCTTCGATGTCCACAACAACTTCTGGTTCCACAGCTTCCATATCCAAAACTACAACCCCTTTTACATCCACAACAACCTCTGGATCCACAACAACTTCCGGTTCCACAGCTTCTGGGTCCACAACAACTGTCCCTTCTACTTCTGGGTCCACTTTCCCTTCTATGTCCACAATAACTTCCAGGTCCACTACACCTAACCCTTTGATGTCCACAACAACTTCGGGATCCACAACAACTTCTGGTTCCACAGCTTCCGGGTTTACAACTACTACCTCTTCCCTGTCAACCACAACTTCAGGGTCCACTGCCCCTTCCATGTCTACAGCAACGTCCGGGTCCACAACTTCTGGTTCCACAACAACTGTCCCTTCCATGTCCACAACAACTTCTGGGTCCACTGCCCCTTCTTTGTCCACAAAAACTTCGGGATCCACAACAACTTCTGATTCCACAGCTTCCGTATCCAAAACGACAACCCTTTTTATGTCCACAACAACCTTGGGATCCACAACAACTTCCGGTTCCACAGCTTCCCGGTCCACAACAACTGTCCCTTCCATGTCCACAACAACTTCTGGGACCACTGCCCCTTCTATGTCCACAACAACTTCCCGGTCCACTACACCTAACTCTTCGATGTCCACAACAACTTCGGGATCCACAACAACTTCTGGTTCCACTGCCCCTTCTATGTCCACAACAACTTCCGGGTCAACAACAACTAACGCTTCCATGTCCACAACAACTTCGGGATCCACAACAACTTCTGGTTCCACAGCTTCCGGGTCCACAACAACAACCCCTTTTATGTCCACAACAACCTCCGGGTCCACAACAACCTCCGGATTCACAACAACCTCCAGTTCCACAACTTCTGGGCCCGCAACACCTGCCCATTCCATGTCCACAACAACATCCAGGTCCACTGCCTCTTCCATGTCTGCAACAACTTCCCGGTCCACAGCAACTAACCCTTCTATGGCCACAACAACCTTGGGATCCACAACAACTTCCGGTTCCACAGCTTCTGGGTCCACAACAACTGTCCCTTCTACTTCTGGGTCCACTGCCCCTTCTATGTCCACAACAAGTTCCAGGTCCACTACACCTAACCCTTCGATGTCCACAACAACTTCTGGTTCCACAGCTTCCATATCCAAAACTACAACCCCTTTTACATCCACAACAACCTCTGGATCCACAACAACTTCCGGTTCCACAGCTTCTGGGTCCACAACAACTGTCCCTTCTACTTCTGGGTCCACTGCCCCTTCTATGTCCACAATAACTTCCAGGTCCACTACACCTAACCCTTTGATGTCCACAACAACTTCGGGATCCACAACAACGTCCGGGTCCACAACTTCTGGTTCCACAACAACTGTCCCTTCCATGTCGACAACCCCTTTTATGTCCACAACAACCTTGGGATCCACAACAACTTCCGGTTCCACAGCTTCCCGGTCCACAACAACTGTCCCTTCCATGTCCACAACAACTTCTGGGACCACTACCCCTTCTATGTCCACAACAACTTCCGGGTCCACTACACCTAACTCTTCGATGTCCACAACAACTTCTGGATCCACAACAACTTCTGGTTCCACTGCCCCTTCTATGTCCACAACAACTTCCGGGTCAACAACAACTAACGCTTCCATGTCCACAACAACTTCGGGATCCACAACAACTTCTCGTTCCACAGCTTCCGGGTCCACAACAACAACCACTTTTATGTCCTCAACAACCTCCGGATCCACAACAACCTCCAGTTCCACAACTTCTGGGCCCGCAACACCTGCCCATTCCATGTCCACAACAACATCCAGGTCCACTGCCTCGTCCATGTCTGCAACAACTTCCAGATCCACAGCAACTAACCCTTCTATGGCCACAACAACCTTGGGATCTACAACAACTTCCGGTTCCACAGCTTCTGGGTCCACAACAACTGTCCCTTCTACTTCTGGGTCCACTGCCCCTTCTATGTCCACAACAACTTCCAGGTCCACTACACCTAACCCTTCGATGTCCACAACAACTTCTGGTTCCACAGCTTCCATATCCAAAACTACAACCCCTTTTACATCCACAACAACCTCTGGATCCACAACAACTTCAGGTTCCACAGCTTCTGGGTCCACAACAACTGTCCCTTCTACTTCTGGGTCCACTGCCCCTTCTATGTCCACAATAACTTCCAGGTCCACTACACCTAACCCTTTGATGTCCACAACAACTTCGGGATCCACAACAACTTCTGGTTCCACAGCTTCCGGGTTCACAACTACTACCTCTTCCCTGTCAACCACAACTTCAGGGTCCACTGCCCCTTCCATGTCTACAGCAACGTCCGGGTCCACAACTTCTGGTTCCACAACAACTGTCCCTTCCATGTCGACAACCCCTTTTATGTCCACAACAACCTTGGGATCCACAACAACTTCCGGTTCCACAGCTTCCCGGTCCACAACAACTGTCCCTTCCATGTCCACAACAACTTCTGGGACCACTGCCCCTTCTATGTCCACAACAACTTCCGGGTCCACTACACCTAACTCTTCGATGTCCACAACAACTTCGGGATCCACAACAACTTCTGGTTCCACTGCCCCTTCTATCTCCACAACAACTTCCGGGTCAACAACAACTAACGCTTCCATGTCCACAACAACTTCGGGATCCACAACAACTTCTGGTTCCACAGCTTCCGGGTCCACAACAACAACCCCTTTTATGTCCACAACAACCTCCGGATCCACAACAACCTCCAGTTCCACAACTTCTGGGCCCGCAACACCTGCCCATTCCATGTCCACAACAACATCCAGGTCCACTGCCTCTTCCATGTCTGCAACAACTTCCCGGTCCACAGCAACTAACCCTTCTATGTCCACAACAACCTTGGGATCCACAACAACTTCCGGTTCCACAGCTTCCCGGTCCACAACAACTGTCCCTTCCATGTCCACAACAACTTCTGGGACCACTACCCCTTCTATGTCCACAACAACTTCCGGGTCCACTACACCTAACTCTTCGATGTCCACAACAACTTCTGGATCCACAACAACTTCTGGTTCCACTGCCCCTTCTATGTCCACAACAACTTCCGGGTCAACAACAACTAACGCTTCCATGTCCACAACAACTTCGGGATCCACAACAACTTCTCGTTCCACAGCTTCCGGGTCCACAACAACAACCACTTTTATGTCCTCAACAACCTCCGGATCGACAACAACCTCCAGTTCCACAACTTCTGGGCCCGCAACACCTGCCCATTCCATGTCCACAACAACATCCAGGTCCACTGCCTCGTCCATGTCTGCAACAACTTCCAGATCCACAGCAACTAACCCTTCTATGGCCACAACAACCTTGGGATCTACAACAACTTCCGGTTCCACAGCTTCTGGGTCCACAACAACTGTCCCTTCTACTTCTGGGTCCACTGCCCCTTCTATGTCCACAACAACTTCCAGGTCCACTACACCTAACCCTTCGATGTCCACAACAACTTCTGGTTCCACAGCTTCCATATCCAAAACTACAACCCCTTTTACATCCACAACAACCTCTGGATCCACAACAACTTCAGGTTCCACAGCTTCTGGGTCCACAACAACTGTCCCTTCTACTTCTGGGTCCACTGCCCCTTCTATGTCCACAATAACTTCCAGGTCCACTACACCTAACCCTTTGATGTCCACAACAACTTCGGGATCCACAACAACTTTTGGTTCCACAGCTTCCGGGTTCACAACTACTACCTCTTCCCTGTCAACCACAACTTCAGGGTCCACTGCCCCTTCCATGTCTACAGCAACGTCCGGGTCCACAACTTCTGGTTCCACAACAACTGTCCCTTCCATGTCGACAACCCCTTTTATGTCCACAACAACCTTGGGATCCACAACAACTTCCGGTTCCACAGCTTCCCGGTCCACAACAACTGTCCCTTCTACTTCTGGGTCCACTGCCCCTTCTATGTCCACAACAACTTCCAGGTCCACTACACCTAACCCTTCGATGTCCACAACAACTTCTGGTTCCACAGCTTCCATATCCAAAACTACAACCCCTTTTACATCCACAACAACCTCTGGATCCACAACAACTTCAGGTTCCACAGCTTCTGGGTCCACAACAACTGTCCCTTCTACTTCTGGGTCCACTGCCCCTTCTATGTCCACAATAACTTCCAGGTCCACTACACCTAACCCTTTGATGTCCACAACAACTTCGGGATCCACAACAACTTCTGGTTCCACAGCTTCCGGGTTCACAACTACTACCTCTTCCCTGTCAACCACAACTTCAGGGTCCACTGCCCCTTCCATGTCTACAGCAACGTCCGGGTCCACAACTTCTGGTTCCACAACAACTGTCCCTTCCATGTCGACAACCCCTTTTATGTCCACAACAACCTTGGGATCCACAACAACTTCCGGTTCCACAGCTTCCCGGTCCACAACAACTGTCCCTTCCATGTCCACAACAACTTCTGGGACCACTGCCCCTTCTATGTCCACAACAACTTCCGGGTCCACTACACCTAACTCTTCGATGTCCACAACAACTTCGGGATCCACAACAACTTCTGGTTCCACTGCCCCTTCTATCTCCACAACAACTTCCGGGTCAACAACAACTAACGCTTCCATGTCCACAACAACTTCGGGATCCACAACAACTTCTGGTTCCACAGCTTCCGGGTCCACAACAACAACCCCTTTTATGTCCACAACAACCTCCGGATCCACAACAACCTCCAGTTCCACAACTTCTGGGCCCGCAACACCTGCCCATTCCATGTCCACAACAACATCCAGGTCCACTGCCTCTTCCATGTCTGCAACAACTTCCCGGTCCACAGCAACTAACCCTTCTATGTCCACAACAACCTTGGGATCCACAACAACTTCCGGTTCCACAGCTTCCCGGTCCACAACAACTGTCCCTTCCATGTCCACAACAACTTCTGGGACCACTACCCCTTCTATGTCCACAACAACTTCCGGGTCCACTACACCTAACTCTTCGATGTCCACAACAACTTCTGGATCCACAACAACTTCTGGTTCCACTGCCCCTTCTATGTCCACAACAACTTCCGGGTCAACAACAACTAACGCTTCCATGTCCACAACAACTTCGGGATCCACAACAACTTCTCGTTCCACAGCTTCCGGGTCCACAACAACAACCACTTTTATGTCCTCAACAACCTCCGGATCCACAACAACCTCCAGTTCCACAACTTCTGGGCCCGCAACACCTGCCCATTCCATGTCCACAACAACATCCAGGTCCACTGCCTCGTCCATGTCTGCAACAACTTCCAGATCCACAGCAACTAACCCTTCTATGGCCACAACAACCTTGGGATCTACAACAACTTCCGGTTCCACAGCTTCTGGGTCCACAACAACTGTCCCTTCTACTTCTGGGTCCACTGCCCCTTCTATGTCCACAACAACTTCCAGGTCCACTACACCTAACCCTTCGATGTCCACAACAACTTCTGGTTCCACAGCTTCCATATCCAAAACTACAACCCCTTTTACATCCACAACAACCTCTGGATCCACAACAACTTCAGGTTCCACAGCTTCTGGGTCCACAACAACTGTCCCTTCTACTTCTGGGTCCACTGCCCCTTCTATGTCCACAATAACTTCCAGGTCCACTACACCTAACCCTTTGATGTCCACAACAACTTCGGGATCCACAACAACTTTTGGTTCCACAGCTTCCGGGTTCACAACTACTACCTCTTCCCTGTCAACCACAACTTCAGGGTCCACTGCCCCTTCCATGTCTACAGCAACGTCCGGGTCCACAACTTCTGGTTCCACAACAACTGTCCCTTCCATGTCGACAACCCCTTTTATGTCCACAACAACCTTGGGATCCACAACAACTTCCGGTTCCACAGCATCCCGGTCCACAACAACTGTCCCTTCCATGTCCACAACAACTTCTGGGACCACTGCCCCTTCTATGTCCACAACAACTTCCGGGTCCACTACACCTAACTCTTCGATGTCCACAACAACTTCGGGATCCACAACAACTTCTGGTTCCACTGCCCCTTCTATCTCCACAACAACTTCCGGGTCAACAACAACTAACGCTTCCATGTCCACAACAACTTCGGGATCCACAACAACTTCTGGTTCCACAGCTTCCGGGTCCACAACAACAACCCCTTTTATGTCCACAACAACCTCCGGATCCACAACAACCTCCAGTTCCACAACTTCTGGGCCCGCAACACCTGCCCATTCCATGTCCACAACAACATCCAGGTCCACTGCCTCTTCCATGTCTGCAACAACTTCCCGGTCCACAGCAACTAACCCTTCTATGGCCACAACAACCTTGGGATCCACAACAACTTCCGGTTCCACAGCTTCTGGGTCCACAACAACTGTCCCTTCTACTTCTGGGTCCACTGCCCCTTCTATGTCCACAACAACTTCCAGGTCCACTACACCTAACCCTTCGATGTCCACAACAACTTCTGGTTCCACAGCTTCCATATCCAAAACTACAACCCCTTTTACATCCACAACAACCTCTGGATCCACAACAACTTCCGGTTCCACAGCTTCTGGGTCCACAACAACTGTCCCTTCTACTTCTGGGTCCACTGCCCCTTCTATGTCCACAATAACTTCCAGGTCCACTACACCTAACCCTTCGATGTCCACAACAACTTCGGGATCCACAACAACTTCTGGTTCCACAGCTTCCGGGTCCACAACAACAACCCCTTTTATATCCACAACAACATCCGGATCCACAACAAACTCCAGTTCCACAACTTCTGGGCCCGCAACACCTGCCCCTTCCATGTCCACAACAACTTCTGGTTCAACAACTTCCGGGTTCACAACTACTGCCTCTTCCATGTCGACCACAACTTCCGGGTCCACTGCCCCTTCCATGTCTACAACAACGTCCGGGTCCACAACTTCTGGTTCCACAAAAACTGTCCCTTCCATGTCCACAACAACTTCTGGGTCCACTGCCCCTTCTTTGTCTCCGACAACATCCGGGTCCACAACAACTGTCCCTTCCATGTCCACAACAACTTCGGGATCCACAACAACTTCTGGTTCCACACCTTCCGGATCCACAACAGCAACCCCTTTTATGTCCACAACAACCTCCGGATTCACAACAACTTCCGGTTCCACAACTTCCGGGTTCACAACTTCTGCCTCTTCCATGTCCACCACAACTTCCGGGTCCACTGCCCCTTCTAGGTCCACAACAACTTCCAGGTCAACAACAACTGCCCTGTCCAATTTTACAACAACATCCAGGTCCACTGCCCCTTCCATGTCTCCAACAACATCCGGGTCCACGACAACTTCCCCTTCCATGTCCACAACAACATCCGGTTCCACAACTTCAGAGTCCACAACAACTGCTCCTTCCATGTCTACAACAACTTCTGGATCCACAACCTCCGGTTCCACAACTTCCGGAACCACAACAACTGCCCCTAACATGTCCACAACTTCCGGTTCAACAACTTCTGGACCCACAACAACTTCTGCTTCCACAACAATTGCTACTTCCATGTCCACAACAACATCCGGTTCCACAACTTCTGGGTCCACAACTGCCCCTTCCATGTCCACAACTGTCCCTTCCATGTCCACAACTTCCAGTTCCACAACTTCCAGTTCCACAAAAACTGCCGCTTCCTTTTCCACAACAACAACCGGTTCCACAACTACTGCACCTTTTGGGACCACAGCAACAATAGCACCCATGCAACCAAGGGTGAACCTGGGATTTAGTTTGAACCAGACTTTCACGTCACAACTTTCCAATTCATCTTCTCCTCAGTTTCAAGCTTTGGCGACCCAAATTGAATCCCAGGTAATTTTCCTTTGTTGTATTTTGTTTTTAAAAACGAAATAGTATACATGTTGTTCCATACATATAAAAACTTCTGTTTTGTTTCTGTTTTTTTTTTTTTTTTTTTTTTTTTTTTATCAAAATTGTTTTCATTTATATTGGTATGCTCTATATTAGGGGTCACCAACATGGTCCCTTTGGGCACCAGGTCGCCCACAGGACTTGTGCTCATCACTGAAGTACTAATTTTTACATGTTAATACTAGCAGAGATTTATAGACTAGAAAGTAAGTGTTTCATGTTGATATTTGCAGTATTTGTTTTCTAAATTAGTGTTGATAATTATTGAACATTATCATGAATTCTTCGTAGGTATGTTTGATACCACTTTTTTCAGACGGATATCAGTACAAATACTCACGGGGGGAAGAGAGAGAGAGAGAGAGAGAGAGAGAGAGAGAGAGAGAGAGAGAGAGAGAGAGAGAGAGAGAGAGAGAGAGAGAGAGAGAGAGAGAGAGAGAGAGAGAGAGATGGAAAAGCTGAGTACACCATCGAACGGACCAATCACGGGCGTTGCGCCGTCCCACCATCTTCGGCGTGCAAGAATTGGCAACGTGTGTGCTGCACCCGGCCACGAGCTACGCGGCACTTTAAATTCATGACCCGCGTGGATCATGTGATCTACGTCGGTCATTAACGCAAGAGCAAATGTAGACGTATAAACCAGGCTTTATACTAGGATTCTTTTTCTTTTTCTTTTTTTTTTTAAACCAAATTATTGGTAGCTGGTATTGGCAGCCCCACCACATGTACCCGGGCGACACCTAAAAATAAGGCTGGTATCGGCCCAGTACCAATACCTGGTACCGGACTACCGGTCGGTGCTTGACAATCCCTAATTATGACCATATACAGTAAAGTAATGTTCGCAATTCTGTTATTTCCGAAGTGTGTATGAAACTGGTAGCCCTTGGCATTAATCAGTCCCCAAGAAGTAGCTCTCACTTTCACAAAGGTTGGTGATTCCTGCTCGACATGACTACCATTCTTTTGAAAGCACATGTAATGGAAGACCAACACATATTTTCTGCACACCTGGTATTGCTGTTTATTGCGTGTAATGGCACCATCGGGGTTACACTACTTGGGATTATTTATATTTTGTATCATTTCCTGATATACCATGGCCTTGAAATTCCAAGGTAAAAGATCTGGTTATCTCTTAGGCCATACTACAGAACCAGGATATATGCAACATGTTAAGATAGGATATGCAAGCATGCGATCATCTCCTGAGCCAGCAATCAGCATGATTACAATGTACTTTGATTTATTTGAACACGTTTTTGTAGAGTATCAGTATTTTGAAAGGTAAAATACGTATGGGACACCTTGTATGTTCATTAATGTATATGTATTGAGACTAATTCCTTATTTTGAGGGGAAACCCTTCATACTTTCAACAGATGTCGAACTCCGGTCCTCGATGGCCGCAGTCTTGCATGTTTTAGAGTTTTCCTTCCTCAAACACAATTGAATCAAATAATCAGGATCGTTATCAGGTTTCTGCAGAGTATGCTCATGAATCAGGTGTTTTTGAGAAGGGAAACCTCTCAAACATGCAGGACTGCAGCCCTCAAGGACCAGAGTTGGACACCTATACAATGACACAGGAAAAATAATTGATAATGCTATAATTAATATTCCCTCTCCACAGCTCAATCTTGTATATTCCGCTCGTTTTGGAGAAGCATTCAATCGATCTGAAGTCCTTTCTTTTAGGTATGTTACAGTCTTCTTTTTTTCATCAAATTTGTTCATGAATATTTGTCTTAGAGAAGCAGCATGTAAACCCAATATATTGGGCGTGTCACAATATTCATATTTTTGTTTTTTTTCCAGTGCAGGTTCAATTGTGGTCCAATCTCGGTTGATATTCAGCAGCTCTGAAACAGTGCCAAATGTTACTTCTGTGCAAAACACTCTGGTAGAGGCAGCAAGCAACAACTCCAACCTTACCCTCCCTGTGAATTTGTCAACCATTGTTGTATCCGGTAAGATTTTGTCCATATTCCAAATTAAAATTTTACAATCACATTATTTGGCTGCCAAACCATTCTACTGTTGTCCTTTGGCAACATTACGTACGCTTAGATCGGAGAGTGAATTTTCAAAGTTTTACATCACGTGATTTAAAAAAAAAAAAACACATACAACCCCCCCCCCACACACACACACACACAAAACAACAACAACAACAACAAACAATGTGAGCGGTCCAATCTGAAAATGAGGACACATTTCAGGAAACTTGTGATTGAATAAGCACCCCACACCTATTTTAGTCTAAATCAAAAAGAACAGTACAGTACTGCTTTAAAAAATAAAATAAAATGAAAAAATAAAATACCTCACAGGATGAATTGAATACATTAACAAAACTTTGTTGTTAACAGTTCTTCTCTCAATTGTATCATTATAGCTGTAGTTGCAACAACAATGGCACCTTCCGGAAGCACAACAATGGCACTTTCTGGGACCACCACAGTGCCACCTTCCGGGACCACCACAACGGCTCCTTCTGGATCCACAACAACTTCCGGTTCCACTGCCCCTTCTATGTCCACAACAACTTTCGGGTCAACAACAACTGCCCTGTCCAATTACACAACAACATTCAGGTCCACTGCCCCTTCCATGTTGACAATAACTTCCGGGTCCACAACTTCCGGATCCACAAGAACTTCCGGGTCCACAACAACTAACTCCTCTCTGTTCACAACAACTTCGGGATCCACAAAAACGTCTGGTTCCCCAGCTTCCGGGTCCACAACAACTGCCCGTTCCATGTCCACAATAACTTCTGGGTCCACTGCCCCTTCTCTGTCCATAACTACTTCTGGGTCCACAACAACTTCAGGATCCACAACAGCTTCTGGTTCCACATCTTCCGGGTCCACAACAACTGTCCCTTACACGTCCACAACAACTTCTGGGTCCACTGCCCCTTCTATGTCCACAACAACTTCCGGGTCCACAACCACTAACCCCTCTACGTCCACAACAACTTCAGGATCCACAACAACTTTTGGTTCCACAGCTTCCGGGTCCCCAACAACAACCCCTTCTTTGTCCACAACAACCTCCGGATCCTCAACAACTTCCGGTTCCACAACTTCCGGACCCACAACTACTGCCACTTCCATATTCAGAACAACTTCCAGGTCCACTGCCCCTTCCATGTCTACAATAACGTCCGGTTCCACAGCTTCCGGGTCCACAACAACTGTCCCTTCCATGTCCACAACAACTTCGGGATCCACAACAACTTCTGGTTCCACAGCTTCCGTGTCCACAACAACTGTCCCTTACACGTCCACTACTTCTGGGTCCACTGCCCCTTCCATGTCCACAACAACTTCCGGGTCCACAACAACTGTCCCTTCCATGTCCACAACAACTTCTGGGTCCACTGCCCCTTCCATGTCCACAACAACTTCCGGGTCCACAACAACTGTCCCTTCCATGTCCACAACAACTTCTGGGTCCATTGCCCCTTCTATGTCCACAACAAATTCCGGGTCAACAACTGTCCTGTCCAATTCCACAACAACCAGGTCCACTGCCCCTTCCATGTCTACAATGTCCGCGTCCATAACTTCCGGTTCCACAACAACTTTCCCTTCGATGTCCACAACAACTTCTGGGTCCACTGCCCCTTCTATGTCGACAACAACTTCCGGATCCATGACAACTCACTCTTCTATGTCCACAACAACTTCGGGATTTACAACAACTTCTGGTTCCACAACTTCCAGGTCCACAACAACAACACTTTCTATGTCCACAACAACCTCCGGAACCACAACAACTTCCGGTTCCACAACTTCCGGGCCCACAACAATTGCCACTTCCATGTCCGGAACAACTTCTGGGTCCACTGCCCCTTCTATGTCCACAACAACTTCCAGATCCACCACAACTTCTGGTTCCACTGCCCTTTCTATGTCCACAGTAACTTCAGGGTCAACAACAACTAACCCTTCTATGTCCACAACAACTTCGGGATCCACAACAACTTCTGGTTCCACAGCTTCCAGCTCCACAACAACTGCCCCTTCCATGTCCACATCTTCCGGGTCCACAACAACTTCCAAGTCCACAACAACTAACCCTTCTATGTCCACAACAACTTCCGGATCCACAACAACTTCCGTTTCCACAACAACTGTCGTTTCCATGTCCACAACAACATCCGGTTCCACAACTTCTGGGTCCACATCAACTGCCCCTTCCATGTCTACAACTTCCGGTTCCACAACAACTGCCACTTCCTTGTCCACAACAACATCCGGTTCCACAACTACAGCACCTTCAGGGACAACAGCAACAATAGCACCTACACAACCAATGGTCAACCTGGGATTTAGTTTGAACCGGACTTTCACATCACAACTTTCCAATTCATCTTCTCCTCAGTTTCAAGCTTTGGCGACCCAAATTGAATCCCAGGTAATTTTCACAGTAATGTTTGTGTTTCAAAAGAAATAGTATACATGTTGTTCCATACATATAAAAACTTCTGTTTTGTTTCTCTGTTTTTCTTTTCATTAAAATTGTTTTCATTTATATTGGTATGCTCTATATTAGGGGTCCCTTTGGGCACCAGGTAGCCCACAGGACTTGTGCTCATCAGTGAAGTACTAATTTTTACATGTTAATACTAGCAGAAATTTATAGACTAGAAAGTAAGTGTTTCATATTGATATTTGCAGTATTTGTTTTCTAAATTAGTGTTAATAATTATTGAACATTATCATGAATTCTTTGTAGGTATGTTTTGATACCACTTTTTCAGACTGATATTAGTACAAATACTCACGGGGAAAGAGACAGATATTTGTTGCACAGCTGGTAATGCTGATTATTGCTTGTAATGGCACCATTGGAGTTACACTACTTGAGATGATTCATATTTTGTATCATTTCCTGATATACAATGGCCTTGGAATTCCAATATAAAAGATCTGGTTATCTGGTGAGCATACAATCATTTCCTGAGCCAGCAATCAGCATGATTACAATGTACTTTGCTTTATTTGAACAAGTAAAATACGTATGGGACACTCTGTATGTTCATTAATGTATATGTATTGAGACTAATTCCTTATTCTGAGGGGAAACCCTTCATACTTTCAACAGGTGTCTAACTCCGGTCCTCGATGGCCGCAGTCTTGCATGTTTTAGAGTTTTCCTTCCTCAAACACAATTGAAT
The DNA here is from genome assembly GCF_051991245.1 of Festucalex cinctus. NCBI lineage: Eukaryota > Metazoa > Chordata > Actinopteri > Syngnathiformes > Syngnathidae > Festucalex > Festucalex cinctus. The sequence continues at coordinate 13,294,774 of NC_135416.1, forward strand.
CAAATAATCAGGATCGTTATCAGGTTTCTGCAGAGTATGCTCATGAATCAGGTGTTTTTGAGAAGGGAAACCTCTCAAACATGCAGGACTGCGACCCTCAAGGACCAGAGTTGGACACGTATACAATGACACAGGAAAAATAATTGATAATGCTTTAATTAATATTCCCTCTCCACAGCTCAATGTTGTATATTCTGCTCGTTTTGGAGAAAGATTCAATCGATCTGAAGTCCTTTCTTTTAGGTATGTTACAGTCTTCCTTTTTTCATCAAATTTGTTCATGAATGTTTGTCTTAACAAAGCAGCAACATGTAAACCCAATATATTGGGCGTGTCACAATATTCATATTTTTGTTTTTTTCCAGTGAAGGTTCAGTTGTGGTCCAATCTCGGTTGATATTCAGCAGCTCTGAAACAGTGCCAAATGTTACTTCTGTGCAAAACACTCTGGTAGAGGCAGCAAGCAACAACTCCACCTTTACCCTCCCTGTGAATGTGTCAACCATTGTTGCATCCCGTAAGATTTTGTCCATATTCCAAATTAAAATTTGCAAATTCCATTTTACAATCACATTATTTGCCTGCCAAACCATTTTACTTAAGGTATTAGGCAACATTACGTACGCTTAGATCGGAGAGTGAATTTTCAAAGTTTTGCATCGCGTGATTCCAAATGATGATTAAAACAACAACAACAGAACATGAGTGGTCCAACGTTCCAATGAGGACCCATTTCAGGAAACTTGTGATTGAATAAGCACCCAACACCTGTTTTAGGGAAAATCCAAAAGTACAGTACTTTGCGTTAAAAAAATAAAATAAAATAAATAAAAAATACATCAGAGGTTGAATTTAATACTTTAACAAAATTCCTTTGTTGTTAACAGTTCTTCTCTCAATTGTATCATTATAGCTGTAGTTGCAACAACAAAGTTACCTTCTGAAACCACAACAATGGCACCTTCCGGAAGCACAACAATGGTACCTTCCGGAAGCACAACAGTGTCACCTTCCGGGACCACCACAATGGCACCTTCCGGGACCACCACAATGGCACCTTCCAGGACTACCACAACAGCAGGTCCAGTATTAGTCTTGCCTCAAGCCCAGATTATTTTTCATTAACAGATTGTCTTTTGACTATTTGGTTCTCTTAATCTGTGGAAGTTTCCTTTCATGCATTGTCTTTTGTATTGACCCATCCTGTTCTGAATTCCTCCAGATGCATCTCGGCCTACAGCGTTCTCACTGGCAACCATATCCCTGACGTTGGTGACTTTGGCACTGATGCTCCAAGACACTACATAGCCATTAACTTATGACCGATAAAGTAACTTAGTGAGTACATGATGAATATTGTCATCCGAGTGTCAAAGGTGGCAAAAGATGTGTACTTGTCATTCTTTGTCATGTTTGTGCCTTCTGTGGTATGTACCATAACACAGTTTCGATTTTGCCATCACAAGTTGTCACAAACTCTATTTTGGTTCGTTGTTATGTGTTATGTCGCCTGTGTGGTGCTGTGACTGTTGCGCAATTCTACCAATTTTTGGTATCAGTAATTAAGATTTTTACACTACGACTGTATCGTTGGTTGTTCTTTTGGTAACAACTCTAAATACATTTTTTCAGATTTGTTTGGGAGGATGAACCGCGATGAGCATCCTACAATCCTACCAGAAATTTGACTGACTCATCTCTCTCTTTTCACTACTAATTTAGACAAAACAAATATTTGATGATTACTACCTATTATTGCTGCTTGATTATCTTGGAAAACTTGACTGAATTTCAATAAGCTAATGAAAAATATATATTGCCAATGAAAACCAAAGAATCAGTTGTTATCCACCATCACACACAGTGGTGTGTGTGTGTGTGTGTAAATGTGTAAATGGGGGGAATAAAACTTTCCATCCCCAAACTGGTTTGTCTTTTAAATACAGTTTTAAAAAAAAGTATCTACCTGGTTGCGGTCACTCGAAAAAGCAAATGTGAAGCATCAGCATGAATGAGAAGACTGCTTATGATCCTGCCAAGTGGCGACATGTAAAAAATGCTGGAGCCTATCTCAGCTGGCTCTGGGCAGGAGGCGGGGGACACACTGAACTGAACCAATCGCAGGGCACACAGAGATGAACAATCATCCACACTCACAAGCATACCAAGGGACAATTTGGTGCGCCCAGTTAACCTGCCATGCATGTCTTTGGAATGTGTACCCGGGGTAGCCGGAGAAGACCCACTCAGGCATCGTGCCTTCGGGGGAAATGTCACTATCCAACCTGTGACTTCTTGACATTGAGACTTTGCCGATGGTGACATAAAATTTTCAGCCACTAAGGCAGGATTGAAACCAATTCAAAACAGTACCTGACTAATTAAAAGGGGAAAAGCAATAGCAGAATTTTTGTTTGCATTTCAATGACAGGTCAGAGGTGTTAGAATTATCATGTTATCCTACTTGAGCCTCTTCAAGAGAAATATTTAAGAGCTTCAAGCCATACAGAAAGGCTTCTGAACGTGGGATGATGTAAATTTGCATGCCAATGTGAGGGTCCTTTTATCTTGGACGGAATTATAAGAACGTGTGTACAGTATATGCAGCTGCTCTGGGATAATTGGTACTGTACAACTTTCCCGTCTGCTGTCTTTATCCAGCAGAGGGCAACATGCATTCATCTGAGCATTCATCTAGCTAAACTACTCACGCTGCCATCTAAACTGGTCTATTGAGTTCAGGTTGTCCATGGGGCTTGAGGAAGGCTTATTTTGTTGTCGTTGTTGTGTTTTTGTTGTTTTTGTTTTTTTGTTTTTTTTACTTTGAGTCAGATGAGATGACAGCATTGTTTGTGTGACTCAAATAGATAATTGTTTGTGTAGTGATTACTGTACTTGGTTGCTCCTTGGGTAGCTACTTCTAAATTAATATACTGTATACATACAATATATATATATATATATAAATATTTAAAAAAATGAGACAAAGAAAATATAAATTAATTGTAAATATTGATACTTTAGCTCGGGGATCGATACTTAAGACTGAACATGCTGCCTCAAAAATAGATATTTTGGTTTTTTGTTCGGTTCGATTTTGGTTTGGTCTTAGTTTCATGTCTCCTTGTCATTGAGCTCATCATCCCAGTCCCCTCGTCTTCCAATCAGCACCCTCTGCCCCCTGTGTCATGTCCAGTTGTTTGTCATTGTCAAATTAGTCTGCTCCTATATAGTTCCCTCCTTCCCTGCGCTCGTTGTTGGATCATTCGTTTGCGTCACTGAGTCTCCGTCATTTGTCTCAGGTTAATCTAGTACGTTTTGTTTGCTTCTTTGTATCTGCTTTTTGATCTTTTTGTGAACTGACAAGTTCCCTGTCCCTTGCTTGCCTCTTTATGTCTTTGGAAATAAAATCCCTTTTTTGTTCCTAACACCCGTAAGCCTGCCTCACCTCCCTGCTTCCTGCATTTGGGTCCTCAACAACCCCCTCTCAACTAGACACTGAGGCGCCGGAGTGGCCGTAACAAGGTAAATAAGTGGAAAGCTAAAGGTGTTTCAATACCTCTGGGGAATGGAGGTTTGGAATGTTAAGGTCACTGAAAGTAGACTGACATGCCTTGTGAAAGCTTGTCATAATTTCCACACGCAACGACCAATCACAGCTACCCTGTTTTCTGAAGCTGAGCTGTGATTGGTTGTCAATTGCAACATGGCCAGCCGAAATCCCCGCTACGTAATCCTTGATCATAGAAGGGAGATTGAAGGCCCAAAACAGCTGGGACTGTGCTTAACAGTAAAGAAGATTTAAAAGAGATAGAAGAGACAAGAGAAACATGCAGGTAAGTTGCATATCCACATGGGTGGGACATTTCTGTGACATGTCTGGAATTTCCCTCAAGATTAATCATAAGCATCTATCTAGCTTGCTTCCATCCGAGTTTGGTCAGTAAAAACTACCAGTTATGAATGTCAACATTCTGCATGCATTCAGTTGTCCTTGATTTTCTGATCTGAATGTTTTTGAATGTCATGCAGTGTTTATACTAAAACACAACACGGGTTTTACAGCCAGAGGTGGAAAATGGAGGGTGTTTTTTAATTTTATTTTTGTAAAATGTCACCCTTGCAAATACTACTCTCAATTGCCTTACGTGGATAAATACAGGCTAAAAAAATTACTTACTCCTGGTCTGATTTAATTATTATTACCTTTTCTGGTATAAACGTGATTTAATTGTGATAGTGTTTTGATCACTACAGTTTTGTGTGCAGTGCCTGTGATAAAAAGTTAAATAATAAATAAAATAATAATATTATTAAAAATAAACCAAAAAATATGTTATTTTCAACATTTCATCGCTTTGGTTCTTCTCTGACGATTTTAGGAATGATTTCCACCTGTTTCTGGTATCGTGTCGCAATTGCAGTTGAAAATGACGCCAAACTAGCTGAAGGTCGTTCAGAATAAGTTTTCAAAACGTTAGCGGTTATCGAGCTAGATGCAGCCCAAAATTCGGTGTGCATGGCTTCAACGAAATTTTAGATGCATGAAAAAGCATGGGTCTCCCATTTTGAGTTTTTGTTAATGTTGCTGTTCTGTGTTGCAGGGCGTCATTTGGATGATTCCGCCCCTCCATCCAAGAGGAAGACTCTGACAGAAGGAGATGACACTGAGGAAGATGTGGAGGAACAAAAAGTGAGTGTTGGCGTCACTAGCATAGCCTTGAAGTATACCATAACTACCGTTACAAGTAATTAATGTCGTGTTAAACTCATGTACAGTATTGCGACAAGCAGATAAAGAAACACTCGTGTTCGTATGACTAATTTTTACTCATGTACATACTTTGTATACTGGGGTTTTAAAGTTGAACATATATAATTTTTGTTATATAAAATTACGGCATGGCTCAGTGGTAGAGTGTTAGTCTCCCAACCCAGAGGTTGTGGGTTCGACCCTTGTGACCATGTCGAAGTCTCCCTGAGCAAGATACTGAACCCCCAGTTGCCTGATGCTGCGACATCAGTAGCTGAATGTCAGGTCAGTGTGGAGCACTTTAATGAGTGCCTGAAAAAAGTGCTATACAAGTGAAAGACCATTTAGAATAATTTTCCTATGAATTGTTGTTCCGATATATTTATTGTGCATATAACAAAATTAGCTGTACTTAAATTATACTTGTGTTGCCACTCTTTTGTCGCTAATTAAGGGTATCCTCTTGCATACTTTATATACTACTATATAGCCTACTGTATATACTACTTCTACATCTCTTTAACTGTAACCACAAAATATATTGATCAACTCTTTCTGACAGTTGAAAAGATATATTTGCCACAGCTGGTCTATCTTATTGGACACGGTCATGCGTACATAATGTTGCTGTGGTTTTTACTCCATTTACTTTAAGGGTAAGCAGAGTTTGAACCCTCACAATGATTACAGGCCGCAGAACTTCATTCGCGATGTCGGTGAGTGTGTTTTGCTTGATTGAGTGTTGGCGAATCCACATGCTTCAAATCTGTCTTTTTTTTTTCTTTTCTTTTTTTTTTGTGAGCGCTGATCAGGCTTGGCCGATCGATTTGAGGAGTACCCAAAACTACGAGAGCTGGTCGGACTGAAGGAAAACTCATCTCTACTACCAACACCCCTCCCATGTATGCTAACCAACCGTATTCAACTACATTTTCTTTCTTTCTTTCTTTTTTTTTTTTTTTTTTTTTTTTTTTTTAACTCTGAATATAATATATAGTGAGTCAAATGTTATTCGTGTCATTATTACGCCCGGTATCCAGTGAAGTAATGTGTCACAGCTGTCAGTCACTATTCATTCAGAAGCAGCAAAACTAGCAAGCGTAGCATCGGTAGCCAAATGCTAACGGCTTGATGCTAACCTAACCCTAATCGTTACTATTCATATGAGAACACGGGAAAAAGTGAGGTGTTATGAGGTGATCGAGTGTGACTTACAGCAATTTAACATTTTATTCCGCCAACAGAGTGCCATAGCAAATTGTTTGCTGCTCAAATGCGATGGAAAAAAAATAAAAAATCTGAATAAGCATGATGTCCCGCTCATTCATCTTTCTGGCACTGTTAGTCTCGGGACCGAGAAGTTACTGGTTATAAATACTTGATGTGTATGCGTGTGTTTATTTTTCTTTTCTGAATGGCATTAAATCAGTAGCAGGTGCCGTTCCGGGTCTCGGGTCTCTTTTTTTTTGCGTGAAACCGCATCTCTGGGGAGCCAAAACAAGCTCACGCCGTCGTCCTGTCGGTTTGAACAAAAGCCAACAACGCAACGTCTTGGCATAATTTAAATGAATCAAACAATTGAAATGAATCAGTAGTAAAAACAAATGGACACGGAATCAGCAGGTATTTGTTTACATGGCTGTAGGCTGAACTCGCCCGCTCACAAGGTTTTTGCCGCAAAATAAAAAAAAATCATGAAATACTTTGTTAGTATGTATTGATTCGAGGAACTGTTCATTTTGGCGTGTATATTATATTATTTAATGCAACATAAAATTTGTCAGAGAGCATCTAAGACACTTTAATTCTTCATAAAAAAAAAAAGGTTCACTACTATAAAAACATGTATGCAAAATTGTCCTTAAAAAAAACAGAGAAACGTGAACAGTGGTTCGTGAGAGAGGGAACACTATCTGTTCTGTGCATTTATGCTGCACTTACAGCACTTATCAGATTCTGCATCTTCCTTTAATCCACATTTGGAAGATATCTGATTCCAATCTGAGGACATTGTCACCTGAACTATTCTGCAATGCAACTCCAGCCTGACGGATGAATTCCAACAGCGTGTTTTGCGTTTTTGGTAACGCACCACAGAATGGCAAAGGGTAAAAAAAAAACGTAGTACTCCAAACGAAACTTCCTGCTCAACCGGAATGTATTGTCAGTGTAATATGAACAGTACGATTAATTATTAACATGATGGGCCAATTCATTTTTACCGAAAATGCTAACACTGATAGGAGTCTTCAAACTGAGATCATACTTCGCAAACCTACCGCCAATTAATTATTATTTGGCATGAGTGAGGGAGCATCTCGGCGAATGACAGCCGGAGAGAACACCGGCATACTGTGATACCCAAAGACAATGGACAATCACAATAATCCTGATCCTCTTGGATTGAGATTTCTAAATCCAACCTCAGGATGACTCCACCCCGCAAGATTAGAGACAGGAGTCATAAATGTGTTCTGTAGACCTCAAGGCTTTGATAGGTCAATTTATCAATTGCAAATATATAAAATGGTCATTCGAAACATTTGCTGTTGCTTGGAATCAATGTCCGCTGAAATTCTGTTTAAACAAGACCACGCCTACCAAAACATCTCAAGATGGAAACTGAGCAGGCACAGCAGCAAATTCTCCTTGCCAAGGGACAAATAAAACTTGAATGCTTTATCCAAGAACTCAAGAAGTAGAAAATACAATTACTGGAAAAGCAAATGTGGAACGGATTGTAGTGTGAAACTTTTGAGTTTTTGCTGTAGCTGCAAGTTTGTATTGAGCACTATTTATTTTCATTAGTTGGATTTTTTTGTGGGATTATTTTTGGAATTTAGATTTTTTCTCTTCAATAAAAAAAAAACAAAACTATGTATGATGAGGTTTAATATATTAAAAATATATCGTTGCAATGTTAATTCCGGGAAATGCAAGTGATGCTTATTTATTGATATGAGTATATGTGAAACTAATACATGAAATCACAGTGTAAACCGACTTGAGGTAGGATTAATTTCCTGATTGTCAAGATCAAATCGATCCAGATTTGGGTCTGGAGTTTTGAAATAGCCAACACAGGCTCAAATCTGCATTAAAGGTGGGATTGGATTTCCAAATCTGAATTTTCAAATTAAATGTGGTCTGAAGTACCAAATTTTGGAGCCGATCTGGTTTTAATCCAATCCATGTATGAAACACTGAACATTCATCTGGCTAAACTTCCCAGTACTGTCTTATCTAATCTGCACATTTTTGAACACTCACATGGCAGTCAGGTGTCTTTGTGTCTGCCACACAGTTCTGCGGTTTGGGTTCAAATCTCGGCACCAGCCTTCCTGGTGGTCCATTCTCAATCACATTCCGAATTAGAACAAATGTTACATACATTTCCTGCTCTGTGGTTTATAGATCATGAAACTGGAGATTGAAGAGATCTCTGCCCTTCGGTCCTTCGTCTTCCTCTGGTGTGGCTCGGGTGAAGGTCTGGACTTGGGAAGAATGGTAACTCCACCTCTTACTCACTCATCTAAGCCAGGGGTGGGCACATTTTTTGACTTGCGAGCCACAACGGGCTCTAAAATTTGAATGAGGGACCGGCCTAGGAATATTTGGTTAGACTATTTAGGCCAGATATACTAAAACCAAGGTTGGACTGGCTGAGAGAGTGTGTGCGTGTGTGTGCGTGCACGCGCGCGCTCACGCTTGCATTATTGTCTGTCACTCTCATGTCAATGATGCACTGATTGGTTGATAACAATGCAAACCCGGAAGTCACTTTAACGGCGCAAGCGGCGTTACCATCTCTGCAGCAGGAGATTTGCTGGCACGCGACATCAAGATGGCAAGTCAGAGAACGATGGACACTGATAATCGCCAATTGAATGACGAATGGACCGACAAATATGTTTATCTTACCTCTTTCGAACGCAACACCAATGTATTTTTTTTTTTTGCGAAAGCAGCGCTGATAAAAAGTTGAAAACAAAATGCCACTATGAGAAGCGCTACTGCGAGGTTGCCCCCCATAATCAGAGCTACGAACAGATGAAATGAAAAAGATGAAAATCTTGTATGGGGCTTCTCGCACGAAAATGACCTTAAATGACAGAAAAGTAAAAGGCAACGGAGTGCTCATTAGTGGCCTGGGTTAGCGGTAAACAAGAAACTATTTCATAATGCATGATAAAGGAAAATGACACTTTCTTTGACTTTTGAGATGAATATTTGCACTCCCAAGACACTTGATTGACCTTTGGTGAAAGTTGATTATTTTTATTTTATTAGGTAATACTAAGCAAGAAGGGGTGGGCGATCTTGCAAAAATAGAATATCACAACTTTTTAATACGATTTCATTTTATCACGATTTTTTTTATTAATAAGAAGAGAGAGATTGAATTAATAATGATAATAAAAATAAACTAAAATAAATAAATAAAAATTAAATCAATCAATAAATAAGGTTATTACACCAGAGATCGAATTAACTCATTCACTGCCATTGACGGAAAAAGACGTCAAATGATGCATTTTTTTTCTGGTCTGGCAATGAATGTGTTAATAAATAACTAAAAAAGAAAAATCTAAGTGGCCCTTGCAGCTTTCTATTTTTCTGTATGTGGCCCTCAGAGGAAAAAGTTTGGACACCCCTGCTGTACATTATATCAACAATTTATAATTGCTTCATTGATTTTTACCATGTTTAACTCATTCACTGCCATTGACGGAAAAAGACGTCAAATGATGCATTTTTTTGCTGGTCTGGCAATTAATGTGTTAATAATAATAATAATAATAATAATAATAATAATAATAATAATAATAATAATAATAATAATTCAATCAATCAATAAATAAGGTTATTACACCAGAGATTGAATTAAATAAATTAAAGTACAGTAAAGTGCCATATGTAATAAGCACCTTTTGTAAGGAAAAATATAAATTATAAAGGTGCAAAGCACCTGAGAAAATCATTAACAAGTCACATTTTTTTTCACACGTTTTCAAGTACTGTAGTCTAATCAAATAGTGAATCTCTTGCACACAATTTGACTGCTAGTCATGATTAAAGAAAAAAATAAGCAGCATGTAAACAAAGTTGAAAAAACTGCTGCTAGTGGGTAAGTAAAAAGCAACTTTTTATAAGCAAAGATCATATTTTTTTATCAACCGTTGTGGGTGATGGGTTTTGTAGTTTCCCATGGTTGATGAATGCAACACAGACTTTTTTTGTGTGTGTTGTAACGTTAGCGTGCTGTTTTCTTGCTTGGTTCGTCTGATCATTTCACAAACGCTACAATATGACTTACAGCTGGACGCTGGTCGTTTGTTGGGGGAAAAAAATTCACTTTTTTGCGCCACCATTTCTGTGCAATCTGCGTACATGCAAATGGCGGTGTTGGGGGTAAAAAAAAAACCTTACAACTTGGCAGCTCAAAATCAAGTATCTTCTGGATAACGTGACGTCATACAAGTGACGTCATGTATCGGATTTTATTGATATCTCTGCTTCAAAGACAACCAGTATAACTCATTTTGAGTTTGCCAAAACAAAACAGTCATGTTTTAAAAATGCAACAAAAAACTGCGAGAGTAACATTTTGGGGAGACACCATGATGTATCTTCTGTGAACATGAGGTCGCGCGCATTGAGATGTCATAAATATGCGACACTGTGATAGGATAGGGCCGTGGTTGAGGAGTTAGGCACAAATTGGGATACACTCACAACTAATGGACCAACATGGCAAGTCTATTATTATCGGCAGATTTCTTTATTGTCTGGTTTATCTGTATGATGTTAAATTGGTTGATAATTGCCTATATTTATCGGTCACCGATATTATTGTGTATCCCGAGTTTGTTAAATTTCAGCTATAATCACAAACATTAACAATAGGATAGACATGTTCTTTAAATATGGTATAACTATCACGATTGTCTCCATAATTGAACCAAATAATGATTGAACTGGCTTGCGAATAGAAGGTGATCCTCATTCATTCCAGTTGAGACTTAATGAAAATAGTATTAACCAAGTGTATTTACAGTATTTATTTTAATTACATCTTAACGAACTGGGGACATCAACAGAAACGTGACATATGTATGAGTGAATGTACGCATGTCATGGTGTTAGTTGGATCATAAAGTAGCTGAGACTAAATTATAAAGTACCCCACTCAATCTTGGGTATAATTCTTCAAGAAATGATACATACATTCAATTATTGATGAATCGATGATAACTACTACTACTACAAACATGATGCAATGCAGTTGACTACAACAATCTAAAACCACCTTTTAACTCCTGTTCATGTAATTAATGGCCACCCAGTACATGTAATCGGAAATATAGTTTAATGTAATAACACCTGGAAATTTTTCAAGCAGCAAGGATGAGAGGTGGCCCGATTCCGAACGAGTCACTCTGCATCATTTTGACACGGGCACAATGGCATGTCCGCAGAACAAGTTCTGCCAGTTTCACATCCCTTTAAAAAAAAAAAAAAAAAAAAAAAGGACATGCCATATAAATGGCATAGAATCCCAACAGGTGCAGCAAAGACAACATCATCAGACGCATCAGAAAGGTACGAACACGCTGAAATTATACAGAGTATAATTATGAAAAAAAAAAAAAAATCAAGACTGTTTCTTTAGCAGATTCTTTTTAGTTTTAATGTGGATTTGTGACTGATGTTAAAGAAGTTTATAAGGGTTATTATTCATGAGGTGGAAAATGGCAATTGAGGGCAAAGAAGGGTTGCATATCCCACAACAGTTTCATGTTATTTCTCAAACCAATGACATTTGTAATATCATTTCTGATACACGTTTTGTACTTTTCAGCAGACTATTTCAGACTACAATGTAAGGCAAGCACCTTCAGCAGCAACAAGAAGGTAAGTCACCCAAGATGGTACAGACTTTTTCCTCTGCCTTGATTTTTATTTGAGTTAAATTCTGCCTTCAGTAATTGTTGCCATGTTGTTGTTTTTTTTTTTTGGTGACAAAATCATTCAGAGACAAACCTTTCAACATTTGTCATCCATCCATCCATTTTCTTCTTCTTATCCGGGTTCGGGTCATGGCGGTAAATCTCACTGTCATTGCTCACGTGAGCATTAAAGTCCTCGAGCAAAACGATGGCGTCCCCATGGGGAGCGCTCCCCAGCAACCCCCTCCAAAATTAAAAAAAAAAAGAAAAAAAAAAGTGTGAGTACTCTGAACTGTTGTTTGGTGCATAAGCACAAACACACCAATTACCTGTAGGATTTACCAAAAGCCAAACTGTGGAAGGGTTTTCACTTTCTGCACCTGGATTTTGAGCAATCACTAAAATTGTTGGCTTGATTCTTGTTTGCCAAAGAAATCTTAAAGGGGCCCTGCGATTGGCTGGCAACCAATTCAGGGTGTACCCCGCCTACTGCCCAGAGCCAGCTGAGATAGGCGCCAGCACCCCCCGTGACCCTTGTGAGGAAGAAGCGGTCAAGAAAATGGATGGATGGATGGATCTTAAAGGGGCCGGATGCAAGATTCGAAGTTTTTGCACATTTGCGACCCCAGCGACGTGCACACGGCCAGGAGTGTGCGCGACTTTTTGAGCACGAGCAAATCTCCATGTTAATCGAACAAACGTAAACACGGAGCACAACGCCTTTTTCACAGGGTTAATAAATGTCTACATAGGTAAGAAACGTATTAATCTTGAAGTTACTTTGTATGTGAAAGTCATTTTGAGTGACAAAAGCGAACGTAATTACAACCTCCCAAACGTAAACGATGAAGTCTTAAGTCTTACCTCTTTAGCTAAAAGTCCGCAATCTGTGGGTCCCGTTTCTTCCCCAGGATAAATCTTAGCTCTCTCCACCTGACGAACGCTGCTCCTATATTTACCCGCATCCTCCCGTGACACTGGTCTGAAAGTTTTTTACTTCTCTTCGTCTTCCGTGGAGTCTCCATAAGGGATTGAGAGTATCGGGTGTAGGTCTCTTTAAATCCAGTTTGAATTAGCTGTCCTGTCCGTGAAGTTGCGTGAACAATCGCGAGAGCTAACAGGGACAATAGCGTGCACGCGCATGACGTCATGCTCAGAGCAAAAGCTAAAGTTTCCCGCCCAAACCCTCCAACATTTTTTCCTTTTACAGAAAAATAGGGGCAACAGTCATTGTGCCACAGTCGTGCCTCCTGTCCATTATACAATTCTTAAAACATGTGTGGGTGAAAAATACGGTTATTTTAACACTCAAATTTGAGTCTAATCTTGCATCGTGCACCTTTAAGAAAGGTACGCAACTACTACGATTAAATTTAATCACTGCGGCACATTTTTTAAAAAAAAATCGTTTTATCTAAATATCATTGACTACATTGATACTGGTTACAGCACTTGATTTCACATTCAATAACTTGTGGAGGCACTGAAATGTGTGATGAGTGGATGACAAGATATCGATTATTCAATTCATCATTTAACTTATTTTGAACAGGAAGAAGAAATGGGAAGGATAGAAGCTGTTGTATTGCTTCTGCTCTTAGCAGGTATTGTGCTGTTCTATCTATCTATCTATCTATCTATCTATCTATCTATCTATCTATCTATCTATCTATCTATCTATCTATCTATCTATCTATCTATCTATTTTGAGTAAGTAAATCATTTGGACAAAAATGTCGATTTTGAGATTTCTTCAAAAATATAATAATAATAAATGGACATAGCAACCAATAAAAGTCAAAACCACGATAATGTGACTGTTAATCATCAGTTTCAGGATGTCTTTCTTTTATGACTCGAGTTTATTTCTGATCTTGTGCTGCTCGAGGAAGGGGGAAGTCAGACGTATCTCACTTGGATTCTCCCAGTCGCGGGAAATGTAAACAACAAAGATGGCTGATTTCGATAAATTGTTGTTCTGGTTAACACAGTCAGTCAAAATTATGTTAGGATATGTGAAATTACTTATACTTTTAAATTAATGTTATAATAAATAAATAGATGCATACGTTTATAATCATGTACAGTATGTTTTGCCACAGTCTTTGCCTCTACGGGGTTCGCCATTGTCAAGTGAGGGCAGATTGAAGCTGGTCAGTGTTGTCGCCTTCTTTTCCCCCGACTTCGCAACTCGGATTTCTGAGTTCAAAGGGCCGTTCCCGTGCATACTTCCTGCATATGAAGTCAGAAAAGTCCACATGACACGGATAGTATAGTGACTTAGTGTAAAAGTTTTGAAATGCTTTTTGTGGAATCATGCACAGTGTTCCCTCATTTTTGCATGTTTCCAATAACTACCCGCAATAAATGAAATGGGGAGTAGCTAGCGTGATGTTTTGCATTTATTAGAAATGCTTTTTTTTCAAACAAACAAACAAACAAACATCTGGTTGCGCGGTGACCTTTATGTCAGGGGCTTCTGGCAAGAAATTCTAGCCACTTTGTGTTCCTTATGTATTATGTTGAGGGGAAAAAAAAAAAAAAAAAAAAAAAAAAAAAAGGATACACGCACGCACGTGCACACGCACTTATGACTGCTAGGAAATGAAAATAGAGACCTTGAGACCTAAAGGAGGCTATTATTGGAGAATTCTCAAAATCAACAATTTTGTCTTAGCGATCTATTTTTGTGCCTAGCAGAAAACTAATATCGCTGACATGCGGACCCCTTTGCCGGAACGGGTCACATTTAATGATAAAACCATGAAATATATTCCAGATGTTATTTCCGGCTCCATAACTCACGGATCTACAACAACTTCCGGGCCCACAACTAACCCTTCACTGTCCACAACAACTTCGGAATCCACAAAAACTTCCGGTTCCACAGCTTCCGGGTCCACAACAACTGCCCCTTCCATGTCCACAATAACTTCTGGGTCCACTGCCCCATTTATGTCCACACCAACTTCTGGATCTACAACAACTGCCCCTCCCATGTCCACAACAACTTCTGGGTCCACTGCCCCTTCCATGTCTACAACATCCGGTTCCACAACTTCCGGATCCACAACAACTTCTGGGTCCATAATAACAACTTCCGGATCCACAGCTTCTGGGTCCTCAACAACTGCCCCTCGCATGTCCACAACAACTTCGGGGTCCACTGCCCCTTCCATGTCTACAACATCCGGTTCCACAACTTCCGGATCCACAACAACTTCTGGGTCCATAATAACAACTTCCGGATCCACAACTTCCGGATCCACAACAACTTCTGGGTCCATAATAACAACTTCCGGATCCACAGCTTCTGGGTCCTCAACAACTGCCCCTCGCATGTCCACAACAACTTCGGGGTCCACTGCCCCTTTCATGTCTACAACATCCGGTTCCACAACTTCCGGATCCAAAACAACTTCTGGGTCCATAATAACAACTTCCGGATCCACAACTTCCGGGTCCACAACAACTGCCCCTCGCATGTCTACAACAACTTCCGGTTTCACATCTTCCGGTTCCACAACTTCTGGATCCACAACAACCTCCGGTTCCACAACTTCTGGAGCCACAACAACCTCCGGTTCCACAACTTCTGGGTCCACAACAACTTCGGGATCCACAGCAACTTCCGGTTCCACAACTTCCAGAGCCACAACAACCTCCGGTTCCACAACTTCTGGGTCCACAACAACAACTTCCGGATCCACCTCTTCTAGGTCCTCAACAACTGCCCCTCGCATGTCCACAACAACTTCGGGGTCCACTGCCCCTTCCATGTCTACAACAGCCGGTTCCACAACTTCCGGATCCACAACAACTTCTGGGTCCATAATAACAACTTCCGGATCCACAACTTCCGGATCCACAACGACTTCTGAGTCCATAATAACAACTTCCGGATCCACAGCTTCTAGGTCCTCAACAACTGCCCCTCGCATGTCCACAAAAACTTCGGGGTCCACTGCCCCTTCCATGTCTACAACATCCGGTTCCACAACTTCCGGATCCACAACAACTTCTGGGTCCATAATAACAACTTCCGGATCCACAACTTCCGGGTCCACAACAACTGCCCCTCGCATGTCTACAACAACTTCCGGTTTCACATCTTTCGGTTCCACAACTTCTGGATCCACAACAACCTCCGGTTCAACAACTTCTGGAACCACAACAACCTCCAGTTCCACAACTTCTGGGTCCACAACAACTTCGGGATCCACAGCAACTTCCGGTTCCACAACTTCCAGAGCCACAACAACCTCCGGTTCCACAACTTCTGGGTCCACAACAACAACTTCCAGATCCACAGCTTCTAGGTCCTCAATAACTGCCCCTAACATGTCCACAACAACTTCGGGGTCCACTGCCCCTTCCATGTCTACAACATCCGGTTCCACAACTTCCGGATTCACAACAACTTCTGGGTCCATAATAACAACTTCCGGATCCACAACTTCCGGGTCCACAACAACTGCCCCTCGCATGTCTACAACAACTTCCGGTTTCACATCTTCCGGTTCCACTACTTCTGGATCCACAACAACCTCTGGTTCCACAACTTCTGGAGCAACAACAACCCCCAGTTCCACAACTTCTGGGTCCACAACAACTTCGGGATCCACAGCAACTTCCGGTTCCACAACTTCCAGAGCCACAACAACCTCCGGTTCCACAACTTCTGGGTCCACAACAACTTCGGGATCCACAGCAACTTCTGGTTCCACAACTTCTGGTTCAACAACTTCCGGATTCACAACAACTTCCGGTTCCACAACAACTGCCGCTTCCATCTCCACAACAACATTTGGTTCCACAACTTCTGGGCCCACAACAACTGCCAGGTCCATGTCCACAACAACTTCCGGGTCCACAACAACTGTCCCTTCCATATCCACAACAACTTCCAGTTCCACAACAACTGCCGCTTCCTTGTCCACAACAATGTCTGGTTCCACAACTTCTGGTTCCACAACCACTGCACCTTCTGTGACCACAACAACAATAGCACCCACGCAACCAAGGGTGAACCTGGGATTTAGTTTGGACCAGACATTCACACCAGAACTTGCCGATCCATCTTCTTCTGCGTTTCAAGATTTGGCGGCCCAAATAGAATCCCAGGTAATTGTTCCAGTCACGTTTGTTTTTTTAAAAGAAATGTATACTCTATATACAATACAAATAGTGTACAGGTTGTTCCATACACTTCAAAACTTCTGTTTTGTTTCTGTCTTTTTCTTTTAATTAAATTTGTTTTAATTTATATTGATATGCTCTACATTAGGGGTCACCAACATGGTGCCTTTGGGCACCAGGTAGCCCGCATGACCTGTGGACCTGTTCTAAATGTAGCTCATCAGTGAAGTACTCATTTGTAAATATGAATACTTGCAGAGATTTATAGAAAGTAAATGTTGCATATTGATATTTACAGTCTTTGTTTTCTAAATTATTGTTGATAATTGCTGAAAATTATCTTGAATTCTTCGTAGGGATGTTCAATACCACTTTTTTCAGACTGATATCAGTGCAAATCCTTACCGATTCCGAGTACCGATGCCTCTCGTCAGTGGTTTGTGGCCCCTGGAGAAGAGGCTAAGCTCTAAATTATCCTTTTTTTTTTTTGCTTCTACAAAAATGCCATTTTAGAAACGGTAACATAAGAAAAAGCTGTCATTAGTAATTATGCACAATAACACTTTCATGAATTAATTAGGAGCAGTTTGTAATGTAAAATATACCGTGTTTATTATGAGGCAACCATGAAAAATATGTTATCTACTATAAAATTAAACTACTACTCATGTAATTTAGTTAGGGCTAAGTATTATAATACTTTAAGTTACTGTCCTACAGTATACAATAACTTGGTTAACGCTATTTAGACCTAAAAATAAGAAAAAGAAGCTTCATAGACACCGAGATAATCTCTGATATGGGCATTTATTACAGTTTCATATTTCATTCATCTAACATTACAGTCTGGCAAAAGTTTTTGCAAACTGCGTTAATTGTACAATTACTGAGACAATTACGTGGGTTCCCTATGTAGGGTAAATCGGTTCAGTTAATTATTACATTAATAATTGTTAATTAGTAAATTGTCAATAGACTCATTAATTGAAGAGACTCAAATTTAATCCATCCATCCATCCATTTTCTTGACCGCTTATTCCTCACAAGGGTCGCGGGGACTGCTGGCGCCTATCTCAGCTGGCTCTGGGCAGTAGGCGGGGGACACCCTGGACTGGTTGCCAACCAATCGCAGGGCACACAGAGACGAACAACCAACCACGCCCACACGCACACCTAGGGACAATTCGCAGCGCCCAATTAACCTGCCATGCATGTCTTTGGAATGTGGGAGGAGACCGGAGTACCCGGAGAAGACCCACGCGGGCACGGGGAGAACTTGCAAACTCCACCCAGGAAGGTCCGAGCCTGGACTCGAACCGGAGACCTCAGAACTGGGAAGCGGACGTGCCACCCCCTCAAATTTAATATTTAAATTAATTTTCAGACTAGCCTACGGAGCACCACATCTGTTTTTGATCATTTTATCAGTATAACCTACGATAACCTAATTAAATCAGTCATTAAAATGAAGGTTGTACCTTTAACAATTTTCTGAGTTCTTTGTTAATCTCAGAGGTTAATATAAATTGATAAACACACACGCACGCACACCCAATCAGGTTTTGATTTTGTGAATGTTTATGTTCTAGACTATTTAGGAAAATCTACTTGTAACCTTTGAAAACTTTGTAAACTACTGCGATAGGAAATAGAAGCAAGAAGGAAACGATAAAATAAAATAATAATAATAAAACAATCAAGAAAAGTGAAACAGTCTCAAATGAGGAGATGCAACTTTCTAATCCGGCAAATGCGAACAAAAGGTACTCGGCTCAGTACCTACCTGTTACCGATACTCGCCAATCCATAATTATTACCATATACGGTAATGTTAGCAATTTTGTTATTTCCGAAGTGTGTGTATGAAACTAGCTAGTGTTGTTCCGATGCCGTTTTCTGGCCCCCGATGCCGATTCCGATACCCAGCTTTGCAGTATCGGCCGATACCGATACCATACGATACCTAAGTTTTTTTTTTTTGTTTGTTTTTTTCTCAACAAGAAAAAGCTGTCCTGCCATTGGTTCAGAGCATTCAAGGGCCAATAGGATATCTTAGATCGGAATGCAGTGAACATGTCACATATCAGTGAATGTCGTGCACGAGGAAGACACAAAATGCTGCATCCAAAATCCTATATTAGCGTCAGAATTAATGGTATCGGCATTCTACTTGTGAGTAGTCACCGATAACGATACCACTGTTTTAATGCAGTATCGGCGCCTCTGCAGTATCGGAACAACACTACTGGTAGCCATTGGAATTAATCAGTCCCCAAGAAGTAGCTCTCACTTTCACAAAGGTTGGTGATTCCTGCTCGACATGACAACCATTCTTTTGAAAGCACATATAATGGATGACGAACACATATTTGTTGCACAGCTGGTAATGATGATTATTGCTTGGAATGGCACCATTGGAGTTACACTACTTGAGATGATTCATATTTTGTATCATTTCCTGATACACAATGGCCTTGGAATTCCAATATAAAAGATCTGGTTATCTCTTGGGCCACAGGTTACAACAGTAACAGGATATTTGCAACATGTTAAGATAGCATATGCAAGCATGCAATCATTTCCTGAGCCAGCAATCAGCATGATTACAATCTACTTTGCTTTATTTGAACACGTTTTCGTAGAGTATCAGTATTTTTAAAGGTAAAATAAGTATGGGACACCCTGTATGTTCATTAATGTATATGTATTGAGACTAATTCTTTATTTTGAGGGGAAACCCTTCATACTTTCAACAGATGTCGAACTCCGGTCCTCGATGGCCGCTGTCTTGCATGTTTTAGAGTTTTCCTTCCTCAAACACAATTGAATCAAATAATCAGGATCGTTATCAGGTTTCTTCAAAGTGAATCAGGTGTTTTTGAGAAGGGAAACCTCTCAAACATGCAGGACTGCAGCCCTCAAGGACCAGAGTTGGACACCTATACAATGACACAGGAAAAAGAATTGATAATGCTATAATTAATATTCCCTCTCCACAGCTCAATGTTGTATATTCCGCTCGTTTTGGAGAAACATTCAATCGATCTGAAGTCCTTTCTTTTAGGTATGTTACAGTCTTCCTTTTTTCATCAAATTTGTTAATGAATGTTTGTCTTAGCGTAGCAGCAACATGTAAACCCAATATATTGGGCGTGTCACAATATTCATGTTTTTTTTTTTTTCAGTGAAGGTTCAGTTGTGGTCCAATCTCGGTTGATATTCAGCAGCTCTGAAACAGTGCCAAATGTTACTTCTGTGCAAAACACTCTGGTAGAGGCAGCAAGCAACAACTCCACCTTTACCCTCCCTGTGAATGTGTCAACCATTGTTGCATCCCGTAAGATTTTGTCCATATTCCAAAATAAAATGTGCAGATTCCATTTTACAATCACATTATTTGCCTGCCAAACCATTTTACTTAAGGTATTAGGCAACATTACGTACGCTAAGATCGGAGAGTGAATTTTCAAAGTTTTGCATCGCGTGATTCCAAATGATGATTAAAGCAACAACAACAACAACAAAACGTGAGCGGTCCAACGTTCCAATGAGGACCCATTTCAGGAAACTTGTGATTGAATAAACACCCAACACCTGTTTTAGGGAAAATCCAAAAGTACAGTACTTTGCTTAAAAAAAATAATAATAATTACATCAGAGGTTGAATTTAATACTTTAACAAAATTCCTTTGTTGTTAACAGTTCTTCTCTCAATTGTATCATTATAGCTGTAGTTGCAACAACAAAGTTACCTTCTGAAACCACAACAACGGCACCTTCCGGAAGCACAACAATGTCACCTTCCGGAAGCACAACAATGTCACCTTCCGGAAGCACAACAATGTCACCTTCCGGAAGCACAACAATGTCACCTTCCGGGACCACCACAATGGCACCTTCCAGGACCACCACAACAGCAGGTCCGGTATTAATATTGACTGAAGCCCATATTATTTTTCATTATCAGATTGTCTTTTGACTATTTGGTTCATACGTGGAAGTTTCCTTTCATGCATTGTCTTTTGTATTGACCCATCCTGTTCTCAATTCCTCCAGATGCATCCCGGCCTACAGCGTTCTCACTGGCAACCATATCCCTGACGTTGGTGACTTTGGCACTGATGCTCCAAGAGCCATTAACTTTTGTGTAAATCTTTTTATTCAGAATTTTTATGATTTGAAAAACACAGTGATGCTGTCTGTTCCAGACATACAAGGCCTTTTGATTTACAACAGGTAAAAACAAGTAGGTGAAAACATCAGAGGGTTATCCAGAATGACAATATCAGTGAGTCGTATTACAGATTCAAAACAAACTTAAGGAAGCAATAAGCAACCCACTTATCTACTATTAGTGAAAATCGACAACCATCCATTCACTCTAACGCATACATACAGACAGCAAACAAATTAACCAAAAACCAAACTATAATAATAGTTAATAACATAGCCATTAACTTTATGACCAATAAAGTAACTTAGCGAGTACATGATGAATATTGTCATCCGAGTGTCAAAGGTGACAAAAGATGTGTACTTGTCATTCTTTGTCATGTTTGTGCCTACTGTCTGCTCCTTCACTCATTATTTCCACCTGGTCTTGTCAGCCATGTTCCTCGTGTTCACCAATCAGCTCACTCCAGCCACTTGTGTGCCTTGTTGTCTCATCATGCTGTTGCGTGCACTTAGCTCCTTGTTGTCGCTACTCGGGATGGCAGAAATAGGACACTGAAACGATCGAATCATTTTGAATAAATGATTGAGATTCTTTTGGAACGTTCAAAATGTCTCTCCAGAGCTACATCTGGTGGCCAGTTGTAAAATATCACATTTAAACAGTAGAATCTGTAATTATGAATTTTACCCTACGACTGTATCTTTGGTTGCTTTTTTGGTAACAACTCTAACTACATTTTATCAGATTTGTTTGGGAGGATGAACCGCGATGAGCATCCTACAATCCTACCAGAAATTTGACTGACTCATCTCTCTCTTTTCACTACTAATTTAGACAAAACAAATATTTGATGATTACTACCTATTATTGCTGCTTGATTATCTTGGAAAACTTGACTGAACTTCAATAAGCTAATGAAAAATATATATTGCCAATGAAAACCAAGCGATTCACCATGTTGCTGTGAGAATCGGTTGTCATCCACAGTCACACACAGCGGTGTGTGTGAAAATATGTAAATGAGGGGAATAAAACTTTTCATCCCCAGACTGGTTTGTCTTTTTAATGATGTTACCTTTTTTCATTTCAGTTCTGTAAAATAATATTGTTGCAGTTGAGGTAAGGCCTGTTCACGTCAGGTCTCCTTTCAAACCTTAATTCTCAGGTCATCCAAATCTCATTTTCTCAGAATTTTCAACATTTTTGTCTAGAGGTGTCAGGCGATTAAAATTCTTCATCATAATTAATCGAATGACTTCAATAGTTAATCGCAATTTTTATATATGTTCTTACTGTACAATAAAAAAGTGCAAAATATGAAACAAATGTTAATATGGCTGCATGTTTTATTCATTGATAGTAATTTCATAATAATTCATAAAATTGAGTTAAATTTAAAAGAAGTGTGCCACTAGATGGCATAATTGCATTTATAAGATGGTGACAGCTCAGTGCATTTTACTTTTTATATTAAGATCTAGCTAATCTTTAACATGAAGTAACTTGTGAAATTCTGCACTTGTTTAAATTTGTAAAATACAATTTAGCCCCGGTCTCCACAAATATTTGCATTATTATTAAATTTATTGTTGCTAAATAAGGAACTTTAAATACAAATTTTAAAGTGCAAACAGCAGCTGTTAAAGGTCCTACAGAGGCACACGTTGTCATGTTTTGGTTTTGTGGGGGTGGGATTTTGTTTTCTTTTGGTTATTTGTCATGTTTTCCTTGTCTCTTCCCTTGTCCCGTTATGTCTAACCACGTCCACCTGAGTGTGTCTTCCCTTCCCAGTGTGTTGACCAATCAGCTCCCCAAGCCTCTTGTATCTTGCCCAGGTGTCTGTTGTTTTCTCGTTACCCTGTGTATTTAGTTACCCTGCTTTCCTTCAGTTCTTGTTGAGTCATTGTTGCTGTTACAGTCTAGTCATCCCATGTTGTCTTCCATGCCATGTCTTGTTTCCCTCCTATTTTTGTTGCTTTAGTCTATTTTATGGCTCTTGTTAATTTTGTTATTTTCACAGAGTACCTCGTTTGCCTTTTTGTTAATTAAACCCCTTTTTTACTTGCATCCCTGCCTTGCCCCGTTTTTGTTGCCCCCTGCATTTGGGTCCTGCCTCCGCCCCCCCCCCCCCCCAACCCCCCCCCCCCCCCCCATCCCAATCGTGACACACGTCGGCATCATATGCGAGTTTCTGAGCAATTTCCCCATTGATGCTGATGACAGCCAGACCACTTAATAATTAGGGTTTGCCATAATCTTCAGTACTTATTTTTTTAAAATGCATATCTGGTATCTCCGTAATTATTATGTAATGAGCTAATTTATTCACCAATAGGTTCCAGGGCATCGATAGATTGTACGATATTAATTTAATATTTTTTTGAAACCATGCAATAATACCTTTAACCACAGTGTGGCCCAGTAAATGCCAACCATGGAAGCAAAATATGGAATTGGGCCCCCCCAAAAAAAGCAACAAAATCAAGTCAAAAATACATGTTTCCGCACTCTCACCTTTCCTAACGGCACCAGGAAGCGTCCCAGGGAGGATTGGGACTGGATAGAAAAAAAAACATTTGATTTCACTCAATACAGGCTCGAGAAGACGATTGAAAATTAATTGCTTCAGTGAAAATGGCTGGGGTTGGATAAGTTAAATACAGCCACAAAAGAGTATCTACCTGGTTGTGGTCACTCGAGAAAAAAGAAAAAAGAACAAATGTAAAGAAAGCATCAGCATAAATGTGAAGCCACCTTATGATCCTGTCAAGAGGCGACATGTATAAAATCCTTGGAAGTAAAATAGAACATTTGAGGAAACTCCACTTTCCAACCTGTGACTTCTTGACAGTGAGGCTTTGCCTATGGTGACATACAATTTTAAGTCAGTAAGGCAGGATTGAAACCAATTCAAAACAGTACCTGATTAATTAAAAGGGAGAAAGCAATAGTAGAATTTTTGTTTACATTTCAATGACAGGTCAGAGGTGTTAGAATTATCATGTTATCCTACTTGAACCTCTTCAAGAGAAATACTTAAGTGTTTCAAGTCACACATAAGGATTCGGAACCTGTGATGATGTAAATTTGCATGCCAACTTGATGTCCATTTATCTCGGACAAAATTATAAGAATGTGTGTGTATGCAGCTGCTCTGGGATAATGGTACTGTGCAATTTAGTATATGTGACTTTCCCGGCTGCTGTCTTTATCCAGCAGAGGGCAACATGCACTCATCTGAGCATTCATCCAGCTAAACTACTCACGCTGCCATCTAAACTGGTCTGTTGAGTTCAGGGTGTCCATGGGGCTCGAGGAATGCTTATTTTGTTGTTGTTGTTTTGTTTTTTTCTTTTTTCTTCTTTTTTTTGAGTCAGCTGAGATAACATCATTGTTTGTGTGAGTCAAATAGACAATTTTTTGTGTCGTGTTTACTGTACTTGGTTGCTACTTCTAATATAGTACAACTGTTTTCACCACAATAGAGGAAATGTGAATGACATATGCTAAATTTATCTTTGCAAGCATTCCACACGATATTACTCCGCCTCTGATTTTGTGTCACTTCATGGAAATTATTCTTTCAGGTTTTAAAAACAATGCTTGTATTCAAATGATGTCACAACTAGAGAAGCATGTTTATTTCTGACGTCAATCCAGGAAAAACTTTGGAATGTCACTTGGAATTTCAAATGTTCCGCCACGTCTAGCAAACATTGACAACCTGGAAGATGGAATAACAACACGGTGGAGCGTGACATCCTGAAGCACGTGTGGGAGGAATTCGCAAATCGGATTGATGTTATCCGTGCTGGCTGTGGTGGACACATTGAGCACTTGCTAAAAGTTTTCATCCACAAACTGGTTTGAATTTTAATGATGTTGCCTTTTTTCCCGTTCAAGTTCAGTAAAACAATATTGTTGCATTTGAGATAAGCCCTTTTCACGTCAAGCCTTTCAAATCTCAATTCTCAGGTTGTCAAATTGAACTTTCTCAGAATTCTCAAAATGTTGTCATTACTGCCTGTTATTGTCATGACAGGCGTATACAGTTTTGGCTACTGCCCTCTAGGCGTCTTCCCAATGACTACAAAAAGTAGCTAAGGGTCATGAAGTGCAATTAGGAATTCAGCCAAATTGTTGGGAAACTCACAATGGCCTTAGTTCCAATTTAAAAAAATAAGTACAGTGGTCTCTCACTACTTCACAGTTTCACTCATTGTGGATTCACTCTATTGCATATTTGTATTATTTTGGGTCCATAACTCACACATTATGGGGCTTACCTTGGGTTGTACCCCAATATTTTGCAGGTTTTCCAGAGATTATCACCCCACCCTATTTTCGATAGAGTACCCCAAAATTCTTTATTCATGCTGCTATTTTTTCTTCTTTTTTTCCCCAATATTTGAGTAAATAAAAACTGGTCTTTCTTTCATTCAGCACACTCTATTATATTTTAAAACAAAATATAGACTATTTGGTAAATTGTAATCCTACCATGATATATATATATAGATTTTTTTTTTTAAGATGCTGACATTTTTCGTCTGTTAATTCTTTTTAGCAAGTCCACTATTTTTAGAACAAACCCGTTACTCTTACACTCTGACACCTACTTAGTCAGGCCAATTCGTGACTCATTTCTCAAGTTAATTGAAGGCAATTATTCAAAGGCTCGTTTGCCAACTCTGCAAGAAGAGCTCATGCATTTAGGTGAAGGACAATATTAGCAGTTATTGATTTTTTTTATGACCTTGGCTCATCTACTAATTCACCTATTGTGGAAAAGTGAGGGAACAATGAAGAGGGTTGTGTTACGACTTAAATGGAGGGGGCCACAATTTTGCATCAGCGCCACTGGGGTCCACATAGGACCACACAAGTTTGCTTTTATTGAACCATTGTACATTACTGTACCTGTAATATATGTAATGCTCAATGCATGTATAAAAGATACAGCTTCAACAACAAAAAGTAAAAAAAAAACAACAACCACATACTGCGTTGTCTTTCCCCCAAAGCGCAAAGGGCTCTTGTGCATAAAATGTTACATTCAAGGATGGTAAAAAACTGCACAACAATAAGCGCAAGAACTGTTTTTTTATTTATTTATTTTTAACCTGCTTTTAGTCCGCGACTGATTTGTGCTCCATGCACGCACTTTGTATGCTTTGTATGCAGCGATGGCTGTTTTAAAATGCTTTATGAAATAAAGTTGAGTAGTTTTTGGTCTGTGCGACAAAATGACATCAGGACCACAGTTGTGATTTTGCTGACCGCACCTGCTCAATTGAGTAATCCCGGTTTGTTAATCTGATCACGAGGAAGCGCATCTGTGTCAGTCAGTCAGCATCAAAGTGTGCAGTCATCACGTCAATTAAACTGCCTTTGAAAATAGTCCGATTGCTCTTGCTGCGGCCGCTAGCACTGTTAGCGCGCGTTGTGTATGTTCTGTGAGCATGGAGAGCTGGCCCAGGCCTGTTGATTGACAATTGAAGAAAAGGCTTCATGACTCAGCTTTGGTATATTGGAAAATAATTTCATTTCTGATGGCTAAAGCCATGCTTTCACAGTCTCAAAAAAAAAAAAAAAATGGCGGGCGGCCCTGTTCTCAAAACTGACGGGTCTTATATACCTTTTGTAAGGACTACGCTTCAAAAGAATGCCCCTCAGGCAAGGACACTCCTCTGAATTCTTCATTCTACGCGAACCGAAACCCCCTCCAGGACCCGACAGGTCATACTGGCCCCAGAGTTCTTATCTCAGAAAGTCTCAACCCCCTTAGTCAAGACAGTCTCTGAAATGCAGACGTCACTGCCCTTATTTAGGGCCTACTCCTTCCTTTAGTCTCGCTAAATTATAGCAAAGGCTATGTAAACATTATCTTAGTTATTATATATCATAATATACCACACGCGCTAACACGCTAACACGCGTCATAATGTCAGCGTAATTATGGCTTTTGGCACCTTTAATTGCCAATTGAATGTCTTCAAAATAAAAGTGTTACAAGTCCATATACTATTTGGTAAAGTAAGGTTTATCTTGAATTTGGCCATGATTTCATTGGTGGGGATGCGTCGGCCAGTTATTATCTATTTTCTCCGGTCATCAAGCAGTCACATGCATGCATCGTCGTTCCAATTTAAGAATGAATGAATGGTGCCTTAATTCCTCCAGCCAAAAATAGAAGATTATTTATGTATCGACTGAATTAAATAATTTATGTTCGCTAAGCTGAATTCATGTGTTTTGTGCTTTCATTGAAATGTGGCTGCATTTATTATAAGACTCAAAATATTTGGCAACTTACTTTCGGCTTGCTTGTGCATCTGTTGTTTCACTGTTCGACCACAAGGCTTTCTGCAAATGCATGGTCAGAGCTGTGACAAATGTACGCACAAGACCAAAAATAAATTCCACACTTTGCATGGGAAAGTTTGTACTCACCTTTTAGGCACACCTATGTACGTATGCACTCTTGATGGATGAGGCCCCTGGCGTCCACGGAGCTTGACGAATGCTTCTTCCTTCTTCTATTGTTATTTTTTACTTTGAGTCAGATGAGACGACAGCATTGTTTGTGTAAGTCAAACAGACAATTGCTTGTGGAGTGATAACTATTTGGTTGCTCTTTGGGTATTTCCAATATTACACTAATATAATACATTAGTTTTAGTTTTCAACAGAAAAATACAGGCGCTGTGAATCACATATGCCAAACTTGTCTTTGCAGCATTCCACACCGATGCTACTCCCGCCTCAGATACTAAATTTGGTTCACTTCATGGAAATGGTTCTTTCAAGAATCAAGAACAATGGTTGCAAACAAATGATGTCACAATTACAGAAGCACATTTTATTTCTGACCTCAAACCAGGAAACTTTGGAATGTCCCTTGAAATTTCTGAGCAAGTCAGTGTAGCCTAACTTTACCCAAATGAAATCTGACATTAGACAAAATAAAGCACCAATGAAAACTCCAAAGCCTCAAACTATTAAAATCCAACCAAAATCTATACGCAAATCATGTGAGACTTTAGCTCATTCAGCATTTTTTTTCTCCCTGTAAAAATTCTAAAATTAAATTAAAAATGTGTGTTTCATGACTGTACATTCGCCCAAGTATAAAATTAAAATTCACTAAAAATACTCCAAAACCATCACGCGACATTTCAAAAAGCAATAGAAAACTCTTTCGTGATCTTGGACATGTGTTGTACACACCTTCATGTTTTTGTTTCAAGGCTCAACCACTGGCAGCGCAGACAACATCAAGCAGAGATGAGAATTCTTCCCAAACACGCTTCGGGATTGCAGCCGTTATACGATTTTTCATGTCATCAATAAAGTAACGGACTGAATCTCTGGTCATTTGATAGACGAGTTGTCCAAGTTTGATTGGTTGTCAATATCTCCTCTGCCATGTCGTAATCCTTCAATGCCATTCATTTGGTAGGATAGGTGCTACAGACCTCGCTCACCTCTGCACTTGGCCTGTCAAATCTCCCCGACCTCACTGTATGTGACCTTCCGTGTGGGGCTATTTTAAACACAAAGTTTATATTCCGCCAGTTCCAGCAAATATCGATGGCACGAAAGATCGAGTGCAAGGTGGATCACGACATCCTGAACCACATGTGGGAGGAATTCTCAAATAACCTTGATGTTGTCCGCACTGTCTGTGGTGGACACATTGACTCGCGTCAAGGTATGTGTACGCATGTTCTAAGATAGAGTTTTCTATTGTTTATTTTCCACGAATTGTGTGATGATTTTGGTGTATTATTAGTAATATTAATCAGGTTTTACATGTCTCAGTAATGGTGTATTTAATTTTAACTACAAAAACAAGCACTAACAATAGGAACTAGACTAAGTGGAATTTCTGGAGAAATTGCGTGAGAATGCTGAGAGCGCATTGAGAGATAAATTATGAAATTATAATCTCCTGGTTACTGGACAATGCGTTTTACCAATGGTGCCTGGTAATTATGATAAGTTATATATATGGAAGTGGGCGTGGAAAGTGATACTTGGAAAAAGTTCTATGATTATCCCATTGAAAATGAATGGGGAAAAGTTGATATTAAATGTTAAATTGTGCAAATATTGTAAGTAATGTGGAATCAGACAATATATACCCCGGGAGGTGTGAATTTTTTAAGCTAGTTGACATTTGAACAATGTAAATTGGAAGTATTATGTGGGAGTTGTTCGGCGGCAAAAAAGTGTGGAGAATAAAAATCACAATAACATATGTGGGAATGCTTAAGCATTCCCACAATTAAATGTTGTATTAATATTGGTTTTAACCAAATGTAAGGTATTTATTTGTTTTAATTACATCTCAACTGGTGATATCAAGAGGACAGTTGTGACACAGTCATGGTGTTAGTTGGA
Source organism: Festucalex cinctus (assembly GCF_051991245.1). NCBI lineage: Eukaryota > Metazoa > Chordata > Actinopteri > Syngnathiformes > Syngnathidae > Festucalex > Festucalex cinctus. Next base: position 13,324,199 of record NC_135416.1, read on the forward strand.
CCACAAAGTAGTAAAATAGCCGCAGTCAATTTTGGGTATACTTCTTCAAGACATGACATTGACAGTCAATTATTGATTAATCAGGTATAAATTAATGACTAGCTCTACTCAAACAATGTCACTGTGATGCAGTGTGGTAGGCTACAACCACATTTTTTATTTTTTTTATTTTTTTATTTTTAGTCCTTTATGTACAGTAATTCATAGCTACCCAGTAGATGTGATCGGAAATAGAGTTTATCAATATAACCTGGAACGTTTCCAAGCAGCAAGGATGAGAGGCGACCCGATTCCTAACTAGTCTGACTGCATCATTTCGACATGGAAACAATGGCACGTCGGTAGAACAAGTTTTACAAGTTTCACATCCCTTTAAAAAAAATCGTAGAATGTGGCATATAAAAGGCATGAAATCACAACACAGGTGCATTCAGTTAACAGCAGTGAAAACAACATCATCGTACTCATCTGAAAGGTAAGGACACGCTGAAATTATACAGAGCTGAACTTTTTTAAAATAATGTGTTAAACAGAAAAAAAAAATCAACAAGGTTACTTTGGCAGATTCCATTCGTTTTAATGTGGCTTTGTGAGAATATCACAAAATTGATATGAAGGACGATTATAAGGTTTACAATTTAGGCTATGTGTTGGAACATTGTAAATGAGAATGATAAAGAAGGATTGCAGTTTCAGTTTTTCTAATACTAATCACAGTTGAAATATCATTTTGGATCCAAGTTTTGTACTTTCAAGCTGACTATTTGAGGCTGCAATTTAAGGCAAGTGCCTTCAACAGCAACAAAAAGGAGACAAATCACTTAAGATGGTGCACTGCTGTGCCTTGAGTTTTATTTGAATTAACTTTTGCCTTCAGTATTTACAGAAATTGTTGCAATGTTACAACCATTTCAACATATACCATCCATCCATCCATCCATCCATCCATCCAGCCATCCATCCAAGATCTTGATTATCCATCATTAAATTTGTTTTTAACAGGACGGAGAAATGGGAAGGATAGAAGCTGTCGTATTCCTTCTGCTCATCACAGGTATTTTGATGTGCATGTTTGCTTTACTGAATTTGCAATAGATCCAATGTCAATGTCTAAGTCTCTGGTATATGTCAATGTCGATAAGTAAAATATCTCTACATATGTTTCTATATATCCGTGTGCGTGTGTGTAGGGGTGTGCATGGGTGTGTGCGTGCGTGGGTGTGCGTGTGCAGTACTTGTTTTGAGTTCAGTGTGTAAATTGTGAGCAAGAAACTTTACAGAATAATGTCTGCAGGTTATGAAAGTAACATATTATTCTGTACTCTACAGGGATTGTGAGAACCAGATCACAAGGTATTGTACATGAAAGCTAAGAATTGCTGCAATATTTGTCAGATTAGCCATATAATGCTTGATGTCAATGTTGAATTTAATACGAAAACCACGAGATATATTCTGGATACTATTATTGATTTTTTTGTTGTTGTCACAACTCTACCAGGGGCCACAACAACTACACCTTCTGGGTCCACAACAACTTCCGGGTCGACAACAGCTGCCCCTTCCATGTCGACAACAACTTCCGGGTCCACAACAACTGCAACTTCCATGTCCACAACAACTTCCGGGTCCACAACAACAGTACCTTCTGGGTCCACAACAACTTCCGGGTCGACAACAGCTGCCCCTTCCATGTCGACAACAACTTCCGGGTCCACAACAACTGCACCTTCTGGGGCCACAACAACTTCCATGTCCACAACAACTGCACCTTCCATGTCCACAACAACTTCCGGGTCGACAACAGCTGCCGCTTCCATGTCGACAACAACTTCCGGGTCCACAACAACTGCACCTTCTGGGGCCACAACAACTTCCGGGTCGACAACAGCTGCACCTTCTGGGGCCACAACAACTGCACCTTCTGGGGCCACAACAACTTCCGGGTCGACAACAGCTGCCCCTTCCATGTCGACAACAACTTCCGGGTCCACAACAACTGCACCTTCCATGTCCACAACAACTTCCGGGTCCACAACAACTGCACCTTCTGGGGCCACAACAACTGCACCTTCTGGGGCCACAACAACTTCCGGGTCGACAACAGCTGCCCCTTCCATGTCCACAACAACTTCCGGGTCCACAACAACTGCACCTTCCATGTCCACAACAACTTCCGGGTCCACAACAACTGCACCTTCTGGGGCCACAACAACTTCCATGTCCACAACAACTTCACCTTCCATGTCCACAACAACTTCCGGGTCGACAACAGCTGCCCCTTCCATGTCGACAACAACTTCCGGGTCCACAACAACTGCACCTTCCATGTTCACAACAACTTCCGGGTCCACAACAACTGCACCTTCCATGTCCACAACAACTTCCGGGTCCACAACAAATGCACCTTCCATGTCCACAACAACTTCCGGGTCCACAACAACTGCACCTTCCATGTCCACAACAACTTCCGGGTCGACAACAGCTGCCCCTTCCATGTCAACAACAACTTCCGGGTCCACAACAACTGCACCTTCCATGTCCACAACAACTGCACCTTCTGGGGCCACAACAACTTCTGGGTCGACAACAGCTGCCCCTTCCATGTCGACAACAACTTCCGGGTCCACAACAACTGCACCTTCTGGGGCCACAACAACTTCCATGTCCACAACAACTGCACCTTCTGGGGCCACAACAACTGCACCTTCTGGGGCCACAACAACTTCCATGTCCACAACAACGGCACCTACCGGGTCCCCAGCACCCGCGCCATCAAGGGTGAACCTGGGATTTAGTCTGAACCAGACTTTCACGCCACAGCTTTCCAATTCATCTTCTCCTGAGTTTCAAGTTTTTGCGACCCAAATAGAAAACCAGGTAATTTTTCCAGTAAATTTTGTTTTTAAAATGAAATGCATACTTTATTTACAATTCATATAGTATACAGGTGGTTTCCAAAAATAAGGTTCATTTTGATAATTGTTTTTATTTATATTAATCTATTTTTATTTATATTACGTTTCTCAACACAAGGTAGTCCACTCACTCATTGTGTTCTAAAAATAGCTCACAAGTAATCATTTTTAAATGTGAATAATTGCAGAGATTTATCGAAAATAATTTAGTGTTGTATATTGACATTTGCAGTATCCGTTTCCTCAATTATTGTTGGTATTTATTTGGAAAAAACATTACTCAGTCTTAGTAGGAATGTTCAATACCACTTTTTTCAGACTAATACCGGTACAGGTACTCACCGATACAGATTACCGGTACCTCTAGCGCTTTTGATATATAAAATTTCATTTAAGACAATGACAAGTCATTGTGAACAAAACGTTTCTGCCAAAGACGATGACTCGCTCAACTAACTGCTCCAATATAGTGCCATCTACTGCAGAGGAGGATTTACTTCGTGCCATATATATATATTTTTTAACCTCTGTATAGAATGATCATTTGTTGATATATTTTGGCGCATGCGCGGTTAGTTGGGTGGCAGTAAATAATAGCATGCTGCATAGTTGCGATGTATAACAATAAATATACTGGTCGAAATTGCCCATATTTAAGCACTTTAATGGTCGAAGGACGGAGGACGTTTACAGAGAATCATAATATATGTATTGGTGACAAAATTATTGAAATTATTCAAAGCCTATATGAGATGTGGGATGATGATAAAAGTTGGTCGTATTACGAATCAGCATACAAATATGTACACGACCGCTCCAGTCCTTGGCATAAAATAGACTGAAGGATGAAGGCAAAACAAAAAAGTGTAGCATTAGCATTAAAAAACAGAGTGGTCACCACGCTGTCACTGTACCATACTACAGATCAAAACAAATGCAGAATGTAATATTTATTTGGATAACATGTGGACACAACACATGTATAACTTGTGCACAAAAAAGACATTTTGTCTCATTAAAGGAATTCACAACACAATTCTGATACTTGTTACCTTTTTATTCTCCTTGCGTAAAGCTGGACGGCTTTTTCTTTAGCCTTCAGGTTCCTAATTTGAAGGAGAGGAACAAGTCAGGGTGGCTGTCGTTCGTGCTTTGGAACGCTTGAATGAGTGTATTGGTGGCTGGTATCGGCAGCCTCCAAAAAGTACCCAATCCTTAGAAATAAGGCTGCTCCTGGCGCAGTACCGGCACTTGCCCATCCCTAATTATTACCATATACTTCAAAGTAATGTTAGCAAGTTTATTTCACGAAGGTTTATGAAACTGATAGCCGTTAGCATTAATCCGTTCCCAAAAAGTAGCTCTAACTTTCAAAATGATTGGTGACTCATGCTACCATTCTTTTGAAATCGCATGTCAATGCATCCACAACTGACGAACACATATTTGTTGCACGGCTGGAGTTATGCTTGTATATATATATACGTATGGGACGCCCGTCTATGTTCATGAATGTATATGCATTGAGACTAATTCCTTATACCCTTACTTTAAAACACAGGTGTCCAACTCCGATCTTCGAGGGCCGCAATTTTGCATATTTTAGAGGTTTCACTCCTCAAACACACCTGATTCATCAGCAAGCTCACTAGAAACCTGATTGTGATCCTGATTATTTGATTCAGCTGTGTTTGAAAAGGAAATCCTCGAAAACAAGCAGAGGTGTGGACCTCGGGGACCGGAGTTGGACACTTATGCAAATCACACAGGAATTTATCATATTTTGATTGGTATTTCCTCTTCACAGCTCGATGAAATATATAGGAGACGTTTCCCAAGAACATTTATCGGATCTCGAGTCCGTTCTTTACGGTATGTTACAATATTTATGGAAATACACAAAGCAGTATTCCATATACTCTATTTTCAGTCTTCCCTTTTTATCTCAAATTTGTTCATGAATGTTTGTTTTGGCTAAGCAGCAACATATACACCCAGTGTATTGACAATGTCAAAATATTGTTTGTTTGTTTTTCAGTCGAGGTTCTGTTGTGGTCGACTCCGAGTTGCTATTCAACAGTTCTGCCACAGTGCCAAACGATACTTCTGTGGAAAACACTCTAGTAGAGGCAGCAAGCAACAACTCCAACTCCAACTTTTCCCTCCCTCTGAATGTGTCAACCATTGTCGCATCTGGTAAGATTTTGTCCTCATCCCGAATTAAAATGTGCAGATTACATTTAACAATCATGTTATTCGCCTGCCAAACCATTTTAATGTATGTTCCTTATGAGAGTTAGTTTTCACAGGTTTGCATCACGTGATTGCGAGAGAATAAAAAATACAGCACTTTCTTTAATCTTAAAAAAACAAAAAAAAAAAAAAAACAAAGACATGACTCGATGAATTGAGGTGGCACGGTGAATAACTGGTGAGCACATCCGCCTCCCAATACTGACGACTCGGGTTAGAGTCCAGGCTCCGGCCTTGCTGGGTCGACTTTGCATGTTCTCCCCGTGCCCGCGTGGGTCTTCTCCGGGTACTCCAGTCTCCTCCCACTTTCCAAAGACATGCATGGCAGGTTAACTGAGCGCTCCGAATTGTCCCTCGATGTGCTTGTGTGTGTAGATGGTTGTTTGCCCGAAGCCAGCTGGGATAGGCTCCAGCACCCCCGCGACCCTTGTGAGGTGTAAACGGTTACGAAAATGGATGAATGGATTGATGGATGAATTGAAAAGTTAGCAAAATCCTGTTGTTAACAGTTTCTTCCGTCAATGTATCCTTATAGTTGTAGTTCCAACAACAACAATGGCACCTTCGGGGACAACAACAACTGCACCTGGGAACACGACAACTGCACCTGGGAACACGACAACTGCACCTGGGAACACAACAACTGCAACTGGGACCACAACAACGGCACCTACTGGGACTACAACTGCTGCCCCTGTTGCAAATACAAACTCTCCTTCACCCACTGAGGGAACCCTCGGTCTTGTGTTTAGTCTTGACGAAGTTTTTACACCAGCGCTCACCAACACGTTTTCACCAACATTTCAATCTTTGGCTTCAGCAGTAGTATCAGAGGTAAAATGTGTACACATTTCAGAGTTTCATTTTTTTTTTTTATTACTAAAGCTTTCAGTTGACATTGATTGATTTGAGGTCTTGCATTTGTTTGTGTTTGCATTTAAGATGCAGAAGCTGTTGTATGAATTGTATTTTTCATTGCATTTTTTTTTTCTTTTTGTTCATTACAGGTGAACGCAGCCTGTACAAGCCTCTTTGGTTCATCTTTCAGTCGATCTTTAGTTAACGCGTTTACGTAAGACAAAATTTCTTCCTTTTGTTAAGTTATGTATGTTCAATATGGCTTGCTTTCAATAATGCTCTTGTGTCCTTTTCACTCAAGGAACGGCTCAATCGTTACCAACATGATTCTCGTGTTTGACAATCAATCGGTGGTTCCCTCGGCTAGCAGCGCAACAGCTGGACTAACCGCTCAACTTGCCAACTCCTCCCTAAACATTGTGCCAGGGACTCTTTCTGCAGGTACAGTATAAAAATGTTGACTGAAGCCAATACTGTATTAGTATATCATGAACACAATGTCTGATAACTATTTGGTTCATATGTGGAAGCTTCCTTTCATGCATTGTCGTTTTTATTGATACGTACTGTTCTGAATTCTTCCAGATGCATCTCGGCCTGTCGTGTTCTCACTGGCAACCATATCCCTGACGTTGCTGTCATTGGCACTGATGCTCCAAGACTTATAAAGTTGATGACCATGGCAGACACAGACTTTACCTAGCCATTAACTTATGACCGATAAAGTAAATTATCAAGTACATGATGAATATTGTCACCTGAGTGTCAAAGGTGGTTAAAAGATGTGTACTAATGATCTTTGTTGAGCGTGTCTGTCTTTTTTGTTCTGATTTTTTTTCACATTATCTGTAGTTCCTTGTTTTCCACCAGGTTTTGCCAGCCACCCTCCTCGTGTCTACCAGTCAGATTTCTCCAACCACTTGCGTGCCTTGATGTTTCATCACTCTATTGTGTGTATTTAGTTCACTGTTTCCACTTACAGTGTCTTGGTTGATTGTCCTATGTTATGTCGCCTGTGGTGGCGTATCTGTTCTTTCATTATGCCATTTTTTTTTGGTGTTTGTAATTATATTTTTGTTCTACTCCACTGTACTTTTGTTTGCTTTTTTTTGTAAAAACAATATATTTTATCGATTCTGTTGTTAGGATGAAACACGATTAATCCTACATATGACAGTCCTTGATTTTACTGACTCTCTCCTTTGCTACTAATTTAAACAAAATAAATACTTATTATTGCTGCTCAGTAATTTTGGAAAAACTTAACAGAACTGTAATATTCTAATGAAAAATATTTATTGCCAATGAAAACCTTCAAGCGATTCAGCACGTTGCAGGGAAAATTGAGTATTATTCACAGTCACTGTGGTGTATTTATTAATGGAGAAGAAAAATAAAAGTTTTCATCCTCCGACTGGTTTATCTTTTATTGATGTCACCTTTTTTTTCCCATCCCAGTGCTGTACAATAATATTGCTACAGTTCAGGGCAGGCCTGTTTCGGTCAGGCCTCCTTCTTTCAAATCTTAATTCTCTTTTCCACAAAATTTAGCTTTCGCAGAATTCTCAAACATTTTGTCATGTCATTAGGAATTAAGCCAAAAATTTTGGGAAACTCACTGGCAAGACAGGTAGGGGAGAGTGGGGTCATTTGAGCCAAGGGAAGTTCCACCCCTGTTATTTAGAAAACCATAGAAGTTGGTCATGTGACCACATATTTTTGAAAGGACATCCATTTCGCTCATCCGGTAAAAAAAAAAGCGAGACACATGGCTCGAGAGGTAAGCACATATAAGTTTAAATTAATAAATTAATAATAGTAATAATAAATAAGAATAATAATAATAATAATGATAATAATAATAATAATAATAATAATAATAATAATAAGGTCAAATTTATAGGATTATAGGATTATAGACAACTTCGAAAAAAGTTTGCACGTTTTAGTGCTTTAGTAAGCTACATCATGAGTCTGTATGGTTAGCATGATGCTGGCTTAAAACACTTTTTTTCAAAATGGTGGCCTTGGGGTAATTTTTGCCAAAGGGCCTGGGTTAAGTTGTGCCAATTGCACAACTTCGCCTAAATCATGATTATTTCCTCTGTATTACTTTATTGTATTTTATTGTTGTTGGAAACTGTATTCTTACATTTGATCATTAAAAGCCATTCTTAATTTTTGACTAAAATTCATCACGTCATCAGATACAAAAGGAAGACAGACAGGGTTTCAACTCCTCTTGAGGATTTGGAAAGAGCAGTGAACGAGGTAAAGACCATAATATTAGGTTGGAAAGAGATTAAAAAATGACCATAAAAAAATATAGGAATAAGAAAAAAAAATGGTTCAGGCTTTCCAAACACTCATCAAGTGACAAATCTGGTTGTTCTGCTCACTTGGGTTACGTGTCTTCAGAAGTGATTTTTCCCTTGCCAAAATGCACAGAAAGAAAGAACTGCTTAAAAAAAAACAAAAAAAAAACAAGAATTGTGACTGACACGCCTGAGAAGATGGAGTTGGAGAAGGCTCACAAACAATGAGAAGATAAAAAGGCTGATCAGGAAAAGAAAAAGAATGAAAGAAAAAAAAGGCCTCTGAAACCTGCAGATCAAACTTTGTATTGAACTTGTCTTCCTTTTATATAGCATTATTGTTTGTGAGATTAAAATGATCCTTTTTTACTTCAGAACATATTTAAGTTGGAAGCATTCCTGTACTCCCCTTGCGTAAAAGACAGTTTAACACTCATACTAGTATCAGCTTACACTTCTTATTTTTAATATACTCCACGGCCTCAACCTGGATGAAGCAATCTGTTTTCTTGCTGCCCTTAATCTCAATTCAGGGGAAAAAAAAAAAAAAAAAAAAAAAAAATTACACCTGAGGTGCTCTTCTGCATCAGGGATGGGCAACTAATGGTGGGAGTCACAATTTTCATCGACACCTCTGTGGGTCCACATGGAATCACACACAAAAATTACATTTTAAACATGAATTACAAATACCCCGAACACTAGGACGCAGTTACAGAGGTTCCTGGGGTTTGACAACTTCTATAGACAATTTATGCAAAACTATAGTCAAAAAGCAGCACACCTTAAATGCCTTATGTCCTGTAAGATCCCGTTTAAATGGTCTATTGAAGCTGAGACCACATTTGCTGCACTTAAACAGATGTTTACTAAAAGTCACGTGCCACCCCGGGTTTAACCGAACACTCACTGCCATTGCTCATATTTATTTATTTATTTTTCTCTAAGAGCTCAGAATTGTTCATTCCGTAGTCTTACCGATTCAACGTCTTATCATCATTGCTCTTTTTTTTTTGTGTGTGTTTGTGTGCGTGCGTTTGCGTGCGTGCGTGCGCGTGCGTGCGTGCGCGTGCGTGTGCGTGCAAATACGTATAAATTTATACTCATTAATTCACCTAAAACCTTATAAATATCCCATTACCCTTCACCTTAACCAGGTACTTCAGAGTCTTGCCAGAGTCGTGAGGTTCAAATGGTCAGGAGACCAGAGAAAAGGTCAGAAAAATAAAGAGAAAAGAAAGATAAATCAAAGTGAAATCCAGCACCGACCAAACACTTCCTGCCTTCCCCATGGTTACAAAATCAAAGTCTTACGGCAACCCCGAAAGCCTCAAAATTCCAACAAATTAACGGCATCCCAAGAGACCAGAGGAAAAACTAAAGAGAGGAAGGAGGGAAGGATCGATGAGGCAGAGTGAGATCCATAGAAGCCAGTACATCCAATCCATCAAAGTGAAATCCAGCACCAACCAAACCCCTCCTGCGTGGTTACAAAACCAGAGTCTTATGCCAACCCCAGAAACCTCAAACTTCCAATAAATTGATATCTCAAGTGACCAGAGGAAAAACTAAAGAGAGGAAGGAGGGAAGGATAGATAAAGCAAAGTGAGATCCACAGACACCAGCACCAACTGATTCAAGGGGCTGTGGGAGAGAGAGGCAAATTCTGTTTGAGTTTCAGTAGATGCTGGTGCGATAGATCTGGCATGCATAAGGACCACCACCAAAGAAAGAAGACGTCAACCGCGGTCCAGCAAAGCGAGCACCGCCCCCACCCCCCTGGAATCCCCAGGCCGCGGCAGCACCAAGGCCACCCCCACGCCACCCGAGCGGACACCGGTCGGCGAGCCGACCCAGACGCCCGGAACACCCCCGCCCCAGCCCCGGCCCACACCCCTGAGCCCAAGGCCGCAGAACGAGGCCCGGCGGGTCCCCACAGCGCCCCACCAGTCCCCAGCCCCCATCCCCCCACGACCCCCCCGCACCCCACCCAAACCCGCCACCCGCCACGACCCAGGCCCCGCCACCCCCGGCCCCCAAACCCCCGAACACACCCCGACCCCCAACACCCAACCCCCCACCCACCCATACCTCCACCCCCCCCAAACAAGACGCCACCCCCCCCCCCCACCCCCCACGACCACCGCCAACCCCCCCGCGAACCCCGCCCCCCCCCGAGCAACACCCCCCCCCCCCCCCCCCCCCCCGGAAACCGGCACCGGGCAGCAGCGCAGAGAGGGAAGACGTGCCCACCCCACCTCCAGCCGTGCGAAAGGAACACAGCGGCGGGAGGGGGGAAGCAGAGGAAGAAGCACTGGGGGAGAGGCGGAACACCAGAACACCGAGCCCGGTGGGAAGAGGCCCCGGTCGTCACGCCAGCGTACTAGTGACACCTAACCCTGTTACTGAGTCCGCCAGCTCGCCGACTGGCGAGCTCTACCCTTACACCGTGAATGTGGCCCCACCCAGTGTATATACAAGTGTGTGCGTGTGGTGCATTAAAATTGGGAGCAGGTGAGTCGGAGCAGAGGGAAAAAAATTCCCCTACTCCGATACACCCGCATCCCCCCCAAAAAATGAATATGTATTTGTGTGGTGCATTAAAAAAGGAAATGGAGGGACAAAGTGGTGGGGCAGGGACACAGATGGGGGGGACCACAGCGCTGCCAGGCACTGCAGTCCATCCCCCCCTGATGGCTCCCCGCCCCAACTCACCCCTCCCCTTGGACATGAAGTGCATTAAAATTGGAGGGGAGTTGAAGGGTGAAGACGGTGTTTCCACCCTACCCCACCCCACCAAGAAATGTGTTGTGTGCCCTATGTGTATATTTACAAAGTGTATAGTGCAAAACTAGTGAAGTGAGTAAGAGGAGCGACCAGCGGGGCCTCACCCAACCCGGCGGGTGTAGGTGGCACGCCCGCCCCCCAGCCCCCCCACCCCCCCCCCCCACCCGCACCCCACCCCACCCATCTGGCACCACGATAGGCGGACAGGGCCAGCGCAGCAGGGCTACTGGACAGCCCACCGGCCACTGGAGCCCGCCCGGGGCGCCAGGAGTTCTAACGGAGTGGGGCAGGCCTCAAACCCCAGCCCGGCACCCGGAGCCCGAGGCCCGGGCCGGGGAGGGAGCCCCAGGCCCAGGGAGAGAGAGGGGGAGGGGGCGGGGGGCAGACAGGGAAGGGGGGAGGGGGAAGCGGGGAGGAGACAACAAGAAGGCGAAAGGGCGGCTGCAGGGCAGGAGGGGGGGGAGGGAGGGCGACAAGGGAGAAGGGACCGGGAGGCAGAGGAGGATGGGCGGGGGGAGGTGAGGAGGGAGAGGCGACGGGGGGGAGGAAGGGGGAGGGGAGAGGGAACCACGGGGCACACCAGACTCCCACCCGCTCCGAACCGCGCCGCCAGGCACGGAGCAGCGGACCGCCGCCGGGACGGCACCGCCCCGGGCACCAGGAAAAGCACCCCAACACCGCACCCCACAGGGGGCCCAGGGAGCGGCCAAGACGCAACCTTTACAGAGCAAACAACGGGGGGGGGGGGGGGGGGGTGGCAGAGCTACCCCCGCCCGACCACGGGGGACGGCGTCAAGAAAATTGACTAACTAGCATGCAGTAACACCAAGTGTTGATGCTTAGTGCCCACTACAAATAAATCTTAAGGAGTTAGTGAGTATAGTGTCGTATAGTGTGGTGTGCTCGAGCCCACTAGCAGCAACTAGGTTCCTGACTATACAAAAATAAAAACAATCAGATACAAAATACCAAATACAGAAGCAGAGAAATCAGAAGTTGTAACGATGTGGTGGCTCTCGTTAACAGGCAGAATCTAGGCAGGATTAAGTTGCCAAATTAAGATTAAAATATTCTATGTACATAGACCATATTTGTTTAAATCTTGATACTTGATTTTTATTTAAGGCAGAGATTTTTTTCCATTGAGATATAATTTATTAGTAAGTTTAACCAGTGGTCGATATTTAGAGATTGTTTATTTTTCCAATTGACAAGGATTATTTTTTTTTAGCAATAGTAAGGGCTATAAATATAGATTGAGATTGTTTACATGGTAGCTCAGTTATTGTTAAGTCACCTAGTAAACACAATCTTGGAGATAAAGGAAGCCTACAGTTTAATATATCAGCGAGCTTTTCCAAGATTTTAGTCCAGAAATACAGCACTGGAGTACATGACCATAAAGCATGAAGATGAGTATCGGCAGTGTTTTGTGAGCACTGGAGACAAATGTCGGAGTCAGAGAGTCCCATTTTTTTCATCATATATTGATATATGATATATATTGATATTGATAATATATGTTCTATGAAGTATCTTATATTGGATAAGTTGCAAATTTGTATGTTTGGTCATTTTAAATACATTTTCACAGATTTGGGTCCAAAAGTCTGGTTCCGGAACTATAGACAAGTCTTTTTCCCATTTTAAAGTTGGTAAATACGTTTTATTTGTGTATAAAAATAACTTAGATATTTTGGATATTTTCTTTATTGTTGTTGGAGAAAGCTTTATAATATCTTTAGCTAAGACAGGCAGTTGGAGCGTATCCTGAAGTGTTGGGATTTGTTTCTTAACCATATTTTTAACTTGCAGATAATGTAAGAAATTTCCGTTTTTTATTTCATATTTTTGGACCAAGTTTGTGTATACAAACTTATTATAATTGTGTATATAAACTTATTATCTGAGAAAAGATGATGAAGGTGTTGCTCAGCGGTTCTGGTGGCAGACACTCAGGAAGGACGTCACGGACTACGTCAACGCATGTAGTGCGTGGGCTTGTGGCAAGCATCCCTGCATAGCCACCTGCAGGTCGACTACAGCCGTTGCCCGTACCATCCCGTCCCTGGTTGCAGATCTCATTTGACTCCCCACATCATGAGGAAATTCGGGGAGAGCGGGTTTCGAACAGTGGACTTTCCGGTTACTGGGCGACCGGTTCTTCCTTTTGAGTCTTGAGCCAGGACCGCCACACAATACCATTGTTTTCAACACAAAAATTCAAGAGATGTGAATCATATTTGCCAAAACGGTCTGCAGCATTCCACACAGATACTGTTCCTCCTCTCATATTTTATCTGTGTCGCTGCCTGGCAAAGATTCTTTCAAGTACCGGTATTAAGAACAATGGAATGGAATAGACTGCTATTTATAAAGATTATTTTAGCTAAGTGCTGAAAGCACTTCACACAGCCTCACATTCAGCCATTCGCACAACAACAGTGGCTCAAATGATGTCACGATTGCTGTAAGGAGGCACATCTATTTCAACCTCAAACGAGGTTAAACTTTGGAATGTCGCTTGACATTTCTGTAGAAATGAGCCCAACTTTACCAATATGAAGAAATCTTACAACAAAAACAAAACACTAATGAAAAGATAACACATACTCCAAAGCCCCAAAATTGATAAAAAAAAAAAAAAAAAAAAGACGAAAATTCATAAAATTATGTATATTTGTGAAAGTCACATTGTCTCAAATTTAAAATATATGCTTATATCTCTATGTTGGAAAAAGTGTCATTCCAAAAATATTAGAAATGCATTTACTGTCACAAACACATGGAAATAATATAAGCTCCATTGTCCTCAAGTGTGTGACTATATTTATTTTTAAACCTCATTTGGCCAAATTTGAAAGCACTTACAATGTTTTGTTTTGTTTTTGTTATAATAATAATGATGTAAAAATAACAATAATATCTGAAAGAAGGGCTTGTTTAATTCTAACAACAAACAAGCATTAACAATAGGAATTAAATGTTTTCTAAAGACTGCATAATTACTGCACTCTCATAATTGTCACTATAATTATGCTAAATAGCAATTGAGCTGTCTTGTCTACTGTAGGTGATCCTCATTCTATAACTCATTCCAGTTGAGATGTTCTTAAGTACAGAAGAAAACTTTCTTTTTTTTTACCCCGAAATGTTGTGCCATGTTATGCCATAGTGGATGTCATGATCTTAGGTGGACCATAAAGTAGTTGAGACTAAATCAAAAAGTAGCACGCTCAATTTTGGATATATTTCTTCAAGACATGAAACATTGACAATCAATCCCACGTTTAACCATACTCTCAACTATTGACGTCTAATGCCTATTTTTGTACCACAAAGTGTGTCATTATGATGCAGTAGAGTAGGCACGGGTAAACAAGTTATGCTTGTTTTGGTCACTCCTCTAAAAAAAAAAAAAAAACACATCCCATACAATATATAACCACAAATGATAGCAAGTGGCATTTTATTCGCAAAAAAAAAAGAAGATCACAAAACGGGTGCATTCACTTAACAGAAGTGAAGAAAACATTCTCCTATTTGTAAGGTAAGAATGCAAAAATTTTGTTATACAAAGCAAATTAATTAGTTTAATTTTTTGTTTAATTTTTTTTAAAATCATGAATGTTTATTTGTCAGATTCTCGTTAGTTTTAATGTTTATTTGTCAGAATATCGCAAAACTGATGTGAAAGAGAATTGTAAGGGTTCATGTGATGAAACATGGCAATTGAGAAGGACAAAAAAGTGCTCAGGTATCACCAATTATTCTTATATTTTACTATTTTTTATTTATTTATTTTAATCTGTATGTCTTTTATTGTCATTTAACCGATATAACATTCTATTTTTAGCCTTTTATACTTTATTTGTTAACCTGTCCTTTATTTTACTCTATTCTATTTTATTGTTATAGCTTGCTGTTATTTGTTAAATTTATTTATTACAATGTTTCTAAATCTTATCTTTTTCTAGTAGCCGACTCTTTGTTTTCATTTACTTATTTAGATGCTGTTTTTAGCATATGCTTTTATTTTATTTTAGTATTTTAATGTTGTTTTTATACTTCAGTGTTTCCTCACTGGGGTTGGGGGGCTGATGGCGTTATGTCAGTTTGCTCTGTGCCTAGCCTTGCCTCTGCAGCCATGCTATAGACGTAACCGCACTGTAGACAGACGGACAGGATTCGTTGGGAAGTTGTATGATTGAGGTGGCTATTGAGCAATCAGTAAAATTGCTGGTTTGATTCCTGTTTGTTTGAGGAGGCTTGAGTTACTCAATGACTCCAATCCATCCATCCATCCATCCATCCATCCATCCATCCATCCATCCATCCATCCATCCATCCATCCATTTACTACCGCATATCCGGGGTCGGGTCGCGGGGGCAGCAACTTTAGGAGGGAAGCCCAGACTTCGCTCTCCCCAGCCACTTCAACCAGCTCATCCAGAGGGATCCCAAAGCATTCCCAGGCCAGCCGAGAGACAGTCTCTCAAGTGTGTCCTGGGTCGTCCCCGGGGCCGCCCGCTGGTGGCACGTGCCCGGAACATCTCTCCTGGGAGGCGTCCAGGAGGCATCCGAACCTGATGCCCGAGCCACCTCAACTGGCTCCTCTCAACGCGGAGAAGTAGCGGATCGACCCCGAATCCCTCCCGGATGACCGAGCTTCTCACCCTATCTCTTAAGAAAGAGCCCGGACACCCTCCATTCTCTCACTCCAATTCAACTTAACCAATTTGATCTAAATATCATACTCTAATATTGGTTGCAGCACTTATTTAACTTCTTAAGAACTTGTGGATGCATACCCAATAAAATTTGTGATGCGTGAAACACAAGATATTGATGATCTGACTTATAATTTAATTTGTTCTTCAGAGGGAGAAGAAATGGGAAGGATAGAAGCTGTCACATTCCTTCTGCTCATCGCAGGTATTTTGATGTGCATGTGCAAACATTTTTGGCTTTAAGTCGAAATAACAAAACTATATATACCGTATGTAACTGATATAGTGATCTGTGCTCTCTCAAGCAAAATCCTTCTTTGCATGTGCTTCTGAGCAAGACACTTTAAAGAATTATATCTATGTGTTATGAAAATAACATATTATGTACTCTGCAGGGATTGTGAGAACGAGATCACAAGGTATCGTATGTGAAAGTTAACGATTGCAACATTTGTCCGATTGGCCAAATAATTCCTGTTACAGCCAAAATGTAATCATAAAACAACAATATATATTCCAGATGTTATTTGTTTTTCTTAATTTCACAATTCCAGAAAATGGCACAACTATTGTAACCACGCCTGCCCCAAATGTGACCACGCTTGCCGCAAATGTGACCACGCCTGCAGCTAATGGGACCACGCCTGCTGCAAATGGGACCACACCTGCAGCTAATGTGACCACGCCTGCCCCAAATGTGACCACGCCTGCAGCTAATGGGACCACACCTGCCCCAAATGTGACCACGCCTGCAGCTAATGGGACCACACCTGCCCCAAATGTGGCCACGCCTGCAGCTAATGGGACCACGCCTGCTGCAAATGGGACCACACCTGCAGCTAATGGGACCACACCTGCCCCAAATGTGACCACGCCTGCAGCTAATGGGACCACGCCTGCTGCAAATGGGACCACACCTGCAGCTAATGGGACCACGCCTGCTGCAAATGGGACCACACCTGCAGCTAATGGGACCACGCCTGCTGCAAATGGGACCACACCTGCCCCAAATGTGACCACGCCTGCAGCTAATGGGACCACACCTGCAGCTAATGGGACCACGCCTGCTGCAAATGGGACCACACCTGCAGCTAATGGGACCACACCTGCTGCAAATGGGACCACGCCTGCTGCAAATGGGACCACGCCTGCTGCAAATGGGACCACACCTGCAGCTAATGGGACCACACCTGCAGCTAATGGGACCACGCCTGCTGCAAATGGGACCACACCTGCAGCTAATGGGACCACACCTGCTGCAAATGGGACCACGCCTGCTGCAAATGGGACCACGCCTGCTGCAAATGGGACCACACCTGCAGCTAATGGGACCACGCCTGCTGCAAATGGGACCACACCTGCAGCTAATGGGAGCACACCTGCAGCTAATGGGACCACGCCTGCTGCAAATGGGACCACACCTGCAGCTAATGGGACCACACCTGCAGCTAATGGGACCACGCCTGCTGCAAATGGGACCACACCTGCAGCTAATGGGACCACGCCTGCCGCAAATGTGACCACGCCTGCCCCAAATGTGACCACACCTGCAGCTAATGGGACCACACCTGCCCCAAATGTGACCACGCCTGCAGCTAATGGGACCACGCCTGCTGCAAATGGGACCACACCTGCAGCTAATGGGACCACGCCTGCTGCAAATGGGACCACACCTGCAGCTAATGGGACCACGCCTGCTGCAAATGGGACCACACCTGCAGCTAATGGGACCACGCCTGCTGCAAATGGGACCACACCTGCAGCTAATGGGACCACGCCTGCTGCAAATGGGACCACACCTGCCCCAAATGTGACCACGTCTGCAGCTAATGGGACCACACCTGCAGCTAATGGAACCACGCCTGCTGCAAATGGGACCACACCTGCAGCTAATGGGACCACGCCTGCTGCAAATGGGACCACACCTGCAGCTAATGGGACCACACCTGCTGCAAATGGGACCACGCCTGCTGCAAATGGGACCACGCCTGCTGCAAATGGGACCACACCTGCAGCTAATGGGACCACACCTGCAGCTAATGGGACCACGCCTGCTGCAAATGGGACCACACCTGCAGCTAATGGGACCACACCTGCTGCAAATGGGACCACGCCTGTTGCAAATGGGACCACGCCTGCTGCAAATGGGACCACACCTGCAGCTAATGGGAGCACACCTGCAGCTAATGGGACCACGCCTGCTGCAAATGGGACCACACCTGCAGCTAATGGGACCACACCTGCAGCTAATGGGACCACGCCTGCTGCAAATGGGACCACACCTGCAGCTAATGGGACCACGCCTGCTGCAAATGGGACCACACCTGCCCCAAATGTGACCACGCCTGCAGCTAATGTGACCACGCCTGCTGCAAATGGGACCACGCCTGCCCCAAATGTGACCACGCCTGCAGCTAATGGGACCACACCTGCAGCTAATGGGACCACGCCTGCTGCAAATGGGACCACACCTGCAGCTAATGGGACCACGCCTGCTGCAAATGGGACCACACCTGCAGCTAATGGGACCACACCTGCAGCTAATGGGACCACACCTGCTGCAAATGGGACCACGCCTGCTGCAAATGGGACCACGCCTGCTTCAAATGGGACCACACCTGCAGCTAATGGGACCACGCCTGCTGCAAATGGGACCACGCCTGCAGCTAATGGGACCACACCTGCAGCTAATGGGACCACGCCTGCTGCAAATGGGACCACACCTGCAGCTAATGGGACCACGCCTGCTGCAAATGGGACCACACCTGCAGCTAATGGGACCACGCCTGCTGCAAATGGGACCACACCTGCAGCTAATGGGACCACGCCTGCTGCAAATGGGACCACACCTGCAGCTAATGGGACCACACCTGCAGCTAATGGGACCACGCCTGCTGCAAATGGGACCACGCCTGCTGCAAATGGGACCACACCTGCAGCTAATGGGACCACGCCTGCTGCAAATGGGACCACACCTGGAGCTAATGGGACCACGCCTGCTGCAAATGGGACCACACCTGCCCCAAATGTGACCACGCCTGCAGCTAATGGGACCACACCTGCAGCTAATGGGACCACGCCTGCTGCAAATGGGACCACACCTGCAGCTAATGGGACCACACCTGCTGCAAATGGGACCACGCCTGCTGCAAATGGGACCACGCCTGCTGCAAATGGGACCACACCTGCAGCTAATGGGACCACACCTGCTGCAAATGGGACCACGCCTGCCCCAAATGGGACCACAGCTGCAGCTAATGGGACCACGCCTGCTGCAAATGGGACCACGCCTTCCCCAAATGTGACCACGCCTGCAGCTAATGGGACCACGCCTGCTGCAAATGGGACCACACCTGCAGCTAATGGGACCACGACTGCAGCTAATGGGACCACGCCTGCTGCAAATGGGACCACGCCTGCCCCAAATGTGACCACGCCTGCCCAAAATGTGACCACGCCTGCAGCTAATGGGACCACACCTGCAGCTAATGGGACCACGCCTGCTGCAAATGGGACCACACCTGCCCCAAATGTGACCACGCCTGCAGCTAATGGGACCACGCCTGCTGCAAATGGGACCACGCCTGCCCCAAATGTGACCACGCCTGCCCAAAATGTGACCACGCCTGCAGCTAATGGGACCACACCTGCAGCTAATGGGACCACGCCTGCTGCAAATGGGACCACACCTGCCCCAAATGGGACCACGCCTGCAGCTAATGGGACCACGCCTGCTGCAAATGGGACCACACCTGCAGCTAATGGGACCACACCTGCTGCAAATGGGACCACGCCTGCTGCAAATGGGACCACGCCTGCTGCAAATGGGACCACACCTGCAGCTAATGGGACCACACCTGCAGCTAATGGGACCACGCCTGCTGCAAATGGGACCACACCTGCCCCAAATGTGACCACGCCTGCAGCTAATGTGACCACGCCTGCTGCAAATGGGACCACGCCTGCCCCAAATGTGACCACGCCTGCAGCTAATGGGACCACACCTGCAGCTAATGGGACCACGCCTGCTGCAAATGGGACCACACCTGCAGCTAATGGGACCACGCCTGCTGCAAATGGGACCACACCTGCAGCTAATGGGACCACACCTGCAGCTAATGGGACCACACCTGCTGCAAATGGGACCACGCCTGCTGCAAATGGGACCACGCCTGCTTCAAATGGGACCACACCTGCAGCTAATGGGACCACGCCTGCTGCAAATGGGACCACACCTGCAGCTAATGGGACCACACCTGCAGCTAATGGGACCACGCCTGCTGCAAATGGGACCACACCTGCAGCTAATGGGACCACGCCTGCTGCAAATGGGACCACACCTGCAGCTAATGGGACCACGCCTGCTGCAAATGGGACCACACCTGCAGCTAATGGGACCACGCCTGCTGCAAATGGGACCACACCTGCAGCTAATGGGACCACACCTGCAGCTAATGGGACCACGCCTGCTGCAAATGGGACCACGCCTGCTGCAAATGGGACCACGCCTGCTGCAAATGGGACCACACCTGCAGCTAATGGGACCACGCCTGCTGCAAATGGGACCACACCTGGAGCTAATGGGACCACGCCTGCTGCAAATGGGACCACACCTGCCCCAAATGTGACCACGCCTGCAGCTAATGGGACCACACCTGCAGCTAATGGGACCACGCCTGCTGCAAATGGGACCACACCTGCAGCTAATGGGACCACACCTGCTGCAAATGGGACCACGCCTGCTGCAAATGGGACCACGCCTGCTGCAAATGGGACCACACCTGCAGCTAATGGGACCACACCTGCTGCAAATGGGACCACGCCTGCCCCAAATGGGACCACAGCTGCAGCTAATGGGACCACGCCTGCTGCAAATGGGACCACGCCTTCCCCAAATGTGACCACGCCTGCAGCTAATGGGACCACGCCTGCTGCAAATGGGACCACACCTGCAGCTAATGGGACCACGACTGCAGCTAATGGGACCACGCCTGCTGCAAATGGGACCACGCCTGCCCCAAATGTGACCACGCCTGCCCAAAATGTGACCACGCCTGCAGCTAATGGGACCACACCTGCAGCTAATGGGACCACGCCTGCTGCAAATGGGACCACACCTGCCCCAAATGTGACCACGCCTGCAGCTAATGGGACCACGCCTGCTGCAAATGGGACCACGCCTGCCCCAAATGTGACCACGCCTGCCCAAAATGTGACCACGCCTGCAGCTAATGGGACCACACCTGCAGCTAATGGGACCACGCCTGCTGCAAATGGGACCACACCTGCCCCAAATGGGACCACGCCTGCAGCTAATGGGACCACGCCTGCTGCAAATGGGACCACACCTGCAGCTAATGGGACCACGCCTGCTGCAAATGGGACCACACCTGCAGCTAATGGGACCACACCTGCAGCTAATGGGACCACACCTGCAGCTAATGGGACCACGCCTGCTGCAAATGGGACCACACCTGGAGCTAATGGGACCACGCCTGCTGCAAATGGGACCACACCTGCCCCAAATGTGACCACGCCTGCAGCTAATGGGACCACACCTGCAGCTAATGGGACCACGCCTGCTGCAAATGGGACCACACCTGCAGCTAATGGGACCACACCTGCTGCAAATGGGACCACGCCTGCTGCAAATGGGACCACGCCTGCTGCAAATGGGACCACACCTGCAGCTAATGGGACCACACCTGCTGCAAATGGGACCACGCCTGCCCCAAATGGGACCACAGCTGCAGCTAATGGGACCACGCCTGCTGCAAATGGGACCACGCCTTCCCCAAATGTGACCACGCCTGCAGCTAATGGGACCACGCCTGCTGCAAATGGGACCATGCCTGCCCCAAATGTGACCACGCCTGCCGCAAATGTTACCACGCCTGCTGCAAATGTGACCACGCCTGCCGCAAATGTGACCACGCCTGCCACAAATGTGACAACGCCTGTTGCAAATGTGACCACGCCTGCAGCTAATGTGACCACACCTTCAGTAACTGTGACCACACCTGCAGCTAATGTGACCACGCCTGCCCCGAATGTGACCACGCCTGCCGCAAATGTGACCATGCCTGCAGCAAATGTGACCACGCCTGCCCCAAATGTGACCACGCCTGCCGCAAATGTGACCACACCTGCTAATGTGACCTCGCCTGTCCCAAATATGACCACTCCTGCCCCAAATGTGACAACGCCTACTGCAAATGTGACCACGCCTGCCCCAAATGTTACCACGCCTGCCGCAAATGTGACCACACCTGCAAATGTGACCACGCCTGCCCCAAATGTGACAACGCCTACTGCAAATGTGACAACGCCTGCCGCAAATGTGACCACGCCTGCCGCAAATGTGACCACACCTGCTGCAAATGTGACCATGCCTGCCGCAAATGTGACCACGCCTTCCGCAAATGTTACCACTCCTGCCACAAATGTGACGCCTGCTTCAATTCTGACCACGCCATCAGCTACAACTGCACCTTCTGGGATCATAGCAACAACAGCACCAGCGCAACCAAGGGTGAACATGAGATTTAGTTTGAACCAGACTTTCACGCCACAACTTTCCAATCAATCTTCTTCTGAGTTTCAAACTTTGGCGGCCAGAATAGTAAACCAGGTAATTTTTCCAGTAATGTTTGTTTTTAAAATGAAATGCATACTTTATGTACAATACATATAGGGGCAGATTCACTAAAGGTTTGAGTAGCCTTTGCGTGGCGCTAACCGGTAAAAATGGAGCATTCCGGGAGCGCCTAATTCACTAAACATGCGCAGATGTGGAAATGTGTCACTAAGTGCGCTGCCAACCAGATTGCGTAAATGTAAATGTAAATTAGGTAATTTGCATACATTTGGCGCAAAATATGCCACCCTAATGCAAATGAGACTCATTGATATACAGTGTGTAATTCACTAACGGCAGCGCTAATAGCCACACGCAGTTTGAATAACGTAACGTAACTTCCCCATGCTGTTCACGCAGAGAGGAGAGAGAGAGAGAGAGAGAGAGAGAGAGAGGGAGGGGGACATATTTCTATGTTTGTTTACAACACATGACGTAACCCGTGCTAATCGGCAACGGCGGGTGGGGGGGACATTTTATGATAATTTTTTACGTGCCAGATGCATACTGTATGCCCACGTCAACCTCTATAAATATATTTTTAAAAAACGATTGCACCAATAATTTATACTTTATGAATGAATGACGCCGCTGTCGTCTTCTGCGCTATACAGCTGACGTAATGAGGAAAACGCCCATGCACCTCTTGGTCCAACCTCTCTAATTGATAATGTCGTCTTTCTCGCAACCGTTACTACCATGTTCTTCTTGGCGCAACTCGACTGCCATGTGTGGTAAATCAGGCGCAAATTTGCTCCCAGCAGTCAGAATTTGTGGCCGTGTTTGCGCCGGTATATGATTAGACCAATATCCTTAGTGAATAGGTGGTTAACTGGCAGCAGACTGCTGGTGCAGTTGTGGAGCAATATTTCGCGCTCTTCGCGTATGCAGCACATTCTTAGTGAATCTACCCCATAGTGTACAGGTTGTTTCAAAACAAACAAAGTTTGTTTGTTTTTTTAAATGTTTTTCATTGATATTAATTTGTTTAGATTTACTGTATATTAATTTCCTCAACACCAAGTATCCCCCAAGGACTTCATCATGTGTCGCATGCGGGCCTGTTCTAAAAATAGCTCACAAGTAATCATTTGTAAATGTTAATACTTGCAGAGATTTATAGAAAAATAATTTAGTATTATATATTGATATTTACAGAAGTGTTTCCTCAATTATTGTATTTATTCGTAAAAATATCATTTATTCTTAGTCGGGATGTTCAATTCCACTTTTTTCATACTGATACCAGTACAAATACTCACCGATAGAGTACCGGTACCTCTAGTGGTTGTGACATCTAAAATTTCATTTAACACAATGACAACCATTGTTAACAAAGTCTTTCTTTCTGACAAAGACGAAAATTCGCCCAACTAACTGGTCCAGTATATTGCCAACTGGAGGACTTCATTTTTTTTTATTTTTTTTTTACCTACATATAGACCCTTCCAGTGTGACATCACTTTGAAGTGCGCCCCTAGCGGTGGGGGTCAGCGCGTCAATGCGAGTGAATTAGAAAACAATCAGTGTGAGCTAGAAAATAGGTCAGTTGATAAATCAGCGACCAACGTGAACTTGTGCGCAGTCAATGGATGCTCTCATGGCTCAAAGAGAGATGAGAGCATTCCTTCGGCTGCCGGCAGCGATTCGAAACCCCGCAAAAGACAGTGAAGCGTAAAAGACTAGCACGGCGGCTAGCCTGAAACTACGACGCAATGCTTACTCTCTTCTCTCAATGTAATCTTAGTAGAGACAGCCCCCTAGTGGTGTAGCTGTAATTATCTAAATTAACTCTAATCACCACAACTATTTGTTATGTTTAGACGAATCGTTCAACGAAAACGGTGCTCCCTCCATGTCTTCCTATACATTGTTTGACCACCAAGAGGGTAAGCGGTCGCTAAGCATTCTGAGCGACATCAGCTGGAAGGGTCTATTGGAGGATCCTTTGTTGACCTATTTTGGCACATGTGCGGTTGGCTGGCTGGCAGGAAATAGCACGCTTCATAGATGCAACGTACAACAATAAACTTAGCGGACGAAATCGCCCCTATTTAAGCACTATTACGGCCGAAGGACGGAAAACGCTTACAGAGAAGCAGAATATATGTTTTGGCGACAAAACTGAAATTATTCAAAGCCCATATAAGATGTGAGATGATGATAAACGGTCGTGTTACGAATAAGCATAAATTTATGTACTCGACTGCTCAGGTCCGTGGCATAAAATACACTGAAGGACGAAGGCAAAACGAAAAAATGTTGCATTAGCTTTGCAAAAACAAAGAGGCATGTGCCATGTGGCGAGGTGCCATAGTACAGATCAAAATGCAGATGCAGAATGTACCGTATTTTCCGCACTATAAGGCATTACAAGGCACACCTTCAATGAATGACATATTTTAAAACTTTTTCCATATATAAGGCGCTACAGTAGAGGCTGGGGTTACGTTATGCATCCATTAGATGGTGCTGTGCTAAAGGGAATAAACAATAAACTGTGCTTTATTTGAATGTATCTGAATTTTGAAAAGTAAAATACGTATGGGACGCCCTTGTATGTTCATGAATGTATATGCATAGAGACTAATTCCTTATACCCTTACTTTAAAACACAGGTGTCCAACTCCGATCTTCGAGGGACGCAATTTTGCATATTTTAGAGGTTTCACTCCTCAAACACACCTGGTTCATCAGCAAGCTCTCTAGAAACCTGATAGTGATCCTGATTATTTGATTCAGCTGTGTTTGAAGAGGAAATCCTCGAAAACATGCAGAGGTGTGGACCTCGGGGACCGGAGTTGGACACTTGTGCAAATCACACAAATCACAAAATTGATAATATTTTGATTGGTATTTCCTCTCCACAGCTCAATGAAATATATAGGAGACGTTTTCCAAGAACATTCATCGGATCTCGAGTCCGTTCTTTACGGTATGTTACAATATTTATTGAAATACACAAAGCAGTATTCCATATACTCTATTTTCAGTCTTCCTTTTTTATCTCAAACTTGTTCATGAATGTTTGTTTTGGCTAAGCAGCAACATATACACCCAGTGTATTGACAATGTGAAAATATTGTTTGTTTTTCAGTCGAGGTTCTGTTGTGGTCGACTCCGAGTTGCTATTCAACAGCTCTGCCACAGTGCCAAACGATACTTCTGTGGAAAACACTCTAGTAGAGGCAGCAAGCAACAACTCCAACTCCAACTTTTCCCTCCCTCTGAATGTGTCAACCATTGTCGCATCTGGTAAGATTTTGTCCTCATCCCGAATTAAAATGTGCAGATTACATTTAACAATCATGTTATTCGCCTGCCAAACCATTTTAATGTATGTTCCTTATGAGAGTTAGTTTTCACAGGTTTGCATCACGTGATTGCGAGAGAATAAAAAATACAGCACTTTCTTTAATCTTAAAAAAAAAAAGAAAAAAAAAAGACATGACTCGATGAATTGAGGTGGCACGGTGAATAACTGGTGAGCACATCCGCCTCCCAATACTGACGACTCGGGTTCTAGTCCAGGCTCCGGCCTTCCTGGGTCGACTTTGCATGTTCTCCCCGTGCCCGCGTGGGTCTTCTCCGGGTACTCCAGTCTCCTCCCACATTCCAAAGACATGCATGGCAGGTTAACTGAGCGCTCCGAATTGTCCCTCGATGTGCTTGTGTGTGTAGATGGTTGTTTGCCCGAAGCCAGCTGGGATAGGCTCCAGCACCCCCGCGACCCTTGTGAGGTGTAAACGGTTACGGAAATGGATGAATGGATTGATGGATGAATTGAAAAGTTAGCAAAATCCTGTTAACAGTTTCTTCCGTCAATGTATCCTTATAGTTGTAGTTCCAACAACAACAATGGCACCTTCTGGGACTACAACAACTGCATCATCCGGGACCACAACAACTGCACCTGGGACCACAACAACTGCACCTGGGACCACAACAACTGCACCTGGGACCACAACAACTGCACCTGGGACCACAACAACGGCACCTACTGGGACTACAACTGCTACTCCTGTTGCAAATACAAACCCTCCTTCATCCACTGAGGGAACCCTCGGTCTTGTGTTTAGTCTTGACGAAGTTTTTACACCAGCGCTCACCAACACGTTTTCACCAACATTTCAATCTTTGGCTTCAGCAGTAGTATCAGAGGTAAAACGTGTACACATTTCAGAGTGTCTTTTTTTATTATTATTATTAGTAAAGCTTTCAGTTTACATTGATTGATTTGAGGTCTTGCATTATTTGTTTGTGTTTGCATTTAAGATGCAGAAGCTGTTGTATGAATTGTATTTTTCATTGCATTTTTTTTTCTTTTTGTTCATTACAGGTGAACGCAGCCTGTACAAGCCTCTTTGGTTCATCTTTCAGTCGATCTTTAGTTAACACGTTTACGTAAGACAAAATTTCTTCCTTTTGTAAAGATATGTATGTTCAATATGGCTTGCTTTCAATAATGCTCTTGTGTCCTTTTCAATAAAGGAACGGCTCAATCGTTACCAACATGATTCTCGTGTTTGACAATCAATCGGTGGTTCCCTCGGCGAGCAGCGCAACAGCTGGACTAACCGCTCAACTTGCCAACTCCTCCCTAAACATTGTGCCAGGGACTCTTTCTGCAGGTACAGTATAAAAATGTTGACTGAAGCCAATACTGTATTAGTATATCATGAACACAATGTCTGATAACTATTTGGTTCATATGTGGAAGCTTCCTTTCATGCATTGTCGTTTTTATTGATACGTACTGTTCTGAATTCTTCCAGATGCATCTCGGCCTGTCGTGTTCTCACTGGCAACCATATCCCTGACGTTGTTGGCATTGGCACTGATGCGCCAAGACTTATAATTTATATTCATGATCATGATACACATAAACGTTACCTATATTAACTTACGACCGATCAAGTAACTTATCGAGTACATGATGAATATTGTCACCAGAGAGTCAAAGGTGGCAAAAGATGTGTACTAATGATCTGTGTTGAGAGTGTCGGTCTTTTGTTTTGTTCGGATTTAGTTTTAGTTTTTTAGTTATCTGGAGTTTCTTGTTTGTGTGTCCCGTGTGTGCCTTGTCTTGTCAGCCATAAAGTGTTCATAGAACATGCCATGTTTTTTTTTTTTTTTTTTTTTTTGGTATGTGTAATTATGATTTTAATCCTATGACTTCTTTTTTTTTGGACAATCTGTGAATAAATTTTTGGAGACATCCCTTTACTGCCTGCTTCTCTGTGCTTGGGTCGATGACACACGATGAATCAACAGTTCAACTTGAGATTTTCCTGACTCACCTTTGTCTTTTCCTGCTAATTTAAACAAAACTGATATATGACATATGATATATATATGATATATATCACTACCTCTTGCTCCTCGATTCCTTTGGAAAAAAATGCTAGAACTGCAATAATGTAATGAAAAGTATTCATTACCAGTGACAACCTTGAAGTGATTCAGCATGTTGCAATGTGAGTATTGTTCACAGCCAAGGTGATGTATTTACAAATACATTTACAATTCATTTTTTACTTTTTCTTTCTTTCATTTTTTTTGTTTATCCAAATTAATGTTCTTACGTTGAAGCATTTTTGTTATTGTTGTATCAAACTGCTTCTAATGAAATGTGTAATCACATTTGACAGAGCACTTTATTTGAGCCCTGGAGAATAAACAAGGCCTAGAATCAAACTCTACTCTGTCCTTTTTTTTTTTTTTTTTTTTTTTAAATAACAATAAAGCAGATGCGCAGCCAGCCTATTGAGCCTTTAAAGCACACTTGTATTATACATATGAATAGCTGGTCTGCAAAAAAATACACTCGAAAGCTGAGCCAATGTGCCTTTTATTACAGCCTTCATTAACAATCCCCCATGTTTAATTAGAGCACATCCCCCTCACTTCAGGTATACCTGTCATTGTCTGAAGCCTCGGGCATTCACATGGGGCCAGACGGAGTGTGCTTAATTCCGCATTGGGACACGTGAGAGGGCAGTTTGACACTGATTCAAAAGTTTTGGAACCTGTACACAATACAGTACAGGTTCAGGTGTAGAAAATGGATGGAAGTCATTTTGGTCTATTGTGAGTCTAAAATTAATTCATGAATCTTTGGACGACACCCACCCATCCATCCATTCGGTTCGAATCAATTATACTACACAGATTGGACAAAAGTGGTGGCGTTGACAATAAACGCTAAACTTGTGATATTTAGCATGTTGATAATAAATTCTGCTTGAAGCAATACTGTTTATGTTGAATAAATTTGCTTTCCACAATTGATTATGTGATTGACTTCTAAAATAATGATTAATTGTAAACTTCTAATGTGCCTAAAAGTGGAAGAAAAAATGTTGATTATACTCACTAACTTGTTACACATTCAAATGTTACAAGTACAATGGGCTCTTTGGCCAAAATCCTTTTTTACCCTGAAAGAATACCAAAGTCTGGCACATCTGGACCTAAGCACTCAATTGATTTTGTCATGACCGTGTTTTTCCAGTGTGTTATTTGGGGCCAGGGTTATGTTTGGGTCATGACCGTGTGGTCAGGTGTCTGTTTTGAACTGATGTAACCGGCATCTAGTTTCAACTGGTCTTAAGCTATGTGATGTCAGGAGCTATGTGATGTCAAGAATCTTTAATCTCTTTATCTAGTCAACAGCCAATGAGATAATTCCATGTCAGTCCTGTTAACCCACATGTCGAGCCACAACCAATCAGATCGTTTCCCTATCTAATATAAGCCTAACTGAGAAGTGTGTGTTCTGTCGGATTATTCCTCTGTCTTCTCAGGCTTTTTCAAAGGTTGTGTTGTGTGTTTTTTTATTTTTTATTTATTTAGCCATTCATCCATTAGCTGAACCACTTATCCTCATGTGGGTATTTTCTATTGTGCGACTTATAAAACTGGCCACATTGATTGTGTTCCATTTGACAAAAATCTGAAATGAAAATATTTCAAGCAATTTTCTAAAAAGGTATTTTTTTAAACAATCTACCCTGTAGTTGACTTTTTTTCATCCATCCATCCATCCATTTTCTGAACCGCTTGTGGCTCACAAGGGTCTCGGGGGGTGCTGGAGCCTATCCCAGCTGGCTATGGGCAGCAGGCGGGGTACACCCTGAACTGGTTGCCAGCCAATCATTAAATAAAATCCTAAACCTAAATACGAGACTCATGACAATATCCATCCACTCAGCAATATAACAAATAATTTAGTAGATTTTCAGGAGAAATTTCTCATGTATTGAGCTCATCTATGCAAGCAAGCCTGTATTGGTCGCTTCCTGTGATTATTGTGGCATGTATTCATTAGACCCACCTCTCACATCTCTTCCATCTCAATCTGGCTGGAAGCACTTGCTTTTTCTCGCGCCATGAGGACACACCATCTTCTTTCATCAGTGCAAGTGAGTCTTTTTTTTTTTTTTTTGTTACACATTTTTCATTTTCACAAGACCAGCTTTTTATACAAATATATATATATATATATATATATATATATATATATATATATATATATATATATATATATATATATATATATATATATATGTGATATTATTTTAACTATATAGATTTTTTTTAACTTCCAAAATAACAAAAACAGAAATTTTAAAACTACAGAAAGAACCAAAATAATTGTTGAAGCGACGAGAGGGTGCAAGATGTTTAATGAAGTGTCTTCTTCTCTGAAGTGGGGCATAAGAGGTTTGTGCCATAATCCTTAATGATTAGAAACAATGACATGCTGTATAATAATCGACTTGTATAAACAGATTTTTTATTTTATTTTTTTTGTTGTAAAAGGAAGTTTCCTGTGGTTGTGTTCTCTCAAGTGTCACTTTGCCATCACTGCATTGTCCCTATGGTGTTCATTAAAGTCACTTTCAAGTCAGCTGAAACGTCACATCATTGGCACAGTAATTAAACAGTTCTGTCATGTGTGATCTGCCGTGCAACACACTTTGAATGCATGGATTGCTGTGAAAGGGGAAAGAAACTGAAATTCTTCATATTGGGGAATTTCATCTCCAATTCATTTCTTCATTTCAACTAAATTGTGTATGTCCTGGCTCCTCACAGAATTCTTGATGGTGATATACAGTCCTACTCAAAACGTATTGGAATTTCAATGTCTTTTTTTTTTTTTTTGTATACTGAACACATCCGGGGTTCAGATCAAAAGATGAATATGAGACAAAAGTTCAACATTCCAGCTTTAATTTCATGGGATTTACATCTTGATACAAGATACACCACCAAATATTACATGTTTTTCATTTTAAGTTAATTTAGTATGTCTGTTCCAATACTTTTGCTCACTTGAGAAGTTGGTGGCTTCAAACAAAAACTACGCAGTAAATTCTGTAGAGTAAACTCTCTTGGATATAAGCAAACAGTAGGAGTGGCATAGCTCAGGTGGTAGAGTGGCAGTTTCCCAAGAAGAAGGTCGTGAATTTGTTCCTCAACCCTTGGGTAACTTTTTTTTAATTCATTTATTTATTTTACTCTCTTCCAGTGCAAATTTTAGTCTATTTAGAGTGCGACCAAATAGACTCAGTTTAGATTAAAATGTACTTGACATAATTTACTGTATAGTCTGTCCTGAGTTGTTTAAGTGAATCCCATGAAATTGTTTGGGTCTGGGTTTTAAGTTTGGGTTTTTCTTAGTAATGTTTTCCTTGTGTCTCTAGTTCTGTCAATGTCTTATGTCCACCTGTGCTCGTTTTCCCGTTCCCTTGTGTTTGTCCAATCAGCTCCCCAAGCCACTTGTGTCCTGTCCAGGTGTCTCTTGTTATCTCGTTAGTATGTGTATTTAGTTCCCTGCTTTTGTAGAGTCTTTGTTGTTGTCGCGTCACACCTTGTTCCCCTGCAATTCTGAGGTCTGCCTGTTTAGTTTGAAACTAGTAAGTTTAGTTCCCAGCCTTGGTTTGTGTTTTGTTGTACTTTGTTTGTTTATGCGTTAAATTAACATATGTTTAAGAGCACCCCTGCCACGCGTTTCTTTGCCTCCCTCCACTTGGGTCCACAATCTCCCACAAACCCTGACAGAAATACAAGTGTGAATTCTGAACTTTTGTCTCATATTCATCTTTCAATCTGAAGCCCAAATGTCTTCAGTCTACAACAACTAAGGCAAATAATTATTCACGTAAATACTTCAACAATGCGTGAATGGTGTTACGACAGCATATTAAGATTAGTCATAAAATTACTACAGTATATGTAATAAGTGACGCATACACATTCTTCATTTTTTAAACTAGCCTCAGTACTTTATGTGCATAGGTGACACCCAATTGACTTGTGTATCAGTCACATCAATATCATGGAAACGATAAAGTAAAGGTGACTTCTTGGGCACTTTTGGTCCATCCATCCATCCATCCATCCATCCATCCATCCATCCATCCATCCATCCATCCATCCATCCATCCATCCATGCATCCATCCATCCATCCATCCATCCATCCATCCATCCATCCATCCATCCATCCATCCATCCATCCATCCATCCATCCATCCATCCATCCACCCACCCACCCATCCATCCATCCATCCATCCATCCATGTCAATGATAGTCTGCATGTTTTGGCAGGTTGAACAAGAAGATGAACAAGAGTAACTTTGAAGACGCAGCTAACACAACACTAGAGATGGATCAGGACTCCTGCGCCATCTTGAGGAGCCAAACGTTTCGTTTTATCCTCTACAGTTTCTTCTTCATTGGCATCATCTGCACAGTGGTGGGCAACCTTTTGGTGGTCTTGTCCATTTCCTACTTTAAACAGCTGCAGTCGCCCACAAACTCCTTCGTCATGTCCCTCGCTGTGGCCGACAGCCTGGTGGGCCTGGTCGTAATGCCTTACAGTATGATTCGGACTGTCGAAGGGTGCTGGTACTTTGGCTCGCTCTTTTGTCAACTTCACTCCAGCCTCGATGTCATGCTCTGCACTGCTTCCATATTCCATCTGAGTTGCATCGCCTTTGACCGCTACTATGCCGTCTGCAACCCGCTCGTTTATTCTTTGAAAATGTCTCACAGTCGAGTGGCTTTCCTCATTGTCATCTGCTGGGCCGTTCCCATGCTCATTTCCTTCGGTCCAATCATGTTAGGCCTCCATATCGCCGGTGTTGACGTCCTGCTCCCTCAAGACGTATGTGTGTTCTTAGTCAATCGCGTCTACGCCGTCATGGCTTCCTTGATAGCCTTCTACCTGCCCATGGCTATCATGCTGATCGCCTACTGGAAGATTTTCAAAGCAGCCAGACGGCAGGCAAGGCAGATCAGCGCCATGGAAAGCCAGATGGCCGCCGGGGTGGGAAAAGACTCCAGCAAAAAGAAAAAGCACCGCAACGCCATGAAGAGAGAGCGAAAGGCAGCAAAAATCTTGGGCATCATCATGGGAGTCTTCCTCATCTTCTGGATGCCATTTTTTACTGTCAACATCGTGGACCCTTTTATTGATTACAGCACAGAAGTGGTCATCTGGGACATCTTTTTATGGCTGGGATATATCAACTCAGCACTAAATCCATTCCTGTATGGTTTCTTTAATCGCTCCTTTCGTAAGGCATTCCTCATGTTCATGGGCTGTAAGGTATGCCGACCTGGAATATCACCTGGGATGGAGCTATCACACACCAGGAAGGAAATAAATGACTGCGCAGATAAATCATAAAATGATTTTTGTAGTGCGTTAGAGCCGATGAATGAGAGCGGAGCCATTTGAGTTTTCATGACTGAACTTGGGTGTACCGACCTTAACAAAGTCTTGATCACTTGCTGTATGTACTCTTGTGGCATTTTTAAAAATCAAAATCTATGAATTGATTGAGTTTAACCGCCTTACAATAATGTGTAAAACCCATCATCGAATTTTACCAATCAACATGTAAATCAAAATAAAATAAAAAATGGAAAGTGAGTACAAATTAAGAGGAACAGTTATTTTTTCCAAACCTAAATACAGAACAAAACAAAAAGAAAGATGTATTTCAACTCAAGGTGTCAATTTGTGGAGCAATCTGGATTATAAAACTAAATAATCTCAGTCCATTTGTATTTTAAAAAAATTTATTAAAGCTCAATTACTGGAAATATATATATATATATATATATATATATATATATATATATATATATATATATATATATATAGCACAAGGTCATGCTGTTGAATCATTTTGTTTAATTGTTACCATGAAAACATCTTGACTGCTTACTGTCATTTATTATTATTATTATTATTATTATTATTATTATTATTATTATTATTATTATTATTCGTATTATTATTATTATTATTATTATTATTATTATTATTATTATTATTTATTTATTTATAATAAGCGGTCAAGAAAATGGATGGATGGATGGATTATTTATTTATTTTGATCAGGGGCAGATATCATAAGTTTGACTTCTTTCTGACTCCTTTCATTTCTTTTTTAAAGAATGAAATAACAATTTTGAATTGAATTCAATTGAAAGGAAAACCACTTTTTAACTCCAAACTGGGGAAAACTATATTTTACTGTCTGGTAGGCTTTTTTTTTTTTTTTTAAATCTAATTTTTCTATTAATGGTTATGCAAAAACAAGAAACAAATCCAGAGACCTGCAATTAATTTGCTATTGTTTAATTTCTGTTGTTATCAAAATTGTATCACTGTAATGGATTTAGTGTGCATTCTTTTAGCATAAATGCCATACGGCTGTATTTCATGTATTTACGAATTCTATGCTTAAAAACTTAGTCATGTTTCTTTCAGTTCTGTTATTTAAATGATATTTCAGTACAATGACAAAATAAAGTTGCCTGAGGTGGACCGTTACACATTTTGAGTAGTTAATTTAAATTTTAGGTGGAAAAAAAGACAGACGTTTAAGTTTATTTCTGAGAGCACCAATTTGGTGAATTGATGCATTTACAGCTTGCTATAATTTCGCTGCAAGGAATGTAGATAAATGGAATTACCAGTACTTAGATATGTTTTCCTTACTTATGGCATGTGTTTTTGCCTTAACTTTTTTTTGTAGACAAACATAGACAAGAAAGTGACTCCAAAACAGCTCTATAAAATATGCACGGCCATCACTGTGTCGGCATGAAAATAGCAGTGAAACAGAAAAAGCAACCACTCATTTCCTCAAATAAGTTTGACAAGGGTCGACGTTTTTGGTTTGATACGCTCTATTGGGTGCGGTGTGTGTATGTGTTACCTTAATTACACCCAATCAAAAATAATTCTTGATGACTTTCACATTGTTGCTGTGATGTGAAATGAAGTGGAACAATAGTGTCATCTGCTGGATGGTGCAAGTCTGCAATTGACATTTCAACAAAGACTTATAAGTAATATGACATACTGCATGGATACCACGTTAAATTTGGTAACAGGGAAACGGGAAAAATCAACAACAACATTATTATTTGTTTTCCATTTAATCTTCACAAAAAACAACAAACAGCATTGGGAAAAATATGCAGTTTCATTTCCTTTCACAGGAGCACTGTGGACTAGAATTTACATTTATAATGGCCAAGTAATTGTGTAACTTGCAGTTACTCCAACAGTTGTAAGAAATATTTTGCAGCATTTAATTCCCAGCAACTGCCCTAGCTTACTATGCATTGTCAACATAAACCAACATCAAGATGATGATAAAAATGTGAAATTGAAACATGTGTAAACCAAGAGAAACTGAAACAATGTGTTGAATCTATCATGGTTGTGAAGGATGGAAATAAATAACGTTTTGGGTTGTATTTTGTGCTGGGATCATGTCGTCATTTCTAAAACCATCAACAGTTCCATCTGTCATTTGCACCGCTTGCACAACAAGAATTGTTTCTGTAAAGCCAGATTTATCATACAACTGTTGTATTGAATCTTATTCTGTGTTGTTTATAATGTCGGTTCTGAATTGGAATGATCAAATGGTGTTGTTCTTGAGAACAGAGTCCTCTTGTGGTCCATTAAATGTCCGTCTCCTTCAGGCCGTAACACTCAGCCAAGTCATAGATGTGGTAACTGCTTTGTTCACAGACGTTGTAAATCCCCATCGAAACTGCATCGACCACTGCAGGTGCGCTGCCTCGCCCCGCGCCTCCCTTGATTTTATTTGACAGGTTGTTCACTGTTTCTTTGAGCTGAAAGGAGGACTTCTGCAGCGGTGGGAACAAGTTCCATCTCTTGAAACTCCCACCAGGCTTACTTAACAAAGAGCTGCCACAAGAGCTGTGCGTGGTGTAGCCAGACTCGTGCTCTCCTCTTTGTTCCAGCGCCATTCCCCTGACGGCCGAGCGCCACTTCTGGTCATAGAAGCGACGCAGAGCCCGTCGCCTGTGGCGACAGCGACACCTGAGGAGGCGGGTGAAAGCCCGCTGGAACTCTTTGCTGGAGCAGGGGTAGATCATGGGGTTGATGCAGCTGTTGAAGTAGCCCAGCCAAAAGACCACCTTGAATACGGTCTCTGATGGCTTCATCGCTGGAAAGAAGGAGCCTGGGTAGAAGAGAAACATGTATGTCAATGGAAAATTGATAGTGGAAGCTCGATCTATTTTTGGAGACAAGCGAATCTGCGGTGGGGCACAGATGCCAGTGGATCCTGATTTTCATGTTGAGCACAAGGCGCCCTAGACGTGTTTGCCAATATTTCAGACCCGTCTCTGCCAAGCTGGCTGACACAGAATAGGTTGTGTCTGAGTGACAATTAGGTGGCAGAATGTCGATTTAAAGCTTTGCCTGTTTAGATAATGCTTAAAGTGCCGGCGCAGGGTAGACAACGTGTCTAACGCAGTTTTAGTGAACATGATTGGGGCTCAGGTAGACAAACACCGAGCTACATGGACACAGGTGGTGGATGTCAAATGTATTTCATTCATAAATGTGCAAACAGCAAGCATCAATATTATTATAGAATATTAAGTTATTATATTTTGCATTTTATGATTTATTTATTTTTTTTAAGAGAATTTATGTCAAGTGCAATGAACATAGCCATTTTTGGCTATAGGCGAAGTAGGCGGCTGCCTAGGGCCCCCAAGCCACCAGGGGGCCCCCAAGCTCTATGTGTAGTCTGAGGAAGATTTAAAATGTCCTGTTTTTATTCTGTCTGTAATATTTGTTTATTACATCCCATTTTTGATTAAAAAAACAAACATAGGGCAAAAATAAAATAAACTGTGATGTTAAGCAGTGGCTGGTGTTTTTGGGTCAGTTTGTGACGCTACATCAGTAATGTCGTTGTGTGAGAATGATTGACAGCTACCCATCGATCCTTACCGTTCGCGAGAGTACGACTAAATAAAACAGACACCGTAATGTCATCAAAAAGGTGCGGAAAAACGGAAGAAAAAGAAAACTGAAGATAAAAAATGGTCAAAGGAGAAAGCTAAGGAACTTGTTGGTGATGGATAGTTCGAGGTGAAACTCCATTTTATGTTATTTTTTTTGCAAGTTTGTTTATTTGTTTTGCTAGCCAACTCGCTAGCCTCTTACTAGTTCAACTAGTATAATATGTAAATTATTGTTTAAAATGCTTAAAAGTGACAAATTTGTAATTGGGTGCAATCACCGTACATCACATTTTTTAATATAAAAACAGATTAATTTTTAAATAATATTCTGGAAAGAGGACTCTCAATTTAAGATGTTTAATTTTAACTGTAGTCCGTTTTGCTCATAAAGTATCTTAGGAGGCCATCTAAAGGGTTAGGAGTCTCTTCATTGTAGTTTGGCAAACTAGGGGCCCCCCAAACAGAATAGGGCCCCCATGAAGCTCGAAACGGTCCTGGCAATGAAGTCAATTCAATGTTAAATAAAGTCAATGCTTGAATATATTAGGAGTCAGCATTGTACAGTTGAATTCATAAACACTAAATACAACAGTAAAACGTCAACTATAATTTGCAATTAATATTTAAAATCATTATATATGAATTATTTACCATTGCTTAATGGAGGCATCAACTCAATAACCTGGTTCATTATTGAACTTCAACAACTGAATCAAACATTTTTTGACAAAAATGATCTAATCCAAGTGCACCTCAGATGAGACAAAAGCAAGCCACTTCAACATTGTCAGTCGATGGCTTGAGAAGCCGTAAGCCGTGTTTTGTGTTTGTTTCTGAGAACCCCCGATGTGACCGCTGATGAGAAACCAGCATTATGCTTTGATGAAAGTCACATCCAGACTATTTTACATACACTCACCTCCTGAGCCAGAGCCATGCATCACATTTTCCACACAATCTTTCATTTTCTATGAAATGAATGGCTATTTTTCATGATGTCTGCAACAAAGAAATACTGAATAATAGGCAAATGCTTTTCAAATTTTTGATTGGTCAAAGCACTCTGTCTGCATCTTCCCAAATAAGGAGCCTGATTGACAGAAACAGGTGTTTCAAGTGCAAGTGCAATTCCCTTTGGAATTAATTTCCCTAAACTTACCTGAACCTGTGTGAACCTGATCTTTAAAACCAGAAGTTCGGCTCAACTTACAAAGCATGCTGACTTTCACAAGAATTCAGCAGCTGTGAGAATTGGTGTGGGGGAAGTACTTTAAGATCAAACTTACCAAAAAAAAAAAAACCCTAACACAAAATGGCATTTAATCAAGACTAATAGTGCTTGCATTGACTGCAAACACTATTAGTCTTGATTAAAACATTTCCAAACGCAAATTAATCAGCGTTGACCATTTTAACACAACACAGGTCACTACAGGTTACCTACATCAAAAATAATATGATGCAATACATGCGAATCCTCAATCATCTATGTTGTTTCTTGATATAAATAAAAATGATCGCATTCAAAATGTTTGCATCCATTAATTAACATTGCATATAAGACATTGGGAAAATCTCAAGGCACACCACCAAACTAATATGTCACACAAAGTGGATACACGTTAATTACTCTATGTGCCATTTGCCATCTAGTGGAAGAGTATTTAATTGTTCTGCCTGGCACGATACACTGGACCAATTAAGTAGATCATTTCCCACAGCACACACAATGAGCTCACAATAGTTGGGAATCGCTGATAACTTCTATGAATTACTTATATCGACCAGCCAGGACACCTCTCATGAGGTGTTCTAATACTACTTTGCAGTACTTTTCAAACTTTTCTGTGCAATAAAGTGATTTGATGATATCCAGTACAAGGGGTTTTGTTTGGCACTGTCAAAAAGGTTATTTATCATCGTTGTGGTGGTTGTTGCCACTGATAGTGTAGCGGTACACTTGGCTGACTTCGGTGCAGAACACGTGGGTTCAGCTCCCACTCAGTGACGATGTGAGTGTGGAGGGTTATTTGTCTATATATCGACATCTTCTTAAAATGATCGCCTATAAGTGGGTTTTTCAGATTTTTCAGAAAACACAAAACAATGAAATATTTGCATCATGTGGAGATTATTTCTGCAAATAATAATTTTTTGGAAAAAAAAAAAAAAAGACTGTGGCAATTATTTTAAGAGGGTTATTATATGCTCCTTTTGCCCAAAATTAGATGGAAGAGGCTCCAACTCACCAGTGAAAATTAATGCATGATTGTAGTGTCAACTGTAAATGTAACACCTGTAAATATCATGGCATCCATAAACAAAAATTGTCTTTGAATAGCCTCTTATATGACAAATAAATCACATAACTTAATAAATAGAATATTTCCTACCCACTCCTGTTGTTTCAGTAAGGAAGTGATTTTCTGTGGACCAATCAACAGATAGCAATGCTGTGGTTCTTCTTCCCAATATAAAGCAGTAAAAACACTGATGATCTTTTCTATTTTATTTTATTTTTTTGTGCACAAAAATATGTACTGCATCTCCAACAAGTCATGCTGTTTTTACTCTTTTAACTTTTACAGCCTGCAAACATTCCGGCACATTTTTGACCCTGGAAGTATATATATAAAAAAAAAAAATGAG
The DNA here is from genome assembly GCF_051991245.1 of Festucalex cinctus. Taxonomy (NCBI): domain Eukaryota; kingdom Metazoa; phylum Chordata; class Actinopteri; order Syngnathiformes; family Syngnathidae; genus Festucalex; species Festucalex cinctus. Next base: position 13,363,670 of record NC_135416.1, read on the forward strand.
TATTCATGCCAAGCCTTGTGATGTATTAGTGCGGATTGTACCTTGAAGGTCAGAAAAAGATTTTTTTTTTTTTTTTCTGGCACTAGTCAAGATTGTACAATAAGGGAGCAGTCTTCCATTTCTGTCATTCCAAGCACAAACTATAATATCCCTCACATCCTTTTCCATTCATTTACAGACTGACTTTTCAAGACCCACCACAATTCACAGCCACATTCACAACTACAGCCCATTTGGAGAGAGAAACTAACAAACATGGTTTGAGAAACAGACTGGAAGGAGTCCACATAAACATCAAGTCGAGGGGAGGGAGGTCAGTAGAGGAGAAGGTATAATGAGTCAATAGTCAAGATGTAGCCACAATTCTAAAATTCATATCTTTTCACATCCAGTATCAGGATCACTAAACTACTATACTCCCACTCTATGTACTGTATCTTTGGATTATTCTCTTTAATAAAAAGTCCATCATGATTCCGTCTTTGAGGTCTGGACCAGTCATTCTTTTCCTCCTCAAACTATTTATATTTTTATGATGCCACGAGCAAACGGGGTGTGACATATTACATCACCCCACTTATGACTCACTTTAATTTGGTCGAGAACAAGCTAAAGTATGGTGTCCGTAAAGTGTCAATAAAGCTCATACTGGGTGACTGAAATTGGTTAAGGGGGTGCAAATGCAGTAGACTTACAGTACATACTGTAGGCTCACACCTGCTGCAAGTTTTCCAAGTCATTACTCCATATTTTTTCACTGAAAACATTGGAGCAATTCAGTGATTTCATATACAAAATGAAAACATTTGCAAGAAGCTGCTGTCGGCCACAACTCACACCCAGGCACTCACATGCACACTAACCGTGCGCTTTATATATATATATATATATATATATATATTGGCATATGATACACAGACAAAGTGAATTAAAAGCATAATCACAGAATGAATTAAACTTGTAACAAGTGGCAATATATACGTCGTCATGGGTACAAAATAACTCCGAGACTGAAAAGCCAACATATCCGTGAAGGTGCTTTCATTGACAGTTCCCACTATATCTTTATAGTTCAGTGGTTCTCAACATGTGGTAGTGATATGAGAGCTCTCTCTAGTCGTGCACCAAAGCTGCCTGCGTACAGTTCAGTTGTATTTAACTTTCATTCGATTTGCATTCAATTTTAAATATTTTTTTTTTTTAAACATGAAGGTTGAATTTTAATTCAACTTTTGTGGAAAGCGTTTTACTTGAACCATATATTATCATTATTATTATTATTATTATTATTATTATTATTATTATTAGTAGTAGTAGTAGTAGTAGTATTGTCTACATATTATGTTGTTGCTAAGATGATATAATGCTAACAGAACAGTTCACTGTTACGGGAAAATTAGGTATTAAGATGTATTCTTTCATAAACCATAGAAACTATAATAATATGTCAGTCAAAAAGCTAATGTTAATAGATTATTAATGACAACTACACATTTGTATTTAAATATAATAGTGACAAGAACGTGTCACGCATTGCAAACTGGAATATCTGATTTGAATTCTAAAGCTTCCTTTCACTGAGTTGACCGCCATTTTGAGTTGTGACGTATAAGCCAAATAATTCAGTTGTCATAGAAATTTTCAACATGTAAATGATCTGGTAAGTGTAGGCAATTTATTACATATGTTTGTGTTGAGCATTTCTGTTATTTAACTATGTTTTGTTCTGTTTGTTTTGTATTTGTGTGCCAAACTTTGCCTGTATTTGTAGGCCTATTTTATATAATTTATTTTGCATTTAATCTTTTTCACGTTATTTTCTTCACATGGCCGATTTGTACTTTTTATTTTTATGCACATTCAACCTAAATTCTGGAAAAACATTTTTTGAGGGGTTTGATTTGTTTGAAATGTCTACTGTAGTGTAAATATAATGAATAGCCTGTTTTCAAGTATTTTCACAAGTTATTGTATTATAAAAAGTACTTTTATGTAAGGTATTAATTGAACTTTTTTAATACTTAGACAGATACATTGAAGAAAAAACATGCTATTGCTGTTTTTGTTTTTGTTTTATTTATTTTATTTTTATGCACATTCAACCTAAATTCTGGAGAAAAAAAAACATTTTTTGACGGGTTTGATTTGTTTGAAATATACACTGTAGTGTAAATATAATGAATAGCCTGTTTTCAAGTATTTTCACAAGTTATTGTATTATAAAAAGTACTTTTATGTAAGGTATTAATTGAACTTTTTTAATACTTAGACAGATACATTGAAGAAAAAACATGCTATTGCTGTTTTTGTTTTTGTTTTATTTATTTTATTTTTATGCACATTCAACCTAAATTCTGGAGAAAAAAAAACATTTTTTGAGGGGTTTGATTTGTTTGAAATGTCTACTGTAGTGTAAATATAATGAATAGCCTGTTTTCAAGTATTTTCACAAGTTATTGTATTATAAAAAGTACTTTTATGTAAGGTATTAATAGAACTTTTTTAATACTTAGACAGATACATTGAAGAAAAAACATGCTATTGCTGTTTTTGTTTTTGTTTTATTTATTTTATTTTTATGCACATTCAACCTAAATTCTGGAGAAAAAAAACATTTTTTGAGGGGTTTGATTTGTTTGAAATATACACTGTAGTGTAAATATAATGAATAGCCTATTTTGTATTTTCAAGTATTTTCACAAGTTATTGTATTATAAAAAAGTACTTTTATATAAGGTATTAATTGCACTTTTTGAATACTTAGACAGATACATTGAAGAAAAAAACATGCTATTGCTGTTTTTGTGTGTGTTAATGTTGCTTTTGGATAAAAAAAAAGTTATTTAATTTTTTTTATATTTTTTTTGCTGAATTATACGAGCTAAAGAAACCCAAAGAGAATCCAAATAGCCTGTTGAGTATTTCTTTCGTTTTAACACTTTAGGACGAAAACACATTATGCACTTTACGTTATATTAAGCCTACTTACCGATAGGCAAAAAGAAGAAAAAAGGCAGCCAACACAGGATAAACATGCCCACGACGATGGCGAGTGTTTTGGCCGCCTTTTTCTCCCTGGAGAACTTCATGAGGCGCACGGAGAGCGAGCTCCTGAACGGGTGCAGCTTGTTGCTCTTGGAGCTGACCGTGCGCGCATCCTCCAGCACGCTGCGGCAGTGGATCCTCAGCACCACCTCCACCGACTTGTCCCGTTCCCGCTTGACGCCCGCCTCCAGGCTTCTGGTAGTCCTGCGGGCCACCACGTAGACCCGAAAGTACATGATGAGGATGACCAAGAGCGGCAGGTAGAAGGAGAAGAGGGAGGAGAAGAGCGCGTATCCGGGCTCCTCGGTGATCATGCAAACGCTCTCGTCCACCGGCGGCGGTTCTTTCCAACCCAGCAGCGGCCCAACGGAGATGATGATGGACGACACCCACACCAGAACCAGGATGACGCCCGCCCTCCTCTCGGTCATGATGCTCGGGTACTTGAGGCAGTGTTTGACGCCGATGTAGCGGTCCACGGAGATGATGCACAAGCTGAGGATGGAGGCGGTGCAGCACAGCACGTCCACCGCCGCCCAGATGTTGCAAAACACCCGGCCGAACACCCAGCAGCCCAGAACCTCCAGAGAGGCGGAGAAGGGCAGCACCACGATGCTCAGCAGCAGGTCCGCCATGGCCAAGTTGACTATAAAGAAGTTGGTCACCGTCTGCAAGTGGCTGTTGCACAGCACGGACAGGATGACCAAAATGTTGCCCGCGATCGCCACCACAATAAATAAGGCGAGAAAAAGCCCGAGCCACACGGATCCGGACTCCAATGTAAAGTTCCAACATGCCGCGGTGCTGTCGTTTAGAAACAATAGATCCAATGCAGAGCCATTGAGAGCTTCCGTGAAATAGATCCCCCGGATGCTGTCGTTCCTTAACTTTGAATCTGTCATACTGAAGACACGTAAATATAACTTTCAAGTCAGTTAGTCGTCATCTGCGGCAGTTAAATCGTGCGTAAAATGCATCAGCGACATGCAGGTCCGCATAGGGAACACGCTCAGGAGCGAGGTTCGAGTTCAAGAGGCAACACAAATAAATACAAGAGCCTCCAAATCTGCGCATGTCTTCTTGGCTGTGCAGCGGCGTGCACTGGTGGCATCATTCGGACCATCAAACTGGCTCCCGGAGTCAGCCAGAGCAGGTCCGAACCTGCAGCTCCACCCACGTCACACGCACTCACGCACACGCACGCGCGCACTCAGAAATTATTTCACACCGCTCAAAATCTCCTCACGTCAAGGCTGCCTCAATGACTAATTGAAAATGCAAATTGAAAGCTTTTTGCCTTGCTGGTGTGGATGGTGCACAACGGCACCTAATATTCGTTATATTTGTGTATTATGTTAAACAAGGACTTTTATTAAATGCGGCAAGTTTTCTATACATTTGCTTCCTATATATAAGCATATTGGATCATTTGGCCAGTTGTAGAAGTTGCTGCAAGTGAAAGCTGAATATTTCACTTAAATTTAGAGAACATGCCCAAAGGCAAACTGTGCATAGTGTGCAAGCGGATGGGCAGGCTCGTGAAAAAAAAACAAAAAAAAAAACAAAACTTGGACCATTATGGTAATATCCATCCATCCATCCATCCATCCATCCATCCATCCATCCATCCATCCATCCATCTTTCCATCCATCCATCCATCCATCCATCCATCCATCCATCCATCCATCCATCCATCCATCTTTCCATCCACCCATCCATCCATCCATCCATCCATCCATCCCTCCACCCATCCATCCATCCATCCATCCATCCATCCATCCATCCATCCATCCATCCATCCATCTTTCCATCCATCCATCCATCCATCCATCCATCCATCCATCCATCCATCCATCTTTCCATCCATCCATCCATCCATCCATCCATCCATCCATCCATCCATCTTTCCATCCACCCATCCATCTATCCATCCATCCATCCATCCATCCATCCATCCATCCATCCATCCATCCATCCATCCATCCATCCATCCATCCATCCATCCACCCATCCATCCATCCATCCATCCATCCATCCATCCATCCATCCAGCCATCCATCCATCCAGCCATCCATCCATTTTCTTGACCGCTTATTCCTCACAAGGGTCGCAGGGGGGTGTTGCTGGCGCCTATCTCAGCTGGCTCGGGGCAGTCGGCGGGGGACACCCTGAACTGGTTGCCAGCCATTATGGTCATAGTTTTCCAATATTTTGAAAAGTCCTACAATAACACACATACTGTTTGTATTATGCATTTAAAAAGGGGATTTTGAGTTTGAGTGATGTGCCCATACAACTTGGGACAGTACAGCTGGGAACGCTAATCTCTTCATTTGGTTGCATTCCTCCTATTGCACTACTTCCAGTATGTTTGATTTTTACTTGAATCCGATTTCTGTCTCACCATTATGTGCATTAATGTCAATCTAATCTGTCCTGGGCCTTAAGAATTCATAGTGTTGTTTATTTGTTCATTGATGCAAATTTTTAATTTTCCATTAGCGATTGGCTGTGGATGACTCCAGGGTGTGCTTCACTTCTAGACGAGAATCAAATCGGATAGGCTCCAGCTTGCCCGTGACCCTCATGAGGACACGAGCTGTTCTCTTTTATTGAATCTCATTAGACTGTGCATGTTTATCTAATGTGGCTGCCGGTGAGTATTTGAAAAACTGACTGCTGACCAAATGTAGGTCAATGAGCTTTGCGGTAGATTTACTGTACCCAACGAGCTACAGTTTTGTTGTATATTTTATGCAAATGTTGCTCCATAATTGGATTTTTTTTACAAGTGGTCTTTGCTGGCTACATAAATGTGATGTAATTACAGGAGTGAGATTAAGCAGCCATTAGTATAAGCAAAAGAAGGTAACCAATCTCAAGGGGAGGTTTTATGTGAATGAATGGTTCTGTTAATGTATTATGATTCAGACATTCAAAAGTGATGCATTACAAATAGTCATATGGTGGTCTGGAATCTAGTCAATGTATTCCATTGACTTTTTCATGCCATTGGACGACCTTTTCAGTGGCGTGTGAATACACAAGTGTTTCTCTTCAAGATAAGAACTGTAAGAAAAGAAAACACATTAAAGTTCTCAGTCCAGTTATGTGTTGTCATTATTCATTCCAATGATATCAGGGGCCGTCCAGGCCTTCTCTGCACGCCTAAACACCATCAATAGCACTGACCTACATTTTCAATCTAAATTTAAAAAATTTGTCCGCGGAAATTATATTGATTTATATCCAACAATTATATTGATTTATCACTTCTAGGGTTTGAGGCAATAGTTTTTGTACAAACATATTTCAGCCGCTAACTTTTGCCGAGTCAATTTAATCAGTCCAGGATCAGCAGTGCTGGCCACTGTGTTCTAAATCATAACAGCAATAGGACAGTTTCAGCTTATTTCATTATTGCAAAAAGCAACACTGACAACCACAGTGAGACGACTGACTTTGTGATCCAGCCTTTCAGATCAAAAGTTTAGCTCATATAGCTTATAAACTCTATCATAAAGTCAAATTCAGGGCGCTAAACTCAGGCTGATATTATTACTTACCTACCTAATTAGTTATTGTTGGAAAAAATCAAAACAAAGCTTTCTTTATTTTCTACTCACAATTTGTGCTTACTGCTTTGTAAATACAATATGTATGGAACACAGTTCCATATTTGGGAATTATTGATGCAGGCCCCATGTTCTGGACTCTTTAAAGGGATACTACTACTTATTTAGTCCATTATAGCAAAAAAAGGTTAATATTTTATCCATAATTAATTTGATACGTTCATTATTTTTCACGTACAATTCGTACCTTTAAAAACACATTTTGCAACTTGCTGTCGACTGAAAATGACATCACAAGGGCTCAGGTAGCCAATCACAGCTCAGCTGTTTTCTAGGTTTGGTCATGTGACATTCACAAGCTGAGCTGTGATTGGTTACCTGAGCACTTGTGATGTCATTTTCAGTCGACAGCAAGTTGCAAAATGTATTTTTAAAGGTACTAATGGTACATAAAAATAATGAAAATATCATATTTATTATAGGCAAAATATTAATGTTTGACTGCCAAAAATAGCTAAATAAGTAAAGTAGCTCTTTAAGTTGAGGAATGACTGAATGAAAAAAGGGCTAAAATGTTGATCAGGTGTTCCCTAATTTTGCTGGCAACAATGTTTCACTAATTTGCTTTTCTTTTTTTCCACTCGGCATTACATTATCTTGATTTGCTTCACTGTCATTGTGTTTTACTCGGTGGAGGTTGGGCACTTAAGAAATTCATGTTCCCTTATAAGAGAATGGCTAAATAGAGTAAGTAGAGATCAGGAGTGTTATAAGTACGAATGTAACGATATCCAAGCATCACGATACGATACTATCACGATATGAAGGTCACGATACGATAATTATTACAATATTGCGGGGGCTTTGGCGATATTCAAAAAAGATCGTAATATTGTAAATAAGAGAGCTCCTACTAAAAAAAACAACAAAAAAAACAAAAACAAAAATATTGTGTTTTTTACATAACAGCAATGCATATAAACCACCTCCAATCTCTAATAACAATATTCAGGCACATACTTGCTAATGCAAGCACACATTGATCGCTTCACAAGCAAATTGGGTTCCCCTTCATCTGACAATTAGCATAGATTTTAAACATAGAAGGCCAAAACATCCCTAATAAAATCAAATTACACTAATAAACTAGCCACTACAGGGTGCTAAAATTACATAAATGGAAATTAACCTGACTTTTTTTTAACAGATGTGTTCCTTTTAAATATAGTGACCATGACGACGGCGATATTGTGGCAGTTTTAATATCACGATATCACGATATTGCCCTTATCGTGACATCCCTAGTTCTAAGTATATTAATTTTAATACTTACTGTAGTGAGGTGGACCAACTTCTCATCAAGATTTTCAAATGTGTGTTTCATTTGACATCTAGGTAAGCAAATGGCATCCATCTTTACTAGAAACAGTACTAACCGGTGTCCTTAATGGCAAGTGGCATTTAGCATTCTGTTCTCATCATTAATCTACAATGTACTGTAAGGTTTTTGAACATGTCTTTCGAGCCCATTCCCAGGCCAAACAAAAATGCAGTCTGACTACGATATCCCTGTCCAACTGTCTTCGGCGCCGGCCTCTACCTCTACCTAACCATTTCCATAAAAGAAGCACTGGATTTGCTTACCCAACTATTCAGTAGAGAGCTGTAAAACTTGTATTGAATGGCCACAAATGAGCACTTTATATTTATATTGTTTCCATAATAATATAGTGTAATTAAAAATCCATGTGCCTACTTCTCATATTTGAGCACCTGACCCTCCAAAGATCTCTGCATGCCGCTGATGGACATATTTATTTATTTATTTATTTATTTATTTATTTATTTATTTATTTATTTAACACTTCCCACCAATAAAAGGATACCAAAAAAAAAAAAATCAGTGGTGGTTATTCCTGGAAATGAGTTTTTCTGCCGTCATGTGTGGGCACCCCAGGTACAAACAAATTACTGCTTGCTTTTTTTTTTTTTTTTTTAAGAACACAGTGGTCAGTGTATTACCAAGCTAGGCCCAGTTAAAAAAAAAATAAATAAAATAAAAAAAATAAAAAAAAGAATCGAAAAATGGTAAGCTAACCGCAGTACATGTGTTCCAGTCATCCAATTGTGATCACATCTGTAGTGACTATGAATGACTCATAATTAAGTCAGTCAGCCAACTGTTACAGAATGCTGATTTTCCGGCTATCACTCCTCACTCCTTAATGTGCCATAATCACTGATTGCATCGCTGTCTTAGATATCTATGCCGCATTTACTGTAATTGGTCACCAATGGCAGAGGAATTGCTCACACGTACTGCTGTGGATGGATATTTAATACAGTATCAGGCCTGCCAATGGACCAAAAAAAAAAACTGAAAGCAATAACATATTTATTTTAAGGATTCATCATGATCATGCACTATAGCACCATTTCAAACATCCTGCATTGTGAAGTCTTTAATGCCACCTATGAATGATTATTAAAGCAAAGTGTGGATGATACACAAGTTTGTCTTTCGCTGCTTTCTACTTAGCTGAGAGGCTTTTGACCTCTATAAAAAAGATGCCTGGAATTTTCTGTCACATTGTGCTGTGAACAATATGTGAAAGAGTAAGATAATTTTTAATCATATTTCTGAATGAACAATTTATACTTCACTAGTTACATGCCTGAGGAAATTATACTAAATGTAGTCATTTCCCAATTTGAGGAACAAAAGGGCCTCACGCACAATCATAACGCTGAAAAAAAGATTGATTTGTTATTTTGGTGAAAGCTCATGTGCATTTTTGATTGATATTGTGAATCGCAGCAAAACTAGTGGCCGACACTCGGCAACTAGTTGCCACACCCTGCACACTGCGTGATAGTTCAGTCTGTTTCAGCCACGTATGTGCGGCGGTCTTAAAAGACACATCAAGTTCAGTCAATGTTTGAGGTCTGTTTCTTTCTATTTTTGTAGTCGGCGCTTGATTTAAATTCAATTCCAGTAGCCTTTGCCCACCTTACCCTAAAGTGCAGAAGCACACACTCCAATTCTTCTTTTTTTTTTTCCTCTTCGCACTCTCTCAATATGGTAATCTTTAATATAGACTGTGACTGTGCCTACTTATCACGCCTTAGCAGAGAGACTGGGATTCTGTTTGCCACCGGTCATATTGTACTTTGATATTACTTCATACCTGAACCTTAAAAAAGGCTCGGTTGTTTCGAAAGGTCAAATGGTCTCGCTGCTCGCTTCCGATAGTGTTGAATATTTAAAGATTTTTTTCTTCTTTTTATGAAGCAACAATGTGTTCAAAGAAAAACAGGTTTTCTTTGCAGTTATTGTATTCCTTTCTCTCTCAGGACCACATTGGACATAAAAAGTCTACAGTATATGATGAAACTGAGGATGAACATTTTAGACAGAATTCTAAAAGGTGTTTTTTCTTTCAAAAATAACCTACAAGCTTTGACTAGAAAGCAAAAAAGAAAAAAAAAAGCCCTCTGCAGCAGCTGACATTTATTTATGGTTAATCAGATGCACTTAAATTGGTGGCAGGTGTGTGCTGACTCCAAATTAACATGAGTTTGAATGTAATTGGTCAATCACAAACACAGCTAGATACCTGTTGCTAGGGGGTGTGTACACTTGTGCAACAACATTATATATTCATCTCGTTTTGTCCTCTCTCGGGAAGAATAAAACAATAATCTCAATTAAATTGTACATGTTACAAGTCACAATAATGAGATTTTTTTTTTTTTCACAAAACCCTCGCATTTGAAAAGGGTGTGCAGTCTTTTTATGTCGACTGTGAATGTACGCCTCTTTACTATGAGATGAAAGTTTTGCTCACAGGTTAATTGCCCTCTTTACATAGTCAAGTATTTACAGCTTGTACCTTTTCACCTCTTTTCGAAATGCGACGTTGAATGCTGTGTACACTGCTATATGTATCAGCGTGGAAATTGTTGCACTAAGGCTTAAACTGTATTTTGTTGTCTCTCTCCAGGTAAAGAAAGACTGGCACAAAAGTCTCTTCAGAAAATTGTTACATTATTGAAGAGACTTGCTTCGGTCCTCTAAGATGTAACTCTGACATTCCGAGGTTTGTGTCTGTGGAAACTACTTGTCTGTGGCTCAATCAACAGCATATTTTTATTTTTATTTTTATCTGGGGCAACACTCAGGAAAATGACTATTTCAGTATTTTCGGTGCCGTAACGTAAATCAAAGAAATAGCTTGGATTATTTCTTAGGGTCATTGCATTGCCATTTATTTCTTGGCAATTTGTGTGCACCATTACCATTTTTGCTTCCAGTAAATAATGCCATCTTAGTCATAATCCCTTTCCTCTTTCCTTTGCAATTTCCCCTGATGCCCAAAAGAGTGGAGAAAGGACAAGAAAGATGGATGGTAGGTTATATATATGTTATTTTTCAGCTAAAACATGTCATCTTATTTTTTTTTTTATGGAATGCAAAGTGGGGATAATAATATATATTTCCACAACAAATTTTGAAGTTAACCAAAGTTTAAAAAAACTGACCTATTGTTGCATGGTGGGTGCAGTCTTTGAAAGAGACCTGACTTGATTCTATTTACTTATCCTGAGCCACATGGGAATCTGATAAATTTCAACTCACAGACCTGCAGTGTAAAAATAGAACTCGCACAAAAGGAGGTTCTCGGTTATCAAGACGTGGGCTGAGATTTGCCTCGCTGATCACAACAGTGCCAACAGCTTCACAGGTGAGATGTACCTTGAAATTTATATTGGGAAACACAGAGAATGTCTACAGTACACGATATTTCATTTAAGGGAATATGCAAGTTTTACACCCAATCGACTGTCAGGACTCGATTTTTTTATTGAAGAAAATGCATTATTATTGTGGGAATGCTGAAGCATTCCCACATATGTTATTGTGATTTTTATTCTCCACACTTTTTTGCCACGTAACAACTCCCACATAATACTTCCAATTTACGCTGTTCAAATTTCAACTAGCTTCAAAAAGTTACGCCTCCCGGGGAATATATTGTCTGATTCCACATTGCGTACAGTATTTGCACAATTTAACATTGCGTATCAATTTTTCCCCATTCATTTTCAATGGGACAGACATTGAACTTTTTCTAAGTATCACTTTCCACGCCCACTTCCATACATATAACTTATCATTACCAGGTGTCCGATACTGCTCGGTGGCACAGTTGGTATTGTCCAGTAACCAGGAGGTTAGAATTTCATAATTTATCTCTCCATTTACTTCATAAGCATTCCACATGCATTTAAATCTTAGCATTGAGCTTTCAGCATTCCCACGCAATTTCTCCAGAAATTGCATTTAGTCTAGTTATTATTATTATTACTATTATTATTATTGTTATTATTATTATTATTATTATTATTATTATTATGCTTGAAGCCTTAGATTTATGACTTTCCGTTGAGTGATAAGTATAACTAACATTTATATTGTATTTTATGTCTAAACTATGGATATTAAAAAGCTCTGCCCACCACCTTTAATAGTTTATAGGTGGAATTAACTTGATTTAATTTAGTGGTGTTTCTTCAATTTATTTCATTCATCAATAGCATGACTGTTTCTTTATTTGTCTATTTGTAATGTCATCTACCGTTCACTGAAGGACTGGAGTTGAACCTTACAATGGTCATTTATTACCGTCTTTAAAGAATAACATACATTGTGTTTTTTTTTTTTTTTTTTTACCATTAGCAGTAGTCTTCACTCTCCTAAATTGACACTTCTCCAATGTGGGGTTTTCCAAGGTTCAATTTTACGGTTAGTACTTATTTCATCTCTATAGCTTCCCCTTGGGGACGTCGCCATGAGGCACAACATCAGCTTCCACAGTTTCACAGATGATACGAAGCTCCCACGTGTCCCATTCATACCCCTATTAACCGTATTTTTTTATATTAAATCATCGATGGCAAAGAATTTCCTCCAGTTCAAGCGGGTCAAAACAGAGGTTCTCTCTCAGGTTAGCATGCCCTGCTCTTTGGTCTTCCTATAAATAAGGTTTGTTTTGATTTGATTTGGTTGTACAATTTCCCAGTGTGAGCGAGAAATGTTTGAATGAAGCATGGCTTTAGGCGAGATTAGTATCATGACGGTGCAAAAGGCACATTGTGGCTGTTGAAAAGAGCGGCTTACAGACAAACAAATTGAGGTTGGGAGGTTTAGACACTATTTACACAGGATTAAAGCTGCCTGTTATCTTTGGCTTATGCCGCTCACTTTGCACAGGGTGCAGTTCCGTTTTAAATCAAATTTGTTAAAATAACCACCACATGTTTAGAGCACATACTTTCTATTTTTCTCACAACATATTAGTGAATGCTTTATATGATGTTTAATAGAAAAACAGTTGGACTGAAGATTTAACGGATCAAAAGGGAGAATGTAATATTTTTTGTTCAAAAGTTATAATCCTAGAATTGTACCTTCAAACAAACCATAGATTTCTTACCCCTTGTCCTGCTCAGGGTTTTTTGAGAGCTGGAATCTTTCTCAATTGACTGAAAAGCAGACTACATCCTGCACTCACAGGCAATTCTGAACAGGGCATTGAGAGAGAATTGATCCCATGCCTGGTGCACAAAAATTGGCTATGTAATTTTCTATAACACACTGCAGCAGGGATTGAGTGAATCCCAACTTGTTTAAGGTGGAAACAGGCTACCCCCCAGAAACAGGTCACTAAATAAGAAAAGAAAAAAGAAAGAAACTTGGAAGAAAAGTTAAGGTTGTAAACAACCAAACAGTATTCTCCTACGCCGACTTCCATGCAGTATATCATGCCATCATGCTGTATGCAGTATGTTCATATTGCTATTACATCCCCTGCAACACTACGTGAGCTACAAATGTATCTACAGGCAGGCTGATTGAAGTCAAAATGACCTCAATGTCGTTTTCGGGAAATGACAGATGACAGCCTCGGAGCTGTCAAACAAGAGAAAGAAATATATTCCTGATGTTATTGCAAACTCTGACTTTGGAATGACTGACAGTTTTTGATTAGCTGTCCTGAGGGGCCTGAGAGTGCTGAGGCAGGTCAGCCATTTTTAGAATATGACCCGGGGTAAGTAAATGCAAAATTTGAAATAAAATAAAATTCTCGAGTGCAGAGTATTCATGCGTTCACAGATAGTGCCCGTTCTCCACACGTGGACCCAAGTAGAGCTATCAAAATTACTCAATTAATCGACAAGTAATCTATTATCAAATTAACTCATTCATTCCAAGCCATTTTCACTGAAGCAATTACCCCTTCGCTCTTGGCTGTTTTACTGGATTTTGACTGATTTTGCAAGTCCCACAGAATATTGTGTTCAAATGCTGTAAAATCATGGAACCTACCAAAAGAAAGATTTGAGTCTCTTCTTTCATCAGGAAAAAAAAGTATATTTGTATCAGTTTCCATTTTGCAGCAATTAGCATTAGAATATAATTTCATCATTTTTCACAAACCTGTTGCCTGGGAAAAAGAAAAGAGCTTGTTGCAACATGGCCCTGACTGATCTCTTATACTCTGTTGCCACCTGCTGGCCGTTTTTGTAGTAACTACCATTGCTTTAAGGGACCTTTTCAGGTCAGAAGCTGCATCAAAGCCTCTGTATGCTCTAGCACTAAAAGAAAAACATTAAAAACAAAAAACAAAAAAAAACAGATAAATATTTTTTGGGGAGTGAAGGACAAAGTATTTAAAAAACAAAAAAAAACAAACGTATTTATATGTTTTTGGGTTTGAATGAGTTAATCAACAACTATTTTCATATAGAGACTTTTTTTTTATTTAAAATTGTAAAAATGCTCTGACTTCAGCATATCAACAGTAACTGTTCATTGATTTCTGTAGTTCTTCATGAAAGAAGACTGATGATATTCTGTGTTTAATCAAAATAAGACATTTGCTTACATCTGTCTTTACTTTGGAAACCAGTAACATAGTACATCAACCCCCCCATTTTTAAAAATATTTATACGAAAATTAAGTACGAAATAAACATGAATCACTGGGGATGGGGTGGGGGGTTTGTTATAATACAGTTTAATGCAAATTTAAAATGAATCTGATTAGTCGATTAATCGACTGAGTAATTGATAGATTAATCGATTCTAAAAATGTTTGATAGTGACAGCACTAGACCCAAGTAATGGTAAAAATGACCCAAAGCTGGATTTACCCAAGAAGGCTCCACATGATCCATGTGTTGGCCTATGCTTGACACTGTGTGAATCTCACTTGCAGTAATTATGCGCCACCGGCTGAGTTTACTGAGGCAAGTCTCGAGAGACATGCTCTGTGTACTCCGGGTGTCCTCTCCGAAACACTGGGACCCTGTGTTGCCTTTCTCACGCCACATACGCTTTGTTGTATGTTTGTGTGTGGCTCACAACACCAGACAACAAGTGCTCCGTGTACAGCATTCAGTAAATAGAAGTGAGGAAAATGATAAATTCCTTTCACACGTCTACAGTATGTCAGCTTGTTTTGATGTTGAACAGAAGGTTCAAACAGTTACTGATTTGGATATTATTGAAAACAGTGTTTGCAGGTTAAATACAAATATTGTGAGGTTGCATCAAAGTTCATACGAGGGAGGTTGGTATTGTTTTCAGGAATTTAAGTGTAAAACGTGTACTGCATCATCGCTATTTCCATCACAACTACAGTTGATTTGTTTGTATGAATTTTGGTCCAGTCTGGTTAAATTCTTTATGACAAAGAAAGAATTAAGTTCTAGATAACATTTTGACTACTAGTCTGTATTTCAATCCATTTATTTCACTCCCAAAAAGTTTTACTCCTTGTCTGACAACCATTATGGCATTATTGTAGCCACTCTCTGCTATCTCCATGGGCCTCGATGGAAAATTACAGTACTGTTATGTCAGAGATGAGAGACAAGAGAAAATGAAATGTCAACTCAATGGTCACAATCAATGGCTGCCATTAGCCCGCTTGAGGGAGAAAAAAAAAATCACACTCCCCAACTGCGTGGGTCTTAAGTGTGGTCCAATCACTGCTTTTTCCTTCCCCTCAGTTTGCCTAATGCAAGCTTTCTGCTCATCTTTGGTATGCAATGGACTTTGCATTTGTTACTGGTCACCTGTAGTTTATGTAGTGAAAGTCCACCCTAAAGCCAGTGGTGGAACATGTTTGCTCATCTTAAGTGATAACTGAAGCTAAGTAAAGCAAAATCTTTTATTTTTATTCTGCTGTTCTTCTTTGGCAGCTAATGGGTGTATTTCAGATGTCAGATGCGCTTCCAATCTGTGTCTTTTTTCACTTAAATATATCAGGAGGGAAATCATAATCGGTAATTACCTCAAAATTGTCAGAGAACTGAAAAAGGGAACAGTCAGCCACGCTTTGCAGAAAATAAAATACATGTGCCAGCCCACAGACTCAACAAAAAGGGACAAAACGTACTTATTGAAAAAGCAGAACGTGAAACAAAACTAAATGTATTCAAAACAATACAACAATCCAAATGCAGATCATGACAATCTTTATTTATTTACAAGCAGCTCTTAATTTATTTCTAAATGTTCCTGAATATATGGTATTAGATGACTTTGTAAACATGATGTTTCTTACTTAATTTGAAAATAATGCAGCATTCCAAACTATTATGGAATGCCCCCCACCACCCCCCACAAGGAAATTTGTGGCCCCAGGTCAATTTACATAACCCTAATGTTGTGCTTCATGATACTTCAGCGGTTCATTTCCTTTCTTTCACAGCCGCACGTCTCCTCCTTTGATGTATGCGTGACTGTGTGAGTGTTGCATGCGTGCCCGTTACACTTAAGCAGCAATGACGAAGCTACCCAAGAGAGTGGTGCTAAAAATAGAATACAGCAGGTCATTCATTGAAATTCCAGCAGGCACGGTTCCAGCCTCAATGGACACGTGGAGGAGTCCATTTCATTTATTCACCAGAAATGTTAATGAAATAGCACTTTGTATAATTACATATACCCGGTGGAGCAAAACAGTCACACTGAAAATAATAAACTTTCAATTTCCGCAGTGCTCCCTCTGAATAATGAGATGTTCCGAGGAAGTGTTGCGTGTTCATACCTTGATGCATTGAACCATTTAAAATGCCACAACATTTTTTTTCTTCTCGAGCATCCCATGTAAATAGATCAGAATTTAACATTTCCGCAAGAGATTTCCATGTCTGCGTAAACAGATTTTATGACTCAGACGGACATAACAGCTAAATGCTGCTTTGAACTTTGACTCAACTATTTGACCGGTGTCTGCAGACCTCAGCACCCTACTGGGTTTATATTCAATTAGTATTTCTTGAAGGCATTCACACCTTAATGAATCCATTCAATAATTGATAGACCAGTTGCAGAAGTCTATGCTACAGTTGACTGTGAGCCGGCTAACGCAATTTGGACTAGAATACTGTGATATGTTTTGATTTATTTATTCTGCTCAGAATCCAAGCTGAAGCTGTTTGATGCTCTTTTGAGAGAGTCCAGTCAAAAGAACTTTATAATAAGTCTACTGGGATAAAAGTATCAATAAGCTTCTGGTCTGCTTGGAGCATTCAAACCCTTCACTCTGGGCTGAATTAGCGATTGATTTGATTTTTTATTTTTTTTAAATGTACAATTAACTAATTCATTCCCAACCATTTTCACTGAAGCAACCCCCTTCGCTCCCGGCTATTTTACTGGGTTTTGCAAGGCCCTCAGAATATTGTGTTGTATTGCTATAAAAACATGTAACCGACCGAATGAAAGATTAGAGTTCCTTCTTTCATTAGAAAAGAAAATATATTTCGAACTATTTCCGTTTTGCAGCAATTAGCATTAGAATATAGCTAAGTTTCATCATTATTTACAAACCTGTTTAGAACTGTGGGGAAATCAGCTTGTTTCAACATGGTTGATCTCTTATACTCTGCTGCCAACTGGTGGCCGTTTTTGTAATTACTCCTATTGCTTCACCTGTTCTCTGCAGTTTAGAGGCTGCCTTCAGTATGCTCTAGCATAATACAAAACAACAACAAAAAACGTATAATTGCGTCATTGGGACATTTAAAACTTTTAAAATATGAGCAAATAAGTTAATACCTTAAAAAAGTAATTTTTGTAGTTGCTGTCGAATGAATATGACATCACCTGTGCTGAGGAAGTAGATAACGACCAATCATGGCTCACCTGTTTTCTGGATTTGGTCAGCAACAATGCAATTCTCTTTGTAGAGTGTAAGGCTAGCATATGCAGTAAAGGCTGAACAAAAGGAGTCCAAGGATTGACCCTTGAGGGACCCCGCATGCCATGGGCTTTCAATCAGATTCAAAACTCAACTCCTTTATTCCAAGTTAGACCCTGGACCACTTAGCCATTTAACCCAAGTTTCCACCCTGTTCAATGGGATATTATGATCAACAGTATCAAATGCTGCACTGAGATCCAATAAGACTAGAATTGACACCTTTCTGGAGTCAGTGTTCAAACTTAATAAGAGCTGAAACTAACTTTTGTTTTAACATTGACCTTGACAATGGCAACTCTCTCAATCTGCGCATAGAACTCAATTTTGGGTTTTCCCCCTGAGCACTTCTCATTGTTCAATATTTTTCAGCCCTCTGGAGGTGTAATGATTCCAACTATGCGTATCTTATTCTGTAACACTAACCTTGTGTTTTGGCAGCGCATTGCCTTTCTGCGGCATGCCTGATGCTGCAGGTGAAGTTTAAATAAGTGATGGGCAGGAATTGATTGATATTCCAGAAAGATCTATGCTGCGGGGGCATAAAATGCATCCACCTCATATCCATATAAGTGAAAGAGAATCTGGCTCTTCCTTTTTATCTACACTACTGGTCACAACATTAGGCACACCTGCACAAAATAATCACATCTGATACCTTTCCTTTACAAAAATGATAAGTCAGAAGGATGTTTTCAACAACAATGACTTTATTATTGTCTTTTCTCAAGGGCAAGCTGTACAGTTTTGTTTTATTCAAATAGTATATCCCCAAAATATCTGAATAAAGATGTGAATGGGTGAATTTATTTTTATTACTGTGTAGTCAGTGCATTCAGAACATGGAAGATATATCTAACCTTAGATTAGGGAAAAAAAAAGAAATGGGACTATCACGCCCCCAACACACACGCAAACACTCTTGAATAACAAATATGATATATTCACCATAGGTCATCAACGTGCTATGATTCAGTCCATTGATTTTACGTTGTCAACAGTTTTCTAGATACAGATTCCTGTTTTTCTCTTTGTGTGTGGCTTCACAATGAAGGCCATTTTATTGTATGCCATCGGTGACCTCGATCTTTTCAAAGTGTACGCTGATGACCGCAGAAACTGCTGCTCCCCACAATCTGAGCAAAACACAAAAGCTTTTGTATGAAATCTGAAAGGATTTTTGTATGAGATCTGTGGATGTGTTGCAAATCAAAATGTATTTTTAGACTATCACCTTCAGTTGGGTATCACGAATGAATATCAAGGAGCAAATCACGCCGATGAGCAGCTGCTGTCAACAATCTTTCACATGCAAGGTCACGATGTTTAGCGTCATATCCAGAAATACTTCATTAGTCTTTTTTTTTTCATCTGTTTCATCAACCAAACAAGGTCTGATTTGTTGTGCACTAATGAGCTTCTTGTTGTTTTGATGCATTACGTTTTTAATATCTATTTGTGCACACAAGTCAGATCCCGTGTCTCAGATTTTTTTTCTTAAATATAACTGCAGAGTTCATTTGTTTCAAATGTGCCACTTTATCTTGTACAGTGCCATTAAAAAAAAAATGCCCTCCTCTCAATGTATTTTTATTTTTGCATAGTTTCCTAATCCAACAAATGTAAATATGTGACAAAGATCACCTATAAGGAAACATATAATGCAGTTTCTTTTTTTTAAATGGTGATTTTATTCAAGGAAAGAACAATTATTCAACTCTACATGGTCCTTTGTGGAAAAAGTACTTGGGTTATCTTGATCTTGATCTTAAACACTAACTTAAGGAAAGTATGCAAACAAAACTTTTCATGGCACAGGTTGCATTCGCCTCGTACTTGTCAACGTATCCTTGAAGAAGGCATCATTGTGAACGTCTCTCCCTGTGCTTCAATAAGGCAATACCTTCTTGAAGAACTTCTGAAGGTGTTGTCAATCACACGGTCTCCTTCAGCTAAAATGAACTCCTGCATAGGTAATGAGAGCAAAGTGTTATTACCTCGGAAACTGCCAGTTATGCGCAATTTGTGTTGACAGTATGGAACGGCCTTCGGTTGTCCATAGAGAAGAATGATGAGCAAGAGACTGACTTTCAAGTGACATTGTACAGAAGAAAAGCAAAAGGCAAGCATACTGCATTCAGCGCTGTGCAATGGTCCACCATTAGATGTGTGGGTTTCGCTGTGCTATAAAGACAGGAACTCAATCGTGAGCAGACTTTTGTGACTTTTTCATCTTGCTCTATTGTGTCTGAAAATAATCCAGGAGGAATAATGACAGACATATAAGTACACTGCAGTTGTTTATTTTTTATTTTTAACCTAATGATATGCAGTGTAATTGGTCCTATAGTGTACCGAAACTGTATTATTGAATCCTAATTATATTTTAAAGTAACACAGTGTTTGAAAACACGGCAATATTTAGTAATATCAAAAACAATTCAATAATAACAACATGAAAATCAATCACTTTTTTCTTTTTTTAATACATTTAGCTTCTGTACAAGTATACCCAACATTGTGGCAAGTGACCGAGTGATTTAGACTATTTTGCCATACATTTTTTCCTCACACATATTGTCTTTTGATATGGAGCATCCGTTTCCTCAGGGGGAATAGCTGCAGGAATATCTGCAGGCACAACGTTACAGCTGTGGAAGATTGTGGGGATGAACTCCCATGAGCAGAGGGATGATATCACAAAGTCATTTCTATCTTTTGAAGCAGTTTTATGGACACTCTGTAAACAAAATAAGACTTAAAGTCGAAATAGCCCAAGAATTAAGTCTACATGTTGCAATGTACTTAATGGTGAATGGGAAATATTACAAGTACACACAAATTCATGAGCGGCAGGGACCCATCCAATAATTAATTATGTAATTTGTTATTCCCCATAAAATGTGCATTTTTAAGACTGTTCTTTTTACTCATCAGATTTTGTCATGACATTATCACAACTTTTCTATCAAAATAAAATATAAGTATAATAACTTTTTGCTTTGAATTTTTCAATGTTTATCTTGTTCAGTGTGTCTCTAAATAGTCTATAGGTGCCCCGTGTATCCATGCTCAGGCTTTCCCATATTGTGCAACCTACAGTAAATTATGTAAATGTTTGCCACCTGCAAACTCTGCTCTGCAGAGTTTCATATTTTGCCCTTCAACCTTTTATCGAGTTTGACAAACTAGTGAAAAGTTCTCAAAAGATTTGAAATGTTTCAATTTGCAGTAACGCAGGTTTTTAATAGAGAGATTTCAAACAATCACTGTTTGTTGAAAGCGTTCCGCAAAAACATCTTGACCTATTTCCACAAACAGACAAACATGCGAAACCGTTATCTTGGTGGCAGATTATCATGAAGA
Organism: Festucalex cinctus; assembly: GCF_051991245.1. NCBI lineage: Eukaryota > Metazoa > Chordata > Actinopteri > Syngnathiformes > Syngnathidae > Festucalex > Festucalex cinctus. The sequence goes on from NC_135416.1 coordinate 13,384,933, forward strand.
GACAATACAGTGATAGGTCAGCCACTCTCAGGTTTGTTATTGTTAGAAGGTGAATACAAATAAATAATAATAATAAATAATAATAATAATAATAACAATAATAATAATAATAATAATAATAATAATAATAATAATAATAATAATAATAATAATAATTAGGGATGTTCGATACCACTTTTTTTCAGACCGATACCGATACTCTGACCCTCAGCACTCACCGATACAGATACCAACTGCCGATACCAGTAGTACATTTTGACAAATAAAAAAAATCACTAAAAGATATTTTTAAACAAATATATTTCCTTTATGCCCTGCGATTGGTTGGCAACCAGTCCAGGGTGTCCCCCGCCTACTGCCCAGAGCCAGCTGAGATAGGCGCCAGCAGCCCCCGCGACCCTTGTGAGGAATAAGCGGTCAAGAAAATGGATGGATGGATGGATATTTCCTTTAATTTTGACAAAAAAAAAAAACAGCACAGTCACTCTTCAATAGTCTTAACACTCAAAATAAAACACAAAAATGCTCTTTTAGTTTAAGATTCACAATTTTGAAGTATTTCCAAACCGGTGAAGTTTTGGTGAAAAACTGCTGCAAGCTAGCGCCACTTACAGGCAAGGAGGACTCACTTAACGTATTCCCCCTCTGCCATCGGTTGCTTGTACTCGTCTGCGTCACGAGTACTCGAGTACTTGAAAAAAGGCTGGTATCGGCCCGATACCGATACCTGGTATCGGTACCCGCCCATTCCTAATAATAATAATAATAATGGACACTCAAGCTCACCTTACAACAACAGTTAAAAACATGCAACTACAATGTTAAGAACAACATAAGGCAAAATAAAATGAAATAAAATAAAAGATAAAATGTCTCATAGTGTGAGTCTCCCCACAAGGCAAAAGTCAATAGTGCTTCCATGAGCACTGGTGGCATCAAAAGCATGTTAGTTAACATTTAACAGCAGATGAGATCAGCTGTGTGCTTGTGCGTGCCCTGAGTAACCTGTGCAAAATTGTGTTTGTTTTTCCTAATTTCAGGAAGCACTTGTTGTATGTGGTCCAATAGCAGCAGACTGTGTTGTTGCAAACAAGGAAGCCTGAAACTGTTTCATATGGAGTTGAGCTCAATGCTAGTTCAATGTTGGCGTCATAATGACGATAGGCGGTATAGAAAATGGAGGGAGAGTTTCTGTTTAACAAGGTAGCTTACTACTTATTGTATTTCTTATTGTAGTTTTATGTGTAAAATACAAAATCTTAATAGGTTGTACTGCTCTAATGAGATCACACATTCATTTAGGATGACATCAATGAATCCTACTACTAAAAACAAGTCCGCAATCATGTTTTATGATGATGAGGGTCAGTCAAAATGCTGTCCCATTAATCACACGTTAAGGGGACAATGCTGCTGAAAATAAACCTGCATTTATTCAACAGACACTATGAATGCATTTTGCATATTAATCTGCCCACAACACTGTTGTGAACAACACTGTTGTATCAGAAAAGCTTTTAAAGTCACCTAATTACAAAATGGCTGCGATTAGAAAGCGAGGGATCTTGAGGTCATCTCCAGGTCAGATCAAGTTGGCAGCAGGCTTGGTAAATAGCAGCCTCCATTCAGTGAGTGTTCACATCATTAATCCCCACACATCCCTGGGTGGTAAAGCAGCAGGCGGTTGTCTCCCTATTTTTAGGCTGATTGAACCGAAAGACGTGTCCGCCTTCTTGGTCCCGCAGCCTGAAAGCCAAAGCTGCAAGGGATGTAGGAAGGAATTTTCCCACATGCATAGCCGAGGGCAGTCAAGAGGTTAATCTCTTTTACATATTTGGAGCACAACGACATAATGTTGTGAGTGGTGTCCTCATCTGAAAGTAAGAAGGTCAGTGCAGTTTGTTTGTCTGCCATCAGTGTTACAAAAACAGTAAGTTTGCGTCAGGTGAAAATAATTTTTGTGCATCGTGGTCGCAAAGTACAGTGGCAAGCTAATTTCAAATTGCTTTCTTGTAAATATAAGAATAACTTTTCCTATTAGCTACTTTTTGACGTTATTGACATGTAATTTACTTTCTGAGTCAAAAATGTTAGAAAATAGCTCAGGGTCAAAGAGGTGTTGTTTTTACAAGAAAGCGATGAGAAAATAGCTGGCTACTGTGACTTTTTTTTTAACGGGACACTCCATTTTTTTCTGAAAATCAAATATAGAATAAATTCTGATTAAACAGGTCAATGACACTGTTAGATTAGGGCTCTTCATGGCTAGATAGATGACTTGAGCTAGGCCGTTATGTCGCTGCTATTTGTCCTTGCTTGGCGCCTTTCTATCTGTCTGCATTCTGACATACGTATCCAGTAAAAACCAGTTAAGACCATCAGGCCACAAATTCTCACATGGGGAGGCTGAGCCGTTCGCCCATGTGGGCGGGCGGCCTAGACAGTATAAGTGCAGGGACGATTCTGAATAGATCAGTTCCTCTTCCGCATACTAATAGAAGAGGGCTCCGCAGCTGTGTACTCGATCTTTCTGGCATCCAGTAAACAGTTCAACTGAGAAAATGCAGCCGTCTGGTTATTACTGTTAGTATAATATCGTGAGCATTAAGATACAAGAACCAGTGGAAGTTCCCACACAGAACTTTACAACACCATTATCCTACCGTTATTGCTCGACCTGGGCAACTAATGCAACCTGCATTCATTAAAAAAAAAAAAAAGAAAAGAAAAGAAAGAAAAAAGGATGCTAACATAGACACTCTAATTTTTATATGTACTGCATAGCCCAGATTTGCCGTACCGCAAACAACTGTAGCTGTGATTTAGAAGTCGCACTGTATTTATGTTGAACATGCCTTCCGTAACTTCCACCACTGCCAACACGGAGATTGCTCCTCCTTATCTTGCCAAGTTTTCCACCCTGCTTTCTCTGGCATCAACGCCACGCTGCGTCCTGTTGGACTTCCACAGGAATCTTTCATCGCACGACTGTTTGCTGCCAAGCTGACTGACTGACTATCAGTTGGTGGCCAACAAAAGCTACTCCACCACTAACCTGGTGCCTGAGAATTAACGATTAACTTAACATGCCTATTTTTGGACTGTGGAGTACTCAGCCAAACCCACTCGTCATCCATTACCTATGCTGCCCTTTCACTTAGCACACTTTAATTCATGTCTCAAGAATTTATTACATGATTAATCAGACGATGACACCCTATGAGAGCATCCTAACTTTTTTGGTGCGTGCATAAAACGTCATATGGCCTCTATTTGGACTCCCAGCACTCCATCAGTGTGATGGATTAACAATGAATGTAAATCATCAACTAAATGAAGCTCTCAAGGTTGCTATGTAGTATTAATCAGATGAAAAGAAGCCTCGTCATGTTGGAGAATATTTCTTGAATGTATTTGGATGAAAAACAAAACAAAACAGACAAATATGATGCAAATTTGAAAAAGCATAATTTTTGTTTCATTTTACATTTATAGCGGAAACCCTGATGTTGAATGTCATGCCAGGTCTGCAGGTATTGCCGCATTACGGTCATTTGTCATTAAAGTGAAGTTTATCTGTATTCCTTAATATAATAAATATAAATTCTTTGTATTACTTTAAAAAGACAGAGTCTTTTGTCAGTTGAAATCTACATTACAGTGCATACTGGTGACAGAGTACAAATATGATAACGGTAATGTATTTAATTTAAAACATTTTCTTTACTCTTATTCATGAATATATTTGGAGGCGCTGCCTTTTATTGTATGTAGACTCGGCTCATGTTAAATTCCAACTCAGCGCTCCAATAAAAGCCACTGCCCATGTAAAAGACGGATGGGTTGTGTGAGGAAGGGCATCCAAGTGTAAAAACTGTGCCAGAAAAAAAAAAAAAAGAGTGACCAACTGCGGCGACCCTTAACGAGGACAAGCTGAAGGGTCACGAGTGCACAACACAACATGCAACTTCTGAAAAATCACTTTTTTACACCCTGTGTGGGCATCTTTTTTTTATTTATTTATTTGTTTGTTTGTTTTGTAATATTTTGGGGTCTTTTGCCTCGAACGAATTCATGAAAATGTCCTGTTTGCATCGCTGGACAAATGGGAGGAAGAGTGCACCGTGTTGTTACCACGACTGGTAGACCACAGCCCGCTCCCAAGTCAGTCGGTAGAGATGTGGGGGGAGCCAGGTTGCGTGTGTCTGTTATTAATGTTATATATTTAAAATGTATATACTTCTAAAGAGTTCAAAATTAGGTCCAAAGCTGAATCGGCGGCCAATAATTTTAGCTCACTGGTAGCGCTCTGCGCTTGCAAAACTGAGACATGGTCACAATATGGGTTTGATGTCTTCCTTGCCCTTATTAAAAAAAAATAAAAATTTTATTTTCTACCCATGAAGGGGGGTCTTACGATAAAATAGTTATAATGTATGGCATCTTTAAGTGAGATTTCGGTATCATTTGGAGGCGGGGCCCAGTGTCTTCTTTTTGGAAATCAAAATATGGTCTCCCTAGATTGTGTTATGGACACGTCCATTTTCTCTCCTGTAGACAGATTTATGAATAGAAGTTCTCTGTCATGTTTTGGTTTTGTGGGGGGTGGGATTTTGTTTTCTTTTGGTGTTTTTGGTTGTTTGTCATGTGTTCCTTGTCTCTTCCCTTGTCCCGTTATGTCAAACCACGTCCACCTGAGTGTGTCTTCCCTTCCCAGTGTATCCACCAATCAGCTTCCCTTGCCACTTGTGTCTTGCCCAGCTGTGTCTAGTCATTGTCAATTAGCCTGTGTGTATTTAGTCACCTGTTTTCCGTTCGGTTCTAGTGGAGTCATTGTGCCTGTTCATGTTCATGTCCCTGTTTTCCATGCCATGCCTTGTGTTTGTTTTTGATCTTGTTAATTTTTCCCATAGTCCCTTGTTTACATTTTTTGTTAATTAAATCCCCTTTTTTTACTTGCATCCCTGCCTTGCCCTGTTTTTTGTTGCCCCCTGCATTTGGGTCCTACCTCCATCACCCCCACATCGTGACATTCTCACCAGACTCATGATTGCATGGCTTTTTGTTCCAGCATAATTTTCTGAGTGTCTGCCTTGGCGAGAGCCATGACATCAATGAGCTCGGTTGCGTTGTGGGATGAAGGGTATCCTCTGGTAATTTGTGTCTGTTGATGCGTAAGGAGAAACAGGACTCAGAACATTTGGATCTGAGAACGTTCTCCCACAGAGATTAAATGAACCGCAAACTGCGGTAGTTTCATGCTTCACGAATTAAGTCGAAATGAAGCCAATCAGCTTCATTGCCTCACTGCTCTGCTGTACAACATCCAAGTGCATGCCACATTTTGAATTTGACTTGAAGTGTTGTTTTTGAGTGAGGAAAGCAGGTACATACTGGTAGTGTTTATTAAATCATCAATGCTCATGTTAATTTGGCAACATCATTTGGAGTCTCATGTACATGAATGATACAAATGTGTGATGTGATGTTTCCCAACACTTAAACGGGAAAAGTAACATGTAGGCAATGAACGCTTTGCCCACCTGTAACCATTTAGTTGAGGCTTGTACTAAACCATTTGCAGCCTGGCACAACATCTGTGTGGACATGTCTGGCAGAAATTATACACGCGCACACGCAACCTGGAAGTGCTGTACACAGCTGCTAATGCCTCTCACACTCCCCCTGGTCCACTGGATTAGTGGAATAAATAAATACAAACCCGCCAAAGTGATGCTGGTGGAGATGGACCGTTAGTGTGGCCAACACTTAAACAAAGAGAAATGTCATCCTCAGTTTATTTGAGGTCTCAGTGTGTTTATCTGACATTCAAGCCTTTTGTTGAGACACAGTGAGAGCCTTCACAGTGCCAGGAGCTCAGCAGGAAGCAAATCATTACAGTCCAACTTCGATCATCAGACAGAACACACAGTGAGCAATATTTGGGTTGAGAGAGAGAGAGCGAGAGAGAGAGAGAGAGGGGGGGGGGGGGGGCATTTCTCAATGAAAGAAATATTGTAAAACAATACAACTTTTTGATCATTTTGGCTACTGACATTCCCATCAATAATGTACAGCTACTCAAGAGAAAACCAATATGTCGAATCCAAAGGCCAATGCTGTGTTATTACAGCACTCTCATGCACATCTGTCATAAAATCCATTGCTGACTGTAACACGTTTGCGCCACTGGGGGGAAAAAACAGAAGTGTCTTTTGACTATATTGTATACATTTCCAATGTTATTTTATTTCTTATTCTTATCCTTTTTCTTTTTGTTGGGCAATATTTGGATGTTTAAGTGCACTCAAAGACACAATTAGCCAGTAGCAGATTCAGTGCAGGGCAGCAGACAGGTTAATGGTTTGCTGTCACTCCCAAGTAATGACAGAAAATTACTCTTGGGCTAATCATTAATCCATCTAATAGGGATCTTAAAAAAGAGGAAAAGTCCACACATAACATTTTATGATCCTCTGGTAGTCCTCTGCCTTGAAACACACTGATCACAATACATGTGTTGCAATCATGTTTCAACCAGAACACAATTAAAGTTTATTTGTACGCTACTCCAAGCAAGTCATCATCAAATTACTAAAATGATGCCTTGTTATAGCTCAATATGGCCTTGCCACGCACACCATTCCAGATTACTTAGATATTATTATTCACTCCTGTTTCACAATTAAGCTCGCAATCTTTCACAATAAAGCAGAGGCATTTAAAGCAATTACAGTGCAATCAAAGCAGGAACTCAAATGAGGGAACTTGTCAGTAAAGTAACAAGCTAGATTTTCACGTATTAGCAGCAACAAAGTGAGAATGAAATACAGATAAGATTTGATTGAAACTGAATATGACCTTTTTCATGATTGAATCATTTTTGCAGTTATGAGCGTTTCAAAAGAAATGTCGCTGCAAACAATTACTTTACATTTGTTACTGTAATACTTTATTGACTGTGCAGGCAATCTTAAAGCAAAATTTTAAATAAGGTCACCACTATATGATATGATTAAACTGTATACCACTATATAAAGATTAAACTTAGCCTCAATAGTGTCATGGCCTGTCACATTCGCAAAATTTTCTGTTTTCTGTTTCTTTCCTAAATTTTTGTTTGCTGCTTACACGTGAGAGTTTTGGAATGAGAAATAGGTTGCTTGGCTCACGAAAGACTACTTCCAACTAATGTAATCAGTACTCACATAATAAAAGCCCAATAAATAAATCTTGTGTAATGCACTTGTCATGTTTAACATATGGCGATTCCAAGCTAGCTGTAAGCGCGATGGGCCGGCATTGGAGCAATAGAGAATGTCTCAGAACGCTGTTCTCGCTGTCACTGGCACTCAAAACTGATCACAAGTATCGGTCGCCAATCTTTTTAAGTTCCTGGTGTGTGCGACAAATGTCCAAGAAATCAGTCTGAATGTGAGCATGAATAGTTTTTGTTTTCCCTCCCCAAACTATTATTCGTCCAGATGGGACTTTGTTCAAAACAGAAATTTTCTGCCATTACTTTTTACAGCAAACTATTTTGCTGTTCATACCGTGTAAATATACACAGCTAAGTGTCAGCATCTGGGTAGCATCTTGTGCAATCATACCTGAATAAATTGTGTTTTGATGATGCCTAAAGTGTTCTCAGTGATTCCATTAGTCATTAGAGCAACTCAATGTTCTTGAAGCTGCACCTGATTGTAGATTAATTTACAACTATTAAAAACAAATACATGGATTGACAGTTGGAATGTTCTCCTGGTTGAGTTAGTTGATTTATATACATTTGGGCCCAAGTTTTGTTATTTTAGCTTGACAAAAACATATCCAATCATATAATCAATATAGAATTAAAGTGCAGACTCTCTGCTTTAATTTGAGAGTATTGACATCCAAATTGGAGCAGGGGTTTCCAGGGTACCAAAGGTAATTGGACAATTGACTCAAAAGGCTGCAAAAAATAAAAAAATAAATAAAAACATGGGCCTTTCCCTCATTAACCTGTCATCAAATACGTAGTTTAAAGGTCTGGAGTTGATTCGAGGTGTGACGTTTGCATTTGGAGGCTGTGTCATGTTTTGGTTCTGTTTTTGTTTTCTTTTGGTGTTTTTGGTTATTTGCCATGTATTCCTTGTCTCTTCCCTTGTCCCGTTATGTCTAACCACGCCCACCTGAGTGTGTCTCCCTTCCCAGTGTGTTGACCAATCAGCTACCCAAGCTGCTAGTATCTTGCCCAGGTGTCTGCTGTTATCTCGTTACCATGTGTATTTAGTTACCATGCTTTGTTTCAGGTCTTGTTGAGTCATTGTTGCTGTCTAGCCATCCCATGTTGCCCATGCCATGCCATGCCTTGTTGCCCTTGTGTTTCCGTTGCTCTAGTTTGTTTTTGACCTTGTTCATTTGTATTTTGCCATAGTACCTTGTTTATCTTTTTCTTAATTAAATACTTTTTTTTTTCCTCTCTTCTTCTTGCATCCCTGCCTTGCCCTGTTTTTGTTGCCCCCTGCGTTTGGGTCCTGCCTCCGACCCCCCCCCCCCCCCCCCCCCCCCCCCCCCCCCACAAACGTGACAGGCTGTTGCTGTGAACACACAACATGCTGTCAAAGGAGCTCTCAATAGGGGTGAAACAACCCATCCTGAGGCTGACAAAAACAAAACAAAAAAAAAAACAATGAGAAAGCACAAATGTTAAGAGTGGCCAAATCAGCAGTTTGGTACATTGTGAGAAAAACAAAATGCACTGGTGAGCTTATGAACTCAAAAAAGCCTGGACATCCATGGAAGACAACAGTATAGTGGATGATCACAGAAACCTTTCCATGGTGAATAAAAACCTCTTTACAACATCCACTCAAGTGAAGAACACTCTCCAAGAAGTACCGTAGGTGTATCAGTATATCAGTCTACCATACAAAGAAGACATCATGAGAGTAAATACAAAGGATTCACCACAAGGCGCAAACCATTAATCAGCCCCAAAAATAGAAAGGCCAGAATTGACTTTGCTAAAAAAACAAAACAAAAAAAAAAAACATGACGAAGTCAGTCCAGATTTCAGGGGTCCCAGGGGTCCAGACTCGGTTCCAGACTTCAGGCAGTCATTACCTACAAAGGATTTTCAACAAAATATTGAAAAGTGCCATTTCACGTTACATTATGTTTATGTGTCCAATTACTTTTGACTCTCTGGTATAAGGAGCATTTGCATAAAAATAGCCACAATTCCTACATCCTTAATCATATATTTCTATTCAGCCTCTTGAATTAAAGCTTAAAGTCTGCACTTCAATTTCATTGTAGTTGTTTCTATTTAAATCCAAGAGCCCAAATCATGAAAATTGTGTCACTGTCCAACTACTTTTGGGCCTAACTGAATTTTGGTTTAATATTCACCAGTAATGCCTTTCTGAATCATTATGCATTCCAAAAGTCTCACATATTAAACAAAGTAAAACCCACTTTAAAATGACCAAATTATTGTCAGGCATTTTGCATTTTAACAATCCACAATCTCCTCAGGCAGCACATATTTGTCAGCGTGAAGAAAAAATGTTGGAAATGCCGCATTCAGAGCAAAGCAGGCTCCAGCCAGCCATTCCAATCATCACAGCCATTATCCAGAATTTCAATGGCCGCTTCTCGACTGTGTTCCGAAGACGTCAAGGCTTTCAGCACCTGGAAAGTGCGCAGGCATACAATAGCACCCCGAGCTCCCAGAAGACTTGTGAAGACGGCGAGTGACCTGACTCCAAAAGCGGGGCTCTGCATCATTGTGTTTGTCAGGATGGAGGCCAGGATGCAAGGTGATGGTAGTGATGAGGATGATGATGGGCCTGGATGTGAGCTTAGATAGAGGGGCATGAAAGGAAGACAGACGTGTCTTGAGAAAGAATGAAGGCGCTCAATGCCAAGTAGGAAGACATCGTTTGTGCACATTGAAAATGAGGAAATGTTTTCTTCCACGGTGGCTGTGTTACAATAAAATCATGCTGGCAGCGCAACATATAATAACACTTGACTTGTCATGCTTCAGCACATAAGATTTTGGCATATGACATAATGGTGCTGGATGATTACTTCCTATTGCATCATTTGTGTGCAGTGCATGATGGTTGTTATCATACTTTTGCAGTTAGCCTGTCACTGCTTGCGTTTCGATACCGCTACTCAACATTTCTACAATTGTCGAAACACTTTTAATAGGTAATAGCCCTATTTATTTGGACATTTGACAAAATGTCCCAAAAAAGCAGGAAAGGTCAATCACAAGGTCAGTATTCACCACAGACACACACACAAAAAATAATAATTTGGTTATTTCACTCATGGTGGCTAAATAGTTAATGCACACTGCCATCATTCTCAATTTTATTCGATTATTCCATCATAGAAAAATGCTGGTGTTAACTTAACACCCACACAGAAGAGCTTGATTCAAAGGTTGTTTTTTTTTTGTTATTAATCAATTTCAGTCAGTTATAGATATCAGTCATTGCACAGCTCATACAAAACCTCACTAGGGTTGTGTTTGCTCATTATTTTCGCATGAAAACTGCCTGCCATGAGGCCAATCATAAAATCAGGTCAGACACACCAGGAACAGGGAACAAGTCCTCCTCAATTCTAAATGCATTCAACCCATAGTATAACATTTGTGGTCAAAAGAAATGTCTCATCATCATCGTTAAGATGTTAACAATGTAGATAATTCATTTTCAGTACCCAGACATGCAATCATTCCATTCTGGTATTCTGTTCAATAGTTCTTCTGTACAGGAGGTATTGGCGACATTAACTAACACCCGGTTTGCATAATGTGGCATGGTTGTCTTCATTTTGACAACTGGCTGGGTCACGAAATGTTTCAGCATGGACATCGCCTCCATACATTCATTAGTGATAGCTGTTCATATGTTGAGTGGCCTTGCAGAATCTTTGGGCCACCTTCGGAATCATAAGGCAGCCAATCAAACAGGGGGCACAAAACAATTCACATTACGTAGTCAAGTCTGTTTCCTTTTGGTCAACATGGCCAAATAAGAAAATCGGACAGGTTTGTTTACGTGTTGCAAGCGAGGAGGAAAATTATTCTGAGAAAAATTGTCTTGACTATAACCAGTAAACTTTAATCATATATAGGTTGTGATGGTCAAACCTTTGTGTCTATTTTCTGCTCTTTGTAACAGATTTCCACGTATCTTTTCACCGTCTTTAAACCGTGTGACATTATCATCCTTAACTCATTCACTCCCAGCCATTTTCACAGAAGCAATCCCGTTGGCTCCCGGCTGTTTTACTGGATTTTGACTGATTTTGCAAGGCCCACAGAATATTGTGTTCTATTGTTATAAAAGCATGCAACCTATCAAAAAAAAAAGATTAAAGTATCTTCTTTCATCAGGAAAAAAGTATGTTTCTATCTGTTTCCGTTTTGCAGCAATTAGCATTACAAGAGAGCTAAGTTTCATCAGTTTTCACAAATCTATTTAAAATTGTAAGTAATTGAGCTTTTTTTCTAGATAGCCCTGGTTGATCTCCTTTGCTCTGCTGCCACCTGCTGGCCGTTTGTGTAATAACTACCATTTCTGCAACCGTTCTTTGCAGTTGAGAGGCTGCATCAAAGCCTTCTGTGTGCTCTAGCATTAAAAACAAAAAAACGTATAAATACGTCTTTGGGACACTTAGAACATTAAAAAAACGTATTTATACGTTATTGGGAGTAAATGAGTTAATATATAGGTCATTGATGAGGATTTCACCTTACCCAGCACAGACAATTTATTATAAAAACATAAAATATTTATTCTTTATTGGTATTTTGTATTATCTACAATGTTACTATTATCTACAAATTAGGACATCTATAATTTAGGACACATCTATCATGGAAAGTTTTCTACAATGGTCACGCCAGATGATGATTGGTCACGGTGCATAATATTTTCAGGTAAATTCAAAGTGATGAATAAAAACCAAACAAGGTAGCTAGACACACAAGGAAAACTACAGTATAATGAATATATATATATATATATATATATATATATATTTTTTATTTTTTATTTTTTATTTTTTTATCAGGTACACATCATGATGTCCAAATATGACCACTGGATACTATTAGATGAAAGGGCAACTTTTTTACATAGTTGTGAGACAGTAAAACCTGAAATGGCCATCATCAGACAAACTTATCCGTTAATGACCCATATACATTTATTAATTTAGGATTTAATTAGTTATGATGGTTGGTCAAAGCCTTGATTCAAGCCCTAATCTCAGAACTGTTCTGTTTTCTAGCAGAAGCCTTCTTAAATTTAACAATGGTCGAGGAGTCTCATGTTCAATCAATATTCTTCCATTTGAGGGATCATTTTTGAATTTTGAATGCCAACTAGGTTGAAAATCCATTTTGATGCACATTTAGCTTTCAGTCATTGCTAATGAGTGATTGCGTTGATGGACTGCATACGCTTGTTGATTTGTCATCCCAGTTTCATGGCGTAATCCGTGTTTGCAGCAGCCGTGGGTTCACACAATGATGCTGATCAGCAATTAGTAGCAACACAGAGGAAAAAAAGGTATTACTGCTGACCTTTTAGTGGTGTAAACAGGCTGGGAGGCAACATGATGAGCTGGAGAGGAAATGAAAATTCTAAATGACACACTGACGGAGAGTCAAAACAGGATATGACAACGGTGATACGTGTGGTATGATTTGACATTATTTTTGATGCAATTCAAAAGGTTATGATGAAGAATCTGCTTTTGCTGAGACGACGCACACATGATTCACAAAGTAACAGCAACACATTGATGAACACGTTATCAGTTGATTGTATGAAACAGCTATGATTAACTGCCACCCTGTCTTCGGTTTACTCTCACCCAAATTCAGCTGTGATGGTTGGATGTATATTATTTTACAAAATTGAACAGATCCTTGTTAAACGGTGCTTTTTGATCTCATCAAACCTTTCACACTTCATCACCTCATCTTATCAGGCTAATGTGTCTGGTTGCTTTCACAGGTGGGAGTTATACCTCACCTCATTTTTCCGACACTGACTATTAATCTCACATGTCACTGGACAGTCAGGCTGATATTGTGAGCAGAGGGCATGGCAGGCTACTGATTTGAGGGTGATGACTCATTGCAAATCGTGACATGCAGTTGCTAAAGTGTGTGGATGTGTGTGTGGGGGTGTGCGTGCAGGTGTGCGGTCCTCACTTTGCTACCTTCTGGGTGAACGAAACATGGCCACACTGGAATAGAAATATGAAATGACATGGGAGTGCGGAAAATAAATGGTAATTTAGTAGAATATAGTCCGAATTTTACACTAAATGTTTTAAATGTTTTATAAACTCTGCATTCTGGAACCCTAAAGCACACAACCATGAGTTGGTGACAAAACAAGGCTTTTAACTCATTTGCTCCCAATAACGTGTAAATACCCAAAGACGTATTTATACGTTTTTTTGTTTTTGTTTTTTTTTTATGCTAGAGCATAAAGAAGGCTTTGATCCAGCCTCTCAACTGCAAAGAACGGTTCCAGAAATGGTAGTTATTACACAAACGGCCAAACGGCTAATTGCTGCAAAACGGAACCAGGTAGAAACATACTTTTTTTTCCTGATGAAAGAAGAGACTTTAATCTTTCTTTTGATAGGTTCCACGCCTTAATAGCAATAGAACACAATATTCTGTGGGCCTTGCAAAATCAGTCAAAATCCAGTAAAACAGCCGGGAGCGAACAGGATTGCTTCTGTGAAAATGGCTGGGAGTGAATGAGTTAAGGAAGCACCAATTTGTGAGCAAAAACAATTGCATAGAATGAAACAATAACATGAACCCTGGACAGAGTAGGCCTATCTGAGTTTAGATTTTGGGATGTTGGACGAGAAGTGATGATGTTGTTAAAGTGGTTGAAAAACAAGGCCCGACGTGCCAGACAACTCAAGATAATGATAGAAAATAGTTGAAAAAACAACCACACCATTTTTAGTGCTTTTTACTGAAATTGTATTGAGAATATAGTGTGACAAAACATATCTGGCAATTTAAAATACAATTGTAGGATTATACATAATTCCACAATGACAAAAGATTGTTTTAGAGCATAGGCAGATGTCCCCCAGACAAGGGCCATATAACTGCCTACTTGCCAGAGAAATGCCTCTGTAAACAATGCTTGTGTTCTGATCGTTAAAGACTTTAGTAATCAACTAACAACAGAAAAACAATGTAAAAGTCCACATTTGTGTTGTTAAGTCCACTTCTGTGTATAGCAAAAAAAAAAAAAAAAAAAAAAGATCAACATTCAAGTAATTACAATCATTTCAGATGTATGTACAGCTATGTTTATCAATTATGGCTCTTATATGTAATGCGACCTACATCGTAGGTGCCATTTGTCTGACTAGTTGGCATTTATCAAGCAAATAAGGGTTCTGACATATCTAGCTTTCCCCTTACAGCATGTGATGTAAAATATATGTTGTTGTTTTTTTAAATATATTTTTATGACTATGACTATATGAAAAGTGTGACATTTGGAAGTAATGAAGTAATGTATGTAACAAGTAGGCGTTATATACTTGTATATATATTTGTATATATCACAACTCTGTTAAGAATTAACATGAGCACTTTTTTTGATGATGAAACAAAATGAAAACGTCATATCATTATAATGTAATATTATCGTTATCATTGTAATGACGATATTGCTTAAATAAATAAAGTAGCTGGCTCCTTTTTTGGGTCTGTATGTATGTTGCATGCCTGTCAATACTGGAAAGAATCCATTGCCCCAAACAGGTGAGAGATTATTTACATTAACGTTATATTTCACTTTGTTGCCAGTGAGCAAGCTCACGAGCTGTCATATTGATCGGGAGCATTTGCAATTAAAAGCCGAGCACATCATGTGTAAAAAGTCATACATCAACACACACCTTCAAGACACGTCCACAAAGACCAGTTGTTTGAAAGGTTAATGTATAATTTATATTCCAGGGGAAAACATTACTTTGTCATGAGCTGGAGATGAATTGTGAGGTCTGGAAGTGCAGCAGTACTTTCTGGTGATTGAAAGGCTGAGGAGGACAGAGGGATTGACGTAAATTGCAGCCTTTAACACACATTTTGAAATATTTATGGATTAGAATACCGGTAGACTAATTTGTAAATTAGTGAAAAGGACATTAATGCATAGGAGCAGTGTATTGAACATGGTCATGGCATTTTCTTATGTTTACCTCCTTTGACCTCTTTCCTTTCCTCATTGAAACTGAACTATTCAGTTATTCCTCGTGCGAAAAGATCAAACAGTCCAACCCACCCAGCCATCATTTATAATCTCTGGGGGAATCACACAATATTGACCACCTGTTGAACTTTCTAATGTGTTGAAGGCTACATATTATATGTTTCCCCCACATACACGATTTATAACAATTCCTACGAGTCTTAATAACATGTAGCAATACCTTTGTCAAAATATCTCAAAGATGACGAAAATGGCATATTTTATGCAGTAAACAATCTTTCTTGTCTTGTGAAAATCAGCTCGCTTTCAGGGCCAAGTAAGCCAGCCCTCATTGCATCCCGTATACTCCTGGACCTGGATCTATTGTAAATTTATTTACTTATTTATGATTATTAGGCGGCACGGTGATTGAGTGGCTAGCACATCTGCCTCCCAGTGCTGAAGATGCAAGATTGAATCTAGGCTCCGGCCTTCCTGGGTGGAGTTTGCATGTTCTCCCCGTGCCTGTGTGGGTCTTCTCCGGCTACTCCAGTCTCCTCCCACATTCGAAAGACATGCATGGCAGGTTAATTGGGCGCTCTGAATTGTCACTAGGTGTGATTGTGTGTGGATGGTTGTCCGTCACCAGTTCAGGATGTACCCCGCCTACTGCCTGAAGCCAGCTGGGATAGGCTCCAGTGCCTCCCGCGACCCTTGTGAGGAGTAAGCGGTTAAGAAAATGGATGGATAACAAACACCCTGATTGCTGAACTTTGGCAGTGTTCAGTGTCTGAAGTTCTAAATATGTCCAAACCAAATTGGCATTATTATTTTTAAACATATCGGTTTGTTTCAATTTAGTCTGATATAATGTGTCCCTCCCTCCCCAATTAGAACTGATGGCTATAAAAGTATGGAACCTATCAAAAGAAAGATTAAAGTCAGTTTTCACAAATCTATTTAAAATTGTAAGTAGTTGAGCTTTTTTCTACATGGCCCTGGTTGATCTCCTTTGCTCTGCTGCCACCTGCTGGCCGTTTGTGTAATAACTACCCTTTCTGCAACCGTTCTTTGCCGTTGAGCGCTGAATCAAAGCCTTCTGTATGCTCTAGCATAAAAAAAAACACAAAAAAAAAACGTATAATTACTACGGGTGTGAATCTCTGACATGAGGCCGATTCGATATGTATCTCGATACACAAGTTGCGATTCGATTGAAAAACGATTATCTTTCAGAACAGAACGGTTCGATACGGTTCGATTAAGTTTGGGAACGATACAATTTTCGATTCAATACGATTAATTTCAATATTCAAAACTTATAGTGACATTTGTTGCTTGTAAACATTAATCTTAAAACACGACAAATTTTTACAGTATCTACAAATGTGTTAAAAAAAAAGAACAACAACAATGTCTTCTATATTTTTATATATTGAATCAATTATTTAAATGGACCGGAACAAAGGGCTGGGCGATATGACTGAAAAATGTATCAGTTTAAATATTTATTAGTTGTTATTGACAGTTATAATTGTTTTTTGTTTTGTTTTTTTAATTCAAAATCAGGATCAGGAAAACAAAAGGCTGATAATTCAATTTGAAATATAAATATTTAACCTTTAAAAAGACACCAACACAATTAAACAGAATATGTCCACATTGTGAAGTATTTCAGAAACATAAATTTAAGACATGAAATAAACCTACCGTCCAGCCAAAAGAAATATGAAGCCACCTTATGGAACAATAAATCTATCAAACACATTTTAACAACTTAATATATCCAAAAATATTTCCAAAAGTGCCCTAACCTTTTTATCAACAATTTTTGTTTTTAACAATTTTTGTTTTTCTTTTGCCATCACATTCATTTTTTTTCACTACTGTTTATGTTTTGTTTTTTTGGGCTGTCGTTCATTTTGCGTTTGATGACGTAATCACGGGCACGTCTCAGTTCTCCTATCTATTGCTCATGCTAGTTGTATACAGGGAGCCACAAAACTGAGAAATGAGATACTTGCAGTGTGCTTTTAGCATAGCTGGTGTGTTGGCTGTGGGACATACCTGTGTCGTTTGAATCCATGCATTGGATCGTCACGGGAGTTATTCTTTTTGGCTCGCGCGCAGTACCAACACCGGCCCGGGACAAGTGCACCGAGAGGACTCGATTGCAATGGGAAATACCGAGATGTACGGCACCGGCTTCTGCTAACTGTCTCCATTTGCATGTTGTCACTCGTTGTGAGCGACTGCGCGCGTGCCGTGTCGCGAGCCCGGCGTTGACGGTGGTGCGTAACGTCTTTGCATTATGTTTACAACATCCGGGGAATGAAGCGTCTCTGAGCGCTACTTTGCTAGCTCTCTGTAAACACGGAAGTAGCTTGAATAGTGCTGCTACTGAAATGTAAACAAAACAAGTAGAGCACGGTGCAGAACTCTTGCTATTGTTATGAAAACCATAAAGCCTCACCCGCAACCGCTTCACAGCAACGCGATATCCGGTCCACAGCTTTACAAGCAATGTACCTAAGGATTCCCGGCGGATTTTGTATCGGTTGACAAGTCTGCTACCGATACGGCCATTTAGCTCCCCTTGACGACCGATGGTTCGGTCGAATCGGTTTTTTGTCCCACCCCTAATAATTACGTCTTTGGGACACTTAGAACATTTAAAAAAAAACGTATTTACACGTTATTGGGAGCAAATGAGTTAATAGGATTGGGCAAAAACAACACAACATATTTACACACATTTGGTTAACTGGTCGACTAAGACAGGACCGATTAAGTTTTGATGTGTGTTGAGAAATGAATGACTAACTTTAAGTTGTTACAGTCCGCTTGCATTGGGTCAAGTTGAGCGGTGACCAATACTAAAAGACAATTGGTGTGTGTTGGCAACCCGTTGGTGTAATTCGAATTTATTGCCACCCACTTGACTGTAGTGGAACGGCACTGTCTGCCTCGACATGATTTTTCAATCTGACAGACTTGTTGGCTCTGGCCGCCACTTTCTACTGAGTACCATTCAAGTAAATGATTGTTTTACAGTGCACTTTATCACCTATTTGTATTATTATATTGATTGCTTGGCAGTGGTGAGTCACTAAACTGAATAAATTCATTCGTTCCCTTCAAAAATCTTTGAGTTGTAGATAAATTACTAATAAATCACACTGAGCGATTCAGGTGATTAAAAGATTCCAGTGTGTGTCTGAAAAAGAATCGCCAACCGAAAACCAGTAAGGACATCTATTCAGGTAATTTGTCCTCATCAAGAGAGAATACACTGATCCTCCGATGGGGAACCGCCTGATGGTGTTGAGTCCCTTGTCAGGGTCATATATTGCCTGTTAGGTCTTATCAAAGAACCTGGAAGTGAGAGTACTTCATCTTGTGGCTCTTGCCTTCTATTTCCCTTGATATATACCTGCTGATGTCATCTTGATATACTGTTTGTTCTGCGGGCTGTGAATCAGACTCTGCCAGATGTCTTTTTGCCGCACCAAAACATGCCCAATGACGTAAATAGGACCCATTTAATTAGGAAACTGCCACAGATAGTAGGACATAGAACTTGCAAAGTGGTTTCAAAATGAGACCTAACCCTGCCAAGTTCATAGAGAACAACAAATAATTATTTACCTCAATTTCTTTTGTGCATGATGAACCTAATTTGTCACAGCTAAAAAGATTCATTATGAAAGCAAGCTCAGTTACAAAATGACATTGAAATGATCTGCCAAAAAAGCTTGATAGGATTCTGTGTGTGAGGCTTTTCATTATGTTTCTTTGTCAGCAGTATAATAAGATCACATCCCAAGCACTGTCCTCACTGTTTTGTTTTGCTGAGCATACCCATTAAGAGACCGCAACATCTTCAGCCCTGATGGGAACTTTGAGATTATGACAGCCGTTTGCCGAGATGGATGTCTCATTAGTCTCATTTAGTCGTAAACACTGATGGCAGCTCTCATTACCAAGGGGCGTTCTAATCATTTCTCAGGCTGCATTAAAACACTAAACCCAATTACACCATTATCATTACTCAGATGAGCCAACTAAAAATATCCCAGCAGGGAATTCATCAGGATGATTTTTTTTCCTACTCATAATTTACCTGCTATCTTTCCACTTCAACTCTGCACCATTTACAAGTCCACTTGGATGGTTAATGATTTTTTTTTCTTTGTGTAAAATATTGTAATTTTCCATGCTATCACAAAGAGTGAAGACCTCAGCCAAGTTTCAAACATTTGTCACCTGTGTAATCAATGATTTTTTTTGTTTGTTTTTTGTTTTGTTATGTTATTTTTGTATGGAGCTTGAATGGTAAAAATAGATGAAGTTGCATCAGTAATATTTTTTTTAAGGAACCAATTAAACAGAATGTGCTATATCTTACAATGAATGTACAGTATTGTGAAATCAAATCAATTAGTGTTATGTTTTTGTTCTTTTTTTTTTAGGCACTTAATCGCTAAACATTAGGTTACAACAAAATCCATATTTTTTGTTGGATCCAACAGAACAGACTGAAATATGATCTAGATAACAAACATCCGGGCGGCACGGTGTACGAGTGGTTAGCACGTCCGCCTCCCAGTATTTGAGGACGCAAGATGGAGTCCAGCCTTCGGCCTTCCTGGGTGGAGTTTGCATGTTATCCCCGTGCCTGTGTGGGTCTTCTCCGGGTACTCCGCTCTCCTCTCACATTCCAAAGACATGCATGGCAGGTTAATTGGGCGCTCTGAATTGTCACTAGGTGTGCTTGCGTGTGTGGATGGTTGTCCGTCACCAGTTCAGGTTGTACCCCGCCTACTGCCTGAAGCCAGCTGGGATAGGCTCCAGCACCTGCCGCGACCCTTGTGAGGAGCAAGCGGTTAAGAAAATGGATGGATAACAAACACCCTGATTGCTGAACTTTGACAGAGTTCAGTGTCTGAAGTTCTGAATATGTCCAAACCAAATTGGCATTATTATTTTTAAACATATCGGTTTGTTTCAATTTAGTCTGATATAATGTGTCCCTCCCTCCCAATTAGAACTGATGAAATGAAGCTGATGTGACCCAGGTCCATCATTTAAGTTGTCCATCCCTGATTCTAGCCCAAATCTCACTGCGTAGAAGCGTCACAGGTTTTCATTGATTTGTGTATAGAGAAATGATTAGGGGTGTCAAGCGATTACATTTTTTAATCATAATGAATCGCATGACTTCAATAGTTAACTCACGATTCATCGCACATTTTATATCTATTCTAAATGTACAATAAAATGTACAAGTTTTCATACTCTTGTTAACATAAAAGTGGTAAAAAAAAATGTTAAACTAATATAAATATGGCTGCATTGATGCTACAGTAATTTCATAATTCATAAAATTGAGTTAAAATGGAAAAAAAAAGATGCACTGTACTGTGTAAAAACAAGTGTGATATTGATTCGTGTTGAAGTCATTTATCTGCCACTAGATGGCATAATTGCATTTATAAGACACTGTACATTTTTCTTTTCATACTAAGCGCTATCTAAT
Source organism: Festucalex cinctus (assembly GCF_051991245.1). NCBI lineage: Eukaryota > Metazoa > Chordata > Actinopteri > Syngnathiformes > Syngnathidae > Festucalex > Festucalex cinctus. Next base: position 13,405,729 of record NC_135416.1, read on the forward strand.
CTTTAACATGAAGTAACTCGTGAATTTCTGCACATTTTTAAAATAGTAAAATACAACTTGACCCATCCCCACGCATTATTAATAAATTTATTACTGCTAAATATTGATGTGGATGTGTCCACTGCATTGCAACTGGAATTGCCCCAGTACAGGCTTTCCAAGTGAGGGGCGGTCATAAAACACGCGTTCAAATAAAAAAAAAAAAAAAATAGTTGCATTAAAGGAACTTTACATTAACTCAAAATTAATGCACTAATTTTGACGCCCAAGGAATGATACAAAATAAATGTGTTGTCTGTGGGAGACTACACAAGCGCAGGATCTCTTGATATTGCAGAGTCCAGCAAACCATCGCTTATCAGAAGAAGAGATTAAAAAAGTTGGCCAACATACTATATGTTCACTGTGAAAATGTCAAGTGGAATACATGTTTGGACCTAGGGAGTTGTACTTTACCAGTCTAGCCCTGCTGATAAATGGGTATGACACGGTTTTCATTTTTGTTCGCGTACACAAGAAAAGAATCACGCTACCCTTATATGATACTTTTATAACCAAGTCCCATTAGCAATTGTTTGGCCGTGAGAGATTATGTGTGATATCCTCTTCGTGAAGATATCTTACATACACACTAACTGGTTCAACCTCTAAATCGGGAACTACGTTTAGTAGTTAATTATTGTGGAGGAATTTAGTGTACAAGAGCTAATAACGGCTTTTTTCCACATGTTTTCATCAGCCCTGTCCTTGTCTTTGGACTTGACTAATTTAGTGTGCTGTTTCTGTTCACTGCGATTGGCTGGCAAACAGTCCAGGGTGTCCCCCGCCTACTTCCCAGAGCCAGATGAGATAGGCTCCAGCACCCCCCGCGACCCTTGTGAGGAATAAGCGGTCAAGAAAATGGATGGATGGATGGATGGATGGATGTTTTTGTTTAGTGTCTTTTGTTTGTGTCTGTATTTGAAAATAATTCCTTCTTTGTTTCAGGGAGATTCATGTTGCGGTGCCTCCCTGCTTCATGGCATTTGGGTCCACCTTTTGCCTCCACATCACAAAACCTTGTGACAGTATTAGATCGGTAGTATTGGCTTGAATACAATATGCACATTTTTGCAAGTCATACTTTGTATTTCATGTAATCAACATTTGTTTTGCTCTAGTTGCTTGTTAGGAGGAAATACTGAGTTTGAAAAAACACACACATGCACACAATTAGGTGTGAGATATGACCCCGAAAAGAGAGATCATGCATTTTTAATATGGCATTGTATAGTTTACTGAAGGTTGCTTGAAAATGCAGATGTCATGAGGCCCAATGATGTTGAGGGCTAATAATGTGATTTATATTCAGTCTGGGTTTGTGTATTTCAGGTGAAATGAAAGGATCGCTTTGCATTGAAGATTTGTGGTTGTTGCAATCAAGGTTGTTGAGTTTGGCCTGTCCATGAAATGAGTTCCAGTCAGTAAACTCCCTTCATCACTGGTCTCTTATTCGGCTCACACTCTTCGGACTGCATTTACACCGCATGTCTTGATAATGGCACCCAATTTTAATGTGCTTTTATCCTGTTTGCTTTATTTTTCTTCCATTTACCTCTATTTTCAACTGGCCTGCATCCAATATTGCTGTGCTGTCATTTAAGGTCTTTGCTCAAGTTGCAAACGCTGGCACTTAAACCAAGAAGCGTAAATTCCTTTCTGTAGATCCTCACATCGTCACTGATGGTGTAGTTGTATATTCACTAGGGGTGTGAATTGCCTAGTACCTGACGATTCGATTCGTATCACGATTCACAGGTCACGATTCGATTCGATACCGATTAATCCCGATACGAATTTATAAGTCGATTGTTGCGATTTTTTTTCATTCAAATTTAGAAAATACTAATCAGTAAGCTTGTAGAGTGTAAGATTGATATGAAAATGTATTATTTATTTATCTTATAGAGGTTGTAATCTGTTTCATGTTTGAACAGCATTAAAATAAAATATTAAGGCTTAATGTTCCGTTCATATAACATTCTTCCATGCTCAAGGTGTGAATCCGAACCCGAAGTCAGACGTTTTGTTGAATATTTTTCCATTAAAAATGGAAGTTTAAAAATCGATTCACACACAAAAAAAAAAAAAAAAAAAAAGGCAATGATGATAAGACGTTGAATCAGTTGAATCCGAATACCGAATGAACAATTCTGAGCTCTTAAAAAAAAAAAAAAAAAAAAAAAAATCGATTTTTTTTTATTGAATCGATTCGAGAATCGCGCGATGTAGTATCGCGATATATCGCCGAATCAATTTTTTTTTTTAACACCCCTAATATTCACCTTTTTGTCCAAGCTGTCTGCGTGGGTTTGATTCCCAGTCTGTGTGAATGGTTGTTTATATTGGTATGCCCTGTGATTGTTTGGCAACAAATAGTCTGCCATTTATAGTAAATATACACGCGGAATCATACATGAAGTTGCAGCCATATTGAATGTGGAAAAGTCAAGCGATCTGTGAAGAAACATTGTTCATCTGCATGGCATTAATACTGAACCATTACTTTTGATGTCATTCTAACATAGTTTTATGAGTAGGATATAATTTTCAGATGTTATGGCTACTGTGGCCACATTCAATATGGTGAACACGCTGACGTATTGTACAAAGGCCCACCCGATTCGGGTTCAAATGGCTCTTTGAGCTGCCAACTTCTGCCCTAAACCAATGCCAATGATTGATTGGAGTCAAACTCACACATTCATCCTTCCATCCATTTTCTGAACCACTTATCCTCACTAGGGTTCATTTTGAAAAATATGCAGAACTCTTTACGCGCCAACATTGACATATTTGTGATGTACACTTGTGCATCTAGCATTATTTTCAGTAAGCCATTGCAGATTTGATTGGCGGTTAATCAAACAAAATTACACAGTTGTTTTGTGAAATGTTTAGTGATAAAGACCTCAACCCTAGTGTTTCTTTGCACAAAAATATCTGCCATGATAAAAGAACATTTTTATTTTTTGTTTTTAGAGATCCGTGCCTCAAGTGGGGCACAAGTATCTTGAGGGGCGGGCACAGCCCCCTAAAGCCAGGATGGACGTTCAATCTTAGTGTAGTTGGGGAAATTATGGCGAAAAGACAGACTCACATGGTTAACTCAAAATGAAGTGAAATTGTCATGGCCTGTTATGTGCCTGTTATGCGTCTGTGTAGGTATGAGTAACAAGTGTCTGTTTACAAAACGTGCTGTTCGTGATGTCAACCTTTCATCCTTTAGGTGGAGTCTGGGCCTATGTGATGCTGTTCTTTAGTCCTTTACGATTCACTGTCTGTAGGTGCCGTCTGAGAAATGTGTTCGTTGCTGTATTATTAAAGACTGTCCGGTGTACTGCGTCTCTGGGTTTCTGCCTCTCGGTGTGTATAAATGGAGAAAATCTTATTTGTGTCTGCATTCTGGGATCCAAACCTCTCAGCACGCAACAGAAATGAACAAAAGTGGTGACATCGTTTAACTATGCATGTGCAAGACCAATTCCAGAATGAGTAAAACCACAAATAATGTGTACTCCGGCCTCATTAAGAGTAATTTCTTCACAATAATTAGGAGCAAACATTTGTCCAATTAACTGGAGAAGGTAAAAACACAGTCAACTCCATCAGACCATCATAAAAGACAATCATATGTTCTCTCTCCTTCGCTCTTTCTCTTTTATTAATGAAAGGGGATCACTAATCTTCACCTTTCCATTTTTTTTCTTGTAACCCATCGAGGACCCTCCATTAGTCTCAATTACTGCATCTGGGTCAAATGGCACCTCAATGCCAAATTACTAGCAGGATCACAGGAAACTGAGCCGCTCTATTGCTTTCACCTCCCCAGATTTTATTGCCATCAGTATTCATTATACAAAGCCACTGTTACAGCATGTGTTATATAAAGTAGATATACACATTACATATTTACAATAAGTAGTGTGTGATTGCTGTAATTGCGTTTTTGGAGTAGGAAGTCAAACCTGGATACGTGAAAGTGGATGTATGAATGTATGGATGGATGGATGGGAACAAATTTTAAAATGACGGTTTCAGACCTGACAGCGTTGTGAATCATGGTGGAAATTGCACAGTAACTCATGGTACAGTATTGATTGGCTCCATTCAAGACAAAGAAGTGAGTAGCTGAGCAGTCAGTTGTTTAAAACATGATGTCATAAAACATTGCTTTCATTGTTAGACAATGCAAATCAATTACATGTCAGAAAGTCCTCCAACAATTTATGAGTTTACCTTTACTTTCTAGTGCACCTCAATCCAATTTGTCGTACTTCACAAACAATGCACAACCTCAATGACACGTTTTCCCATCCATCCATCCATCCATCCATCCATCCATCCATCCGAGCTGGAAAATCTTTCCCTCTGGCATGTTAATAGTCAGGCCTGATTGCAAATGAGAGCAAAATTAGCTTGACATTCGGCGTAAATGGCATAAAATTTTGGGCCTGCATATGCATAATCAAGTTGAGAGGAGCTTGCGCAAACAGCTGAGCTCTCTGCCTTGGATGCAAATCATAGGCCATTCACTCAACAGTGAAGGCACAGTCAATCACAAATATTCAACTCTATTAATACAAGGGCGACTTATATTGGAAAGCCTTAAAAGCTACATTAAAAGTACAGACAAGAGCTACCTCCATCTTCCATCTAAATTTTTGTAGAGACATTAATGTAAATGTCAGGATTTACATGAATTGTAATGTGTTTCCCTTTTGGCCATTGTTTATCCATCAAAGTTTCCGGTAATCACCTTGTAGTCTTGTGCATATAAAAAAATAAAATAAAATGCTTCTTTGTTGCACAAATAACATTATTTGCAATAATCATAGAATTCAGAATCTATTTGATTAGAACATGTAACTATTTTTATAATTGCAGCCAATATTTCAAAATTTCATTACACCTTGCAACTACCTGTGTGGTGCGCGTGGCTCTCCAGTCCAGTAACTTCAAGTGTTAGTATCATGATGGACTGATACACATCAAAGCAAGACAGACAGGGTGTTATATTCCATACATTATGTTATTAGACTCCTCATATGTGCACTGAGCTCTGTGGATTATCCAGATTATGTAAATTTTCTGTAATATTCTATTAGCCTTGGATTCACCCCTGTTTTGCCTTCAGCACGTAAAATGGTCTAAACCATGTAGTAGGTTCACAGAAGAACAAAAATATAGAGGACAACATCTTTCTGTAATAAAGGGAATAATTCATTCACCATTCAAGATAGTAATTCAGAGGTTATGTAGCACAATACCTTTTTATAATATAAACTCTACAGTATAATTATGTTGTATTACATTATGTTGTAGTGTAGTTTTTTAAAGTTGTTGTTGAATTGTTACTGCGGTTGCCTCTACTGCACCATGAAGCTGATTTCCTAAAGCTATTCTACCCCCTTGTGGCCGAAATGGGAATGGGAACAATAACCAGGCTTAAATCTGCCTGGCTCAGCTAAATAGTCACCGTTCAAGTGAGTAATTGCTCATCACAAAATGGCTTTCCTCCTGCAAATCAATTGGTGTGTGAGTGCAGCATCAAGACCCAGTCAGCAAAGACATGTGGCCCACATCCGGCAAAGGTGGCACTGGCTTGACTCTGGCAAACAGGATGTGGGCCAGTTGCTGTGTGATGCATTTGGCCCAGATATCACTTTACAACTCTGGGCCACATATGTATAGCCAGTCTTGTCACACTCTTAAATGCAGTTTCAGATTTATTTATTTTTTCTACACACATTTTTTATACATACTTATTTTGCATAACAGATGTAAGAAGAATTTTAATACGTCATCACACACACATTTCAATATGTTTCTGGTCAAACAATCAAAGTTTGTGTGTGAATGAACTTTCATGAACCTTCCAGAGTCCTTCGAACGTGCTTTCATCATTTCTTTGTAGCGATTCAAGGGTATTTCATGTCCCAATGTTTTACATTTGACGTTTTATGGCCTCATATTGACACAAACTACTGACTTGACTTCAGAGATATTGGTGTGTGTGTGTGTGATAATCTAAAATTTCCCTTTATTAGTTATGTTTTAATGTCATTATATTTAGTTAGGTGCACTCACTGGCCGATCAGAGCAAATCTCATATGGACCAATTTCGTGTCAACATACAACACATTATGTTGAGGAAAAAAAGACAGCGGTATATGATGATTTTTATCCCTTGCAGATTATGGCCCTCCTTCCAAAAAAAAGAAAAAGTCAGCTCTGGACCAGCTGTTAGGAGCAGACTTCGAAGTGAAGACACCAGTGAGAGCTGTAATTGATAAGGCCAGTGAGGAAGTGAGGAGGTACCGAGATCGTGAGTCTTTGCCCCTGTAAAATAACCCGCTACAATGGTGGCAACACCTGCCAATGCTCTCATCGCTCGCTAAAAGATATCTCTGTATTCCAGCCACCAGTGTGGCATCTGAAAGGGTGTTCAGCACTGCAGGAGATGTTGTTTCCAGCAAACGCACTGTACTCAAACCATAACATGTGGATCAGTTAATCTTCCTTAAAAAAAAAAATCTGCCTTATAAGAAAGAGGTGAACATTGACAATGAATAAAATAAACAAGGCACATGTTCATTAAAAGGATAACAGTTTGATTGTAGTTTTGTTCGGGCTTCTTCTGCTTTGTTAGGCTTACACATACAATTTTCACTTTGTAGGCTGTTTACCTTCAAATGTTGCACTTTACCTACCTGTTGTGTTCTAAGCACTCAAATTTACTCAGGCTGCAATGTTGCACATTTATTACCTACCTCTAATACCTAATGTTTAAAAAAAAGTACATTATAGTCAGGCTGAAATGTTGCACTTCTGTTACCTACACTAACTAATACCTATTGTGTTCAAAACACTAGGCTACGCTCAGGTTGAGATAGACTTTGTTTCCATTGTTTATTCTGAATCTATTTTGGTTTTTGATCCAGCCCAACAGTGATGTAACTCAGAACACATTTTAATTTGCCTGTGTCTAAAAATAAATACATTTGACATTTTGTTATTTCCTCCAGTGCCACAAAGAAACATTGCTCAGTGATAATTGGTCATATTTGAAAATACTGTGAGAAAGTTGTTTTATAGAATTGGTTTCTTAATAATTGTCTACATTGACAAATTTAACAATACTGTATGCATTATTTGAAATATCGAACCGGGTATCGAATCGAATCATATCGCTTCCAAACTGAATCAAATCATATCGAACCGTTCTGCCTTTACATATATCGTTTTTTTTGTTTTTGTTTTTTTGTAATCAAATCGTAACCCATGTATCTAGATACGTATCGAATCGGCTTCATGCCAGAGATTCCCACCCCAATATATATATATAATATATATATATATATATATATATATATATATATATATATATATATTAGGGGTGTGAATTGCCTAGTACCTGACGATTCGATTCGTGTCACGATTCGATTCGATACCGATTAATCCCGATACGAATGGTCACGATTCGATACCGATTAATCCCGATGCGAATTTATAAGTCGATTGTTGCGATTTTTTTCCATTCAAATTTAGAAAATACTATCAGTAAATTTGTACATGTACACTGTAAGATTTGTATGAATATATTTATCTAAAACTTGAGGCTTATAACCGTGAGCCACTGTACACAAACAGTTTGCAATCTGTTTCACATTTGAACAGCATTAAAATAAAAATATTAAGGCTTAATGTGCCGTTCATATAACATTCTTCCATGCTCAAGGTGTGAATCCTAAAAAAAAAAAAAAAAATCGATTCTGCCGATTATTGAATCGATTCGAGAATCGCGCGATGTAGTATCGCGATATATCGCCGAATCGATTTTTTTTAACACCCCTAATATATATATATATATATATATATATATATATATATATATATATATATATATATATATATATATATATATATATATATATATGTATATAGTTTTCCCCCCAATCTTTTATGCTTTTATTTGGATTTGAACAAAAAGTGGCACATGAAAAATTATTCATACACTTTGCAAACTGTCTATGGAAAAAACAAAGTTTTAAACTATTTCAAATAGTTCAAACTGTTCTAAAGCATCCTAATTATCCTAATTGAGTAGGAAAACCTGTTTAAGTCAACTCAAACTCAACAGGTGAAAAACAGCAGCCCTCTGCAGCTGTCATGGCTGGGCGCCAGAGTTCATGACCTGATATGTGCCTGTGATAGTTCATGACCTGGTATGTGCCTTGTACTGACGTAACAAGTGTCTGTTTACAAAACATGCTGTTCGTGATGTCAACCTTTCATCCTTTAGGTGGAGTCTGGGCCGATGTGATGCTGTTCTTTAGTCCTTTCCGATTCACTGTCTGTAAGTGCAGTCTGAGGAATGTGTTTGTTGCTGGATTATTAAAGACTGTCCTGTGTGCTGCCTTATTCATGAATAAATAGAGAAAATCTTTATTGCGTCTGCATCCTGGGATCCAACCCTTCAGAACACAACAGCAGCAGGTTTGAAGTATCAGATGAGCAACAGAATCATGCTATGTGTAAGGAGTGAGATAGAGAAGTTATAGCCAGGGCTGGAAGCACCGCAAATCCTTTTCACCACCTAAAAAAAAACACCACAAACTTATGTACGAAGAGTGTGTGACACTACGTGCTGCAGGAGGAGCGCCAGTCCCAGCCCCGAAACAAATTCCACTGCAAGCCTCATTTTCTTACCTTATGAAAAGAAACGTGAAAAGTTGTGTACTAAAACTAAAGCTGTGTCCTTTCATATTGTTAAGATATCATCCCTGTTGCAACCATGGAACAAGTCGGATTCAAAAAGCTCCTAGAAACTTCTCCTTTACCCGGAAGCCGTTCATCTTTTGCAGCTATGTCACAACTGCTGCTGCAGTGGCAGCTTGCTGCCCCCTAGTGTCTATTTTGAGGCCTCCGTCATCTTCTCACAGAGTAAAATGTTTCCCACCCCAAAACAAAATATGACTCCATCTGCTCACCGACAATAATAAATATTGTGTAGAAGTGTGTTTCGAAGTCCTGAAGAATGGGCGCCAACGGAGGCCTCGAAATAGACACTAGAGGGCAGCAAAATTGTCGTTGAAACAGTAGCATTATGGTAGCTGCAAAAGATGAACGGCTTCCGGATCAAGAAGAAACCAGCTTCCGGGAAACAGTTTACGGCCGCGTTTCATGTCCCGATTTGTGTTCAATAAACACATAATAGAACATCAGATAAGGGCTTGTTTTACGTTTTTTTCTTTCTTTTGGGAGACGACTCGTTTCCCATTTTTTGTTCATATACATCAAAACAAAAAACGGAAATCGGTTTGTTTCCCGTTTTCCGTGTCCTTGCTTCAGAAGGAAAAACGAATGGCCGAAAAGTACACGGACCCCGTTCGCCGCTAATACTACTGTCAAGCAACCAGGCAGCAGTACAATGATGCAATTCTGAAATTGATCAACTTCTGCATCTGCACTACAATGTACAAACCAGCTCATTTCCACTGCACCACCTTTGTCTTCCAATCAAATGCACATGCAGTCATTCATTATGGGTTTTAGTTTAGCCTTTAGATGCTAGACTTCTTGAAATTTATGCACAATATGCCTTAAAAAGCTTAATCTTGACTTTCTCCAAACACCTGTGGAATTTCCAAACCCAAGTGTTAGATTGTGCATCGTGTACAACGTGACACTGTGTACATATCCTCGGGCATTTAGATAAGTGCCAATAGCCTACTTAATTTACAGGCAAAATTAAATTTGCCCCAACAGGTATAATGATGGCAATACAAGCTCTTTGTCTCCTTTTGCTCTGCAAATGATAACACTCTTTTCTGGCATGTAACTTAAATCAAATTGAACACCATTCTCAGAGCACATATTTCAACAGCTGCTGAAACTTAGCACAGTGAGGGTGGTGGTTTGGGGAGAAAGATCATCAGCATACATAAAATGATTTCCCAGGGTGTAACCAGACCAAAATCTTGTTTTACAGGCTCTCAGTTGATGGGAAATTATCAATGCACAGTATATGTATACACATATATATATATATATATATATATATATATATATATATATATATATATATATATATATATATATATATATATATATATATATATATATATATATATATATATATATATATATATATATATAAACACACACACACACGTACGTACTCAGGTTACATGACTTGCTTATCTGCTTAGGTGACTTTGTTCAATGTGTCATGACACAATCAACATTCCATGACTGCCGTCCCAACGTATAAAAAGAATCATCATTGTCATCCTCAGTATCAAACATCGCGACTGCAAAGGTAACATATCCTATTTCTCAAACTCAAATCAATGTGACTCAACATTTACTGCATTTTTTATTCACAGGGTCAAATGAAAAGCTGATTTTTTTTATTGACAGAAATATTTCACTATTTTTCATTGTTCTACAGATGGCATTTGCTCTTCGCTCGTTTTTCCTCCTTTGTGGAATCAGTGGGCTGTTGTCTGGAGTCGTAAGTCAAATTCTCAACAGCTGACATAAACAAAACATATATTTACAATGGCGTTTGATGTATTGGTGTGTTCATTAGCTTTAATGTTCAGTCTTATTTTAACCACGTTTTTCTTCTTCAAAGCGGTCCTTCCCAACAAAAGTACTGAAAGGTTAGTAGTAGCAGTGACTGTTATACTTTGGCTATACTTAGTAGTAGATGATATTTACTACTGGTTGTACGCAACATCTTCAGTGTTTCTCTGACATTTTTCTCTCTTTTCTCCCTCGCTATATCTTGCTATAGTAACATGCGCCTACAACTTAGGGGGCGAGGTCTGGTGCGCTCCTGTGGGCCGACGCGCTCGTGCGCTCTTTTGTAGTTACAGTGTTCCCTCGTTTACCGCTGGGGTTTCCGTAAAATACCCGCAATAAATGAAATCCGCAAAGTAGTTAGCTTTATGGTTTACATTTATTTTAAATGCTTTAAGGCTCTAAAAATCCCCCACCACACAGTTGATACACTTTTCTCATTGAGGCATTTACATTTGCTCACATTTCTCTCTTCTTTAGACATTCTCAATGTTCAAACCTTCATAAATTTCCTAAAATAGCTACATTACTGTTGAAAAAAATGCATGCAAAATTGCACTAGAAAAAATCCGCGATACAGTGAGGCCGCGAAAAGTGAACCGCATTATAGCGAGGGATCACTGTAATTTACTGCTGCAGTGTAGTTGCTTATTATTGATCACAAAGCGACAATCCTACGAAGCATACAGCTCGTTGATGACCTCGTTTCAGCTCGTTAACACAAGTCCAGACCCGTCACCAGAAAGAAATTGTCGGGGGGGCATTAGCTTTTTTTGGGGGGGCACACTTTATCAACCTAAATCTAATGTTCATCAGGTTGAACAGCGGCATTGTGACAACTGCAAAAGTGTTCAGAAATATTTTCTGTCACTTAAAAGCGGCAGTTCGTTCTGAAATCTTAAAGACAAACTGAAAAAAAAATGTGTAGTTCATTTTGCATTTATTCAACTCAAAAGTTCATTTGAAACAAATCCACTCTTCACTTCTGTAAACAACTATGTCCGAATGAATGACTCTGTGACCCAACCCCTTCTATCTGGAATTGGCTAGCAGTTGCCTTCATTTGCGTGTTGGATTAGGGCTGTACGATATGGACAAAATTTCCTTTCATTTTTGCCAGACATCTCTATTCTTTGATCTTTGACTCAGCATGAGTCTTCACATCATTTTACTTTTTTTATGGTGCCTTCTGTATTTTGTGTTATTTTATTTCTATACTTGTACAGATTTTTTTTTTTTTAGTATTTTATTTGCGTGTATACTTATCTACTTACATTTACTCTAATTAATTTTATTTTGTGTTATTTTATTTCACTTGTGTCTACTAAAAGACTATTTTCTATTCCATGCACAGCACTTTGTATGCAGTAATGGCTGTTTTAAAGTGATTTAGAAATAAGCTTGAGTTATGTCGATGATATACAGAAACAACATATGGGTTCAGTGAAAAACTAAGCAGAATATCAATCCAAAAGGATGTGTAAAGTGCTGTTTTTTTTTATTAGAACTTAGTGACAGTCATCAACATGAACAAACTTGGCAATAAAAAAAGAGAATTCAACTCACATTGTACTGCAACTGCTTTAGTGATAAAAAATTTTATGCTCCTTAGTTGTGTATGTGTGACTGCTTGGGTCTGTTAACAGCATACTGTGTATTGCTACAATTCATCCGTGCTGTGTGGTTTGACTATTTAAAATAAAAGTTTGACACTCACTTGTAAACGTAACCAGTGGACTCAGGATTCCCATTGATGTCAACTGTATCATCCTGGATCGAGGTTTGGCATTTGGTGGCTTCCATTAAAGCGGCACGACGTGCTCACTGCTCAGTCTTTGTCCCAGCGCCAGCCGGCAAATGCGCACTATCTACCCGGAAGTAGATTTGGCTAAGGCACGTCTGCAGAGCGCGCGTCTCCCCCCACCCCACCCCAGCCCTCATGATCCGGATTGTCATTGGCTCGCTTAGTTGTCAATCACAGCCAAACTTGAAAGGAGGTATGTGGTTGGCTGGCACGCCATGCTTTACTTAAAACAGAAGGCGCAAGTTTACGTGACTGATAGGACGAATAGTTGGTGAGTCATCTTGCTAGGGCGGGCACGGCTGACTGACAGGGCGGGCACGGACCCCCAAGGCCCGCCCATGGCGACGGGTCCGCACAAGTCCATTAAATAACGCAAATATACTGCTCCAAACCTTCTTCTCGTCACAAAGTGTTTTACATGTGAAACATTTGACTAGAAAAACTTTCCAAGCATTGTGGAGAAGGAGCGAAGCCACGAACCAACTGCTTTTCATCCCAAATTTCCTCTGTAGGGAGGGGGGAGTGAGTTCCCTCACTAAAGTAGGAACCAGGGCGAAACAACACCTAAACACATTGGTTCCGTTCTTTTGTTTCCTACCCATGTTAACATAAATGTGAAAGATACATTTTCACTCAATTTTACATTCTGTAAATAAAAAAAAATGAATCATGAATACAAAACATGCTCCCATCATCAAAATTATCAGACCTAGCACAGCCAATCACAGTGATTGCCACCATCATCAATTTGCATAAGAAGCAAAATGACAGAAAAATCTCTTAATACGTAACCATTTTTATCAAAACCACTGCTTTCTATTACTTTAAGTTTTAAGTTTGAATCTTTTGAGCAAGATTGTGTCGATTTACTGTTTCAATATATACAATTACTCGTCATGTTGTGCAAGAAATGATTACCAGAAGAATCAGGTTAAAATGACTGGTGATCCATCTGGCACAATGTAGGTGGGTTTAATTCATGTTTATGGGATGACTTTATTGCCTGCATAGTGTATATTCAGAATTTTGCTTGGGAAACACTGCACATGCAACTGTGTGAGTGTCTCTCATTGCCGATTTTATTGACGGAGGGGAAGGGGCTTCTGTCAACGCTTAGTTTGTCATTATTTAAAAAATTGCCGTCAATCGTCAACGTTTAGTTCGTCATTATTTAAAAAAAAAATAAAAATTGCTTAGTTCGCCATTATTTAAAAAATTGCCGTCAATTGCCATTCGTCAACAAAATGAACATCCTGGATTGACAAAAAAAATGAGCATCCGGGATTGACGGACCTTCCGTCAATGTTGACGAAACGCCCACCTCTGCTCATTAGTGCCACCCCAAGTCGCGGCAGCACCAGGGTACCCTACCAGCCGGAGAGCCAACACAGACACCTGGAGCGTTCCAGACAGTAGAACCACGACCCAGCCGCTGCCGCCCCCCCTACCCTCAGCCACCCACACCACCACCCACCTCCAAAAAAGCCCTTTTTATCCCTTTGGCAGCAGTTGTGTCACTGTTACTTTGTAAACATGCTTTGTTATCAATAAATATTTCAATCATGGTCAATCAATCAATAAATCAATATCATTGACATCAAATTTGTTTGACATGCTTCCCTTTCTTTTTGGGGAGAAAATAACTAAACAAAATAATTGTGCTGCAGATGTTAGCTGTCCTGAAGGCTGGACTCAGTTGGACTGTCACTGTTACATTTTCCAAGCTGAAGTGAGGGTCGTTGCAGATGCTGAGGTATGGAAAACAATAGTTTCCTGCTATTACAGTCAGTGATCCTTCAGGCTGGTGCTTGAACATTTTGGCCCAGAGTCAAAATCTATTGCCTACTGACATATCTGAATGAGTGAAATAAAATTGTTTACTGTATTTCTTTTTTTCCCTCACCAGGCCATCTGCAACATTCTTGGTGGCAATCTGGTCTCCATCCACAGTAAGCTGGAAAATGAAGTTGTTAGAGAACTGATTATCGCGGGTGGTGCTCGTGGTGCCTTAATTGGACTCCATAATGCCATTGAGGTAAAACATTGACCAGTACAAATGTTCTGAAAAAGCCTGTCTCTTACGTTCAGTTGAAGTATTTTTTGCTACAACCACACTCACGCACACACACACACACAAGTCCTCCAGATTCAATCTTGGCCCCATCCTAAGGGAAAAGTCAGAGATTTGATGGTCTTGCATTGCAACATTGCAGGGTTCGGACTTCCACCCATCCATTTTCTGAACTGCTTATCCTCACAAGAGTCCTGGCCGTGCTGGATCCCTGGACTGGTTGCCAGACAATCACAGGGATTAGGACTTCATAAGGGAAAACATAATGGAATACTTCATCTATCTCCACTTTGAATTTGACATTTGCTAAATATGCACAGGGTGGATTTTAGTTCAACATTGTGAATTCATCCACATTTCTTTTCATATATATTTAACACTCCAATCACCTCACCTTGTGCTCCACACTCCTACCTTGAACTCCAGCTTGACTCAGTTTGATAATGATGCTGTTTGTATGATTCTAATAATGTTGAAATACAATTTATATTTATATTATGTTGTGACCATCAAAGAGCAGATACAAATCAAAGCAAATTAACGTGTAACTAACTGAAATGTCACTTTGTCTTCTGATCTAGACTAATGACTACATGTGGACTGATGGCACAGTTGTGGATTTTCTTGACCTATTTCCAAATACCCCTCCTGAAGACTGCGTACTGTTCAGTCTTGTTCGTAAGTGAAATCAGTGATTGAAGTTTGATAAGAATACAATGCTGTAATTCGCAAACATTTATTTCTTACAGAAGGACAATGGCTGTTAGTGTCCTGCGATGCAACCGCAGGATATGTTTGCATCAAGGAAGCAGGCCATTTCTTCCACTAATTGCTCAACTTTCCTCACTCTGTCACAATGTAGTTCCACAATCATGATGACTCAATGAGGCAATATCAAACGTTTGTGGTGCCTTTGAACTTTTGGGTTTATTATCAATGCTCCTTTTCTTCCCTATTCCTCAATTTTTATTGACAACAAATTTGGAACATCAAAGAGCTTCTCTGTAGTAAATGAAGGGATCTGTCTGCATCAAAATATGCGTGATTGTCTTTTTTTAAGCACTTCTTTTCTAACTTACTGAGTCTATTGCTTAAAACTTAAAATGCATTTCAATTAACGTCAATTATACGAGGGTTCCTGCTATTTGTGGGCCGGGCCATTCCCGATTCCCCACAAACGTTGGCAGTCGACAGGAGTGAATATAAAAGTTTTTTATGTGACCGGTTCTGGCAAGCACGGTGGACGAGTGGTTAACACGCGCACCTTGCAGTTCTGAGGACTCCGGTTCGAGTCCAGGTTCCGGCCTTCCTGGGTGGAGTTTGCATGTTCTCCCCGTGCCCGCGTGGGTCTTCTCCGGTTACTCCGGTCTTCTTCCACATTCCAAAGACATGCATGGCAGGTTAATTGGGCGCTCCGGATTGTCCCTAGGTGTGCTTGTGAGTGTGGATGGTTGTCCGTCTCTGTGTGCCCTGCGATTGGCTGGCAACCAGTCCAGGGTGTACCCCGCCTACTGCCCAAAGCCAGCTGAGATGGGCGCCAGCTCCCCCCGCGACCCTTGTGAGGAATAAGTGGTCAAGAAAATGGATGGACGGTTCTGGCAAAAGCGTACTCATGTGCCAGAAAAAAAATCAAATTTGAGATATTGATATATTCAAATTCCTATTATATGTTGGTATTAGTCACTTTTCATAGACAATAATGGTGCTAGGCATCTCAAAAAATGGAACTTCACAATCTGAATGAAACACTAACAGATTAGAAAATAATGTGACCAGGTGAGGACATAAGATCATCATTAGGGGATAGCATTTAACACTAAAACAAATAACACACATCAAAAATAAGACATTACAGTACACAGAAACGGGAACACAACCCTCATGGGCTTGCATGAACTCCAGTCGCACAAAGGAGAAAGATAGTGATATGACCCAAAAATGTAGGATTTACGTCTCTTCCCAGTTAGAAGTTATTTTGCAAAAATCTACATACCGGTAGTTCTGAAGGAATTCACATCACGTCCTAGTTAATTCAGTTAGCTATTCTCAGGCACATGCACATAATGTGCTTCACTAACCACTAACAATGTGAAACCCAGTGTGAAGTGTACTTTTCTGTTTATAGGCAACAACAGAGACGCTTTATCGTTTCTTTAACACTCAGCCACTCCGTAATGAGACATTTGTCAAATAGATTTGGTTGCAAATCTCAGAGCCACCAAATTGTTTTCCGCATTTACTACAGTTGTAAAAAGCCAATTTCCAGCTTTGTAAATGAGGTCACGAATCACACCTCTCCAACTGTGTGTTTATAAATAAAGTTATTTACACAAACACCATAAAAATGTAAACGCAAGCTCAAAAGGTATTTCTCATCTTGAATGCAATTTGTTTAAAACCTATAGGGGTTAAAAGGCAATGAAGGTCGACCATTTTTATTGTATATAGTATATGTCAGTGGTACTCTATGTACCGAGAAAGTCTTAAAGACTTTAATATTCATGAAAAAGAATGCTTAAAGTTTCAACAACCTCTGCAGAGATTTACAGACTAAATGTCCTTTTTCGGTTCCAACTTGGCTGCTCTATCCCATCATGCATAAAGCAAGATCCGTCGAGCCAGACTTGGATGAGTTTAGTGTGGACGAATGTGAGAGCCCTTACCTCATCAAATCAAAATCTTATCAATAAGCATGTTTGGAAATGGTCACAGGTGTGGCTTTAATCAGACTCAAGGTATGCCTGCTGTGTGTGGTGGGGGTGGCTAGTGAAGGCTAAAAACTGTAAACTCCCCATTTAAGGCGATCATATGGAAATAGATTTACTGCGTTTTCAATCCATTCATCTCAGCCATGGAAAGTTAAGCTACAGCCACTCAGTCCTTAAAGCAGCTATATGTAAGATTTCAAATTTCAAATCTCTACTGCCACCTGTGGCCGAAAACAAACTGCACGCTCGTACACGCTGCGCGCACTCGTACGTGCACGACCTCAATACTGAAGACTGGGCTCTTCATATCCAATTAAACTATGTTTTCAGAGGTAAGAAGTTTTATAATGTTATACAAAGCTGGCCACTTCACGGAATGAGACTCTCGATCCCCACTAAACAATTGATGTCCACGGGACGTGCAGATCATATTGCTTTAGTCGGTCGAAGTCCAGTCCTGTGCTGTACTCCAAAACGATGTGCAAATTACGTCAATTAATTGGACCTCATTCCGATGTTAATATGCAGCTACATATTGTAGTCACCCCGCTCGACGGACGTCAACCTGATTCTAGTCATTATTAGTGTATGTCGCCCCCAGGCTAGCGTCATTGTGCATTAGCCGAAAGGTGGGCTGTCATTTATGGAAATTGACGATTGTGAAAAACATATAGACCCATTCACTACTTAGTGTGATATGGCCGTGAATGTTATCGCCATTCAGTAGTACCGTTCACATTCCGTTAGCATAATGTAGCTACAATAGGCAGTTTTCACGGAGGAAAATAAGGCGACATTTAGCCTGATTGAAACCCCGCGGAATGGAACGTCTGTTCTTCATAAAGTCATTCTGTTCCATTACATTCAACTTTGCCGCCCCTTTCACGCTAAATGTTGCCGTCCACCTCACTTTCACCCCAATAGTTACGACCGAGAAGTGATCGATCTTGAGGTTACTGCTATTTGAAAACAACCCATTTTCTTCTAAATGTCAAGATACTCGCTTCTTACCGTTTGGAGGAGAAAGCCAGCTGTGAATCACTTTTCTAATCCAAGTCCGATCTCAACTCTCTCCACCGCTGAAATGTCAAACCAATGTTCACTTTCGGTCTTGCCCGACGTCGGTCACTATCAAGTTTAGATTTTTTTTTTTCTTGGCACTTGACATTGTTTTCATTTTTTTTAAGCAGCCTTCCGCGGAGTAACAGCGGGTGTCTGGGGCAGCGAAAATCTGTACTAGTTCCGTCTTCGCGCGACAGGAAACAACTGACGATGACGCGAATGACGTCACATCCCGCAGACAGAGGGCGGGAAATTCGAAGGATTCGGACCGGACGCTTCCTAAATAATATTGGCCAGAGGCTTGTCGGAGTACCCATTGTGAACAGCGAAGATGTAGATCAACTAATTAGAATATGTTTCAGTCATAAATGGTCAAATAAAAAGGCTATTGTTAAGATATTTTTTTGGGAAATCCTACATAGAGTAGCTTTAATTCTGTTAGTACTACAATTTCACATCTTAAATTGGCCAAAGCTATCTTTTGTTGGCAACCCTGACAAAACAGATATTTTATTTTGTATATGTGTTGCACACAAAGAGTATTTCCAGCCCTGCCTCCTCACCTGTCTCAGTCTCTATTCTTTATTTTTTGCTATGCTCACAGGAATTCCCCACCAGATATTAGGGATAAAAGATACATGAATAATTAAACGATTGAGTGGATTTCCTTGCTGGAGTGTGGGAAGGCCTTTCACACTCTGCCATGGTGATATTGTTCTTGCAAGGCAGACAGTGAACACATACATGCACGCTTCACTGATTTGAATCTTTGCAGTGTCATATGTACAAACGTGTCCTGCAAATGACTTAACATGTCATGCTCTGATTTCAGTTGCTGCTACTGTTATTGAATTCCTCAAGAAAATATGTCTGCTGCATTGTTGTAGTTGTGTTTATATGATGCTATTTGTCCTGGTATCAATCGATACAGATATTAATGTACAGTTTGATTTCTCTGAGTAGTATTTTATATAAAAAGTGGGAAACACAAGTAAGCTACATTAATTGAAGTGCTCTCCTTTACTGTGTGTTGCAAACAATTTTTTTTTTTGCACATTAATTTCAGTCATTAACCACTTCTCTATATTAAATATAAAATAAAATACCAAAAAACTTAAGCTTGAATTGCCAGCCGTCTGCTTCCAGTGTGACTGCTAGAATATATTAGCAACACTTTCAGACATTATTTATTAAAAAACGCCATATAATTTTCTCAAGCCACAGAATTATTGCAGTGCCATTTTATTGTATTGCACGTGAGTTTTGTCAAGGCACACTCACTAAAGTGGGCATGTGCAATAGAAGGAGTAAAAGACATTACTTCACTGCCGAAGAGTCCACTTTTACGTTTGAGAGAGTGGGGCATATTTACCATATCTTTCTGGAAGTGTTCTGCTTGAAAACATATATTTGAAAATTCAAGTAAAGTTCACCTTGCTCTTATTCTGCACCCACCGATTTAAGAAATAGATTATATAATGTCACAGAGCAAAATGCATCTTCCTCTGAAGATGTTTATTGCTCTCATATTGTAAAAGGCCAGCAAAAATCTATTGTATTGTGTCCCCCTTGTTCGCAATAAAACTGTCTAAAGGTTCAGTATGAAACAGGGTGGATTTCATTTACACTGAAACACTTGAGGAAATCTCTATAAATGGGTGAGAGTCATTGTAGATAACTTTTTAACGCAGTACATTTGAGATTCTCTGACAATAAAACACAAGAAACAGTCTGTTGACAAGGTTATGTGTGGTCCAATCTTTTTGAATTCTGTGGGATTTTTACATGCTCGTCTACAAGGACGGCATAAAATGGTTGACATTCAACCTATTCTGTGTGAAAATGTGCTAGATGAAGGCTTTTAATTTTTTCCTAATAGGTCTGGATCTGGGATATCATCACTATAGGTTGTTAGCTAACTGTTGTTTATTCAGCAATACAGTATTCTAAGAAAAGCTGTCTTTTTAATATACACTCACCATTCATCTATCAATTTTCCATACTGCTTATTGGTTCACAAGTGAGCTGGAGTCTGTCCCAGCTGATTTAAGCAAAAGGCAAGCTACATCCTGGAGGCCTATCACAGTGCATAATCATGAACTCATCTGTGACACATGCGATGACGGCATATGCACATTGCATCCCCTACTGATGAAAGTCAAGAAAGGCCTGATTGCTGTAAATGGCATAATACTGAATGTGATGTGGGGTGTCTTAATTAAGAACGATTTCCCTCCCCAACCAGGTCAGAAAAGGATTGAGGCAACAATCTTAAATACTCAATATGTTCAATATTTGCAAATAGCAAATATTTATGTGTGGTCAAGAATGAGTTTGGCTGAGTCATGCATTGATTGTGACATCAGCCAATTAGGAAGCAACATAAAGTTTTCATGCCCAGCGCAACTCTCATGCGATGTACAGTAACTGTGCACATGGGTGGAGTTGTCTTTCTTTAGGTAATTCTGCAAATGGAAGCAGTTAGAAATGTGCGTTAGAGTCATTGTGGGACCGAACACATTGACTTAATTCCTGGCCAATTGAAGCAGCTTCAACCATTCCCTTTTTTTTTCCTTTTTTTTCTTTTTTTTTTTTCTCTTTTTTTTCTTTTTTTCTCTCTCTCTCTCTCTTTTTTTTTATTTATTTTTTTTAGACCATTCCCTTTGAATTCAGTGCGGATGTGGTCTACATGGCGGAAGGATAATGGACGCTGGAGTCAACCTTGTTTATAAGTACCTGCAAATAGACTTGTGGATGATGAGACCACCTTCGACACATAGCACACGCACACACGCACCCCCCCTCACACATGCCATTTTTACTGCGGTGGTGGGGTACTTTAAAAATGTATTAAATATGATAATAATAATTATGCATTCAAAGAATTGATTTCTACGATCATTCAGAGGGATTGGTGTAGAATGATGTCATACTGTATTTATGAGTGACATTCACCACACATATCACATAGATTAGGATGCTATTTTGGGATCTATAAAAAAAAGAAGTCAGATTTTTTGGTCAGTGAAGATGGCACAATATTACATAATATGGCAATTACTTCAAAAGCCTAATGCTCTTGATGTCATTCGAACATTCTAACATAGCCTCCACACTGGGAGGCATAGCTGTTCTTCTCCTGCGGGCGGGCGGTTGTCCCGGGGGCCCCTTGGCTCTGGGGAGCTGTGGCTCGCTTCAGTCTGTTTGGAGTGGACTGCGGTCACTGTGGGCCGGCGGTCTCTGGGATGGCATTCCTCTCTGTGTTGGTAGACCGTCATCCGTCTCAGTGTGAACTCCTCCTGGGTGCCTTTCCTTACAGGGTTCTTCTGTGCCCCGCCGTGTGGTTTGCTGTGGGTAAGGTCATGGTGATATGGTGGGGAGGGATGGCTTTTTCTTTTTATTGTATTATGGATGTTTTAATTGTTCAGCACTTTGAGTTGCATTTGAATGTATGAAAGGTGATACATAAATAAAGTTTGTTTGATTGATTGATTCAGTATGTTGAATATCTAGCTTGCTAGTAAGTTGCATGAAGAAAACATGAAATTAGAACGTTCTCTCTCTCTCTCTTTCTCTTTCAAGCAACAGTTTTCTCACACACTCATCAAGCGGATACATGTGTCACAACGTGAAGAGGTAGGACCCAGACGCAGGATAAGGTAGGCCACAGGTTTTATTGCCGGGCAGCAGCAGTCTCCTCTCACACTGAGAGGAGAAAGGGGGAATCAAAAAGGTGGAGAACAAAAAGCGCTCCACTAGGGAGGAAAAAACAGGCACAAGGCAAAAGGGGTAACAAAAGGCGCTCCACTGGAGGAAAAGGCACAAAAACAAGACAAGGCACAAAAGCAAGGCATAACAACAAGGCAACAGGAACAAGGACTCGAGGACTGTGGGACGCTTCCATGCACTAACTGTGTGTGACACTTCGGCAACGGAGGGGAGAATGCAGGTGGCTTTTATTGTCTTGGTTGATTGGTGGCAGGTGGACATGATCATGGGCGGGGACCGGTAATTAGTGAACTGCAGGAAGGGCAAGTGACCTGGGGTGCGAAGGGAATCAGAAATTCAAAATAAAACAGGAAACATGACTATGACAATAAAAGCATGGCCTGTCACGCCGGTGGCGGCGTGACAGTACCCCCCCCTCAATGGCCGGCTCCTGACGGCCATCCGACCCAAAGAGTCCAAAAACAAGGGCGGGCGGAAGGGGGCACGGAGGTGGGAACACGGCCCACCCATCCGTCCCAGAAAAAAGGCAGTTCAGGAGGGCGTCCTTGACGCCCGACAAGAGAGTCCCAGCGGGGCCAGTCAGGAGGACGTCCCCGACGCCCGACAAGAGAGTCCCAGCGGGGCCAGTCAGGAGGACGTCCCCGACGCCCGACGAGGAGGGCCCAGCGGGGCCAGTCAGGAGGACGTCCCCGACGCCCGACGAGGAGGGCCCGGCGGGGCCAGTCAGGAGGGCGTCCCCGACGCCCGACGAGGAGGGCCCGGCGGGGCCAGTCAGGAGGGCGTCCCCGACGGCCGACGAGGAGGGCCCGGCGGGGCCAGTCAGGAGGGCGTCCCCGACGGCCGACGAGGAGGGCCCGGCGGGGCCAGTCAGGAGGGCGTCCCCGACGCCCGACGAGGAGGGCCCGGCGGGGCCAGTCAGGAGGGCGTCCCCGACGCCCGACGAGGAGGGCCCGGCGGGGCCAGTCAGGAGGGCGTCCCCGACGGCCGACGAGGAGGGCCCGGCGGGGCCAGTCAGGAGGGCGTCCCCGATGGCCGACGAGGAGGGCCCGGCGGGGCCAGTCAGGAGGGCGTCCCCGACGCCCGACGAGGAGGGCCCGGCGGGGCCAGTCAGGAGGGCGTCCTCGACGCCCGACGAGGAGCAGAGGTGGCGGCGGGGTGTTCGCCGCCAGATGAGGAGCAGGAGGCGGCCGCTGGCCGGGCGCCGCCGGAACTGGTGCAGGCGATGGCGGCCACTGGCCGGGCGCCGCCGGAACTGGTGCAGGCGATGGCGGCCGCTGGCCGGGCGCCGCCGGAACTGGTGCAGGCGATGGCGGCCGCTGGCCGGGCGCCGCCGGAACTGGTGCAGGCGATGGCGGCCGCTGGCCGGGCGCCGCCGGAACTGGTGCAGGCGATGGCGGCCGCTGGCCGGGCGCCGCCGGAACTGGTGCAGGCGATGGCGGCCGCTGGCCGGGCGCCGCCGGAACTGGTGCAGGCGATGGCGGCCGCTGGCCGGGCGCCGCCGGAACTGGTGCAGGCGATGGCGGCCGCTGGCCGGGCGCCGCCGGAACTGGTGCAGGCGATGGCGGCCGCCGGAACTGGTGCAGGCGATGGCGGCCGCTGGCCGGGCGCCGCCGGAACTGGTGCAGGCGATGGCGGCCGCCGGAACTGGTGCAGGCGATGGCGGCCGCTGGCCGGGCGCCGCCGGAACTGGTGCAGGCGATGGCGGCCGCTGGCCGGGCGCCGCCGGAACTGGTGCAGGCGATGGCGACCGCTGGCCGGGCGCCGCCGGAACTGGTGCAGGCGATGGCGGCCGCCGGAACTGGTGCAGGCGATGGCGGCCGCCGGAACTGGTGCAGGCGATGGCGGCCGCTGGCCGGGCGCCGCCGGAACTGGTACAAGAGAAGGCGGCCGCTGGCCGGGCGCCGACGGTCTAGGAACCGGAGGTGGCGGCCGCAATCCATGCTCCGCCGGACGAGAAACAGGCGGTGGCGGCCGCAATCCATGCGCCGCCGGACGAGGAACAGGAGGTGGCGGCCGCATTCCATGCGCCGCCGGACGAGCAACAGGAGGTAGCGGCCCAGGCGAAGCGGCCAGGGGCTGCGGCGGCAGCGGCCCAGGCGAAGCGGCCAGGGACTGCGGCGGCAGCCGACGAGGTTCAGGAGCGAGAGGCTGCAGCAGAAGAGGTTCAGGGGCGAGAGGTTGCAGCAGACGAGGTTCAGGAGCGAGAAGCTGCAACAGATGAGGTTCAGGGGCGAGAGGCTGCAGCAGACAAGGTTCAGGGGCGAGAGGCTCCAGCAGACAAGGTTCAGGGGCGAGAGGCTCCAGCAGACGAGGTTCAGGAGCGAGAGGCTCCAGCAGACGAGGTTCAGGGGCGAGAGGCTGCAGCAGACAAGGTTCAGGAGCGAGAGGCTCCAGCAGACGAGGTTCAGGAGCGAGAGGCTCCAGCAGACGAGGTTCAGGAGCGAGAGGCTCCAGCAGACGAGGTTCAGGAGCGAGAGGCTCCAGCAGACGAGGTTCAGGGGCGAGAGGCTCCAGCAGACGAGGTTCAGGGGCGAGAGGCTGCAGCAGACGAGGTTCGGGGTTCTGAGGCCAGTCCGACCCTTCACCCCAGTCGCCACGGTCCAAAGCCATCAACTCCTTTATCTCTGCAATGACTCGGGCGATGTCTTCAAGCCTCTGCCAGGTCTCCAAGTTGGACACTCCCGCTGGGTCCATGCTGGCCGAAGTGTACTGTCACGACGTGAAGAGGTAGGACCCAGACGCAGGATAAGGTAGGCCACAGAGGCAACAGGTTTTATTGCCGGGCAGCAGCAGTCTCCTCTCACACTGAGAGGAGAAAGGGGGAATCAAAAAGGTGGAGAACAAAAAGCACTCCACTAGGGAGGAAAAAACAGGCACAAGGCAAAAGGGGTAACAAAAGGCGCTCCACTGGAGGAAAAGGCACAAAAACAAGACAAGGCACAAAAGCAAGGCATAACAACAAGGCAACAGGAACAAGGACTCGAGGACTGTGGGACGCTTCCATGCACTAACTGTGTGTGACACTTCGGCAACGGAGGGGAGAATGCAGGTGGCTTTTATTGTCTTGGTTGATTGGTGGCAGGTGGACATGATCATGGGCGGGGACCGGTAATTAGTGAACTGCAGGAAGGGCAAGTGACCTGGGGTGCGAAGGGAATCAGAAATTCAAAATAAAACAGGAAACATGACTATGACAATAAAAGCATGGCCTGTCACGCCGGTGGCGGCGTGACACATGACTACTTTGCCCAGCATATTATGTCATTATAATGTTATACATTTAAATGAGCGAGCAAACATAATGTGTAGCAGTGAGAGATTAAAAGCCTCCCACTGAGACCAAGATTGAAAAACATGGTTGCGTTGCGTATGTACAAGTATGCACACAGCACTTCACTGCAGGGGGGAAAATGGTATGATAATGAAAATGAAATAGCGCTGTATCTTTCAAATGAAATTGATGTGGATGTGATGAAAAGAAAACTAATTCCAACTTCCTTAAGGGCATATTAAGAGATATGAGCTCCACGAAAAAAGAAAAAAAAATCTACTGGTTATTTATTTTTTTAAACAAGCATGTGTTTGATTTATTTAAACCTGGACCTGTTTATGTTATATAGACAAGCAAATACTTAGAAAAGATGAATATGATGGTGGTTCTGGAATTGTTTTTTTGTTTTTTTTTGTAGTGTATGTGATGAAGTACTGAGAGTAACTGGAGCAAACATTTCAGAGGTGTGGGCAAAGATGCTGATAGCTATGTTACTCAAGGAATGGAGCTGGGTCAACAGAGCGAAGTTGATTATGGTGGTTGTTGCCAGATTTTGGTGCTGGTGAAAACACATTGGAGCTTGGCGACATTCATGCGTTTTGGAGGAAGAGAAAAGGCAAGAAGTGGCAACGTTATTCAGGTGGAAGACAACAGATGGACAACTAGATTATAATGAATGTTGAATCTATAATAGCATTCAAACAATGCAGAAATTATTGTATTTAATGAGTGGAGATTGTTAATGTTGTTCAAAGGTGCTGCCACACGTTTTACAATTTTTTAAATCAAGATCTACACAAATTATAGGGAAGAAAAATTGTGTCAATTCTGGCATGTGCTTCATTTTAGTGACTTGCAGTCAGATATTTAGCCTTTACGAGACAAAAGCGAGAAAATTATTCACAACACCTTCATGGACCAAAATAATGTCATAAACTATAATTGTGATAATTACAATTGTATCTCACTGGAAAAATACTAATGTTGAAAAAAAAAAATTCTGATGCTTTATTCTATTATTTACTATGAAATACAATCATATATTTCTAACATATTCAAGGAGATTGAATAATTGATAACTCTTTTTCTCTTATTGTTCCTTCTCAACTTCATCAAATGCAACTCAGCTAGTGTCTCTGGTCGAACTAGATTTTTCCATAGTTTAGCTGTTGAGTGGGATTCATAATAACACATTGTAAGTATTTACAAAATCAGTTATATATATATATATATATATATATATATATATATATATATATATATATATATATATATATATATATATATATATATATATATATATATATATATATATATATCCATCCATCCATTTTCTGTACCGCTTATTCCTCACAAGGGTCGCGGGGGGTGCTGGCGCCTATCGCCTATCTCAGCTGGCTCTGGGCAGTAGGCGGGGGACACCCTGGACTGGTTGCCAGCCAATCGCAGGCTGGATGAATCATGCCAAGCTTCAGCCTTAAGTTTTTGACTTAAACTTGCATTTAAAATCCAATTGCCCCACATTACATGTCCTATACTAAAAAGTTTTTTGAGAAGCTCACAATTTCTGTCTTGAATGTCAAACAATTTACTATACTTGTATGGGGCCTCGTAGTTATAAATGTCCCTTTTGCCCCCTCAGGGTTGTGTTTGGGATGGATACGTTAAATCCGATTGTAGTGTGTGCATCTGAGTGAGACCTTATCTCATAAACACACTCCCAGCAAACGTGGAGTTTACCTAATCAAGCCACTGCCTGATCCTACTCCCCAAAAGGGCAACATGATCACAAATATGCCCTTCCCTCCTCGGGTGAATGAATAATCCGCAGTGGTTTGATATTTTTCTGTCATAGCTGTCCCTCCGAGCATTTTATTTGATTGCTAGTAGGGCACAGGAAAGGGAGTATTAAAAAGATATGACGTTATCATATGTTTTAGTATTCCAACCCTCAAAAGTGTCCACATTCTCACTCTACCATCATTAATTATGTCCTTGAGCAAGGTAGGTAGACGACAGGAGTGGTCAAATATTCTAAATAAGACTTACAAAAACTAATAGCATCCTTGCAGTATATCAACTGTTATAGATTAGCTTTGAGGCAAAGTGATGTTCTCATGTTGGATTAGTTCCAGACCTTTATGATCCATACCTCTGAGAACACACACTGCGAAATATGCATTCACACTTTGTGGAAAGCTTTAGACATAGACACTGATGTATCATGTCTGACAGGAGTCTGAATAATGAATTGCATTTCATATAATAAATCATGAACAATCTTTAATTAATGACCAAAAATGTGATGAGTAAAAATAGAGCCATTAACAGAGGAGCAAGTATAATAACTTTTTGTTCTGAAAACAATGAGCTATGAGTTTAAGCATTGTTTGAGCCCAAACCTCAAGGTCCTGTGAAATGAACGACATGAGTCATTTTGTATCTTGCACTCTCCACTGGAAGACAATCTAATGTGGCCAACCTTCAGTCAGAATATCTGATTGTCCGGTTGAGCAGGCTCTTTTCATCTCCTAAAATCCACTGAGACAGAGATAAAATTTGAAACAGCAGCCTGCGGCCTATCAAGGAGTGCCTTTGAATTGAAGTGAAGATAATGATGAGTGGCAGCATGGAAAATAGCATGATATGGTGATTGCAGCTGTGATTATCTAACCGGATGTGGCCGTGTGCTTAATCAAGTTAGCAGAAGAGAAAGCATCTACAGACAAATGAAACTCAAGATAAAGTAGTACAATATTTAGAAAACTGCTCCTGATTTGCTCCTGCACTTATGTGCCACTCCATCCAGTTCACCTACAAATCCAGTATAAGAGCTGTATCAAAAATTAAAACTTTACATACATAATAAGGTTCTTTTCTGTCATCATTGTGGTTTGCACTGGTGTTTAACTGCATGGCATTACCATGACATTTTAAATAAAAGTCGTGACTTTCCCAGCAGCTTTAACCCCTGCGGCTTAAATAAAGTTGTTGTTAGATTTTGTTGATCCAATGAGCGTCTTGTTCTCCTTTATTCTTAGCTTCTCCTTAACACACCAAAATCAAGTTCATTGTTCATAAATTTCTAGATAAATCTCATGTTGATGAACTATTTACATTTTACACACATTAAGCATTCACATTGTGTTCATATCTGTTCTCATCAAGCACACACCCTCATCATCCCAAAAAATGTGATGTATTGAATTAGTTACGCAGATTTGTTTGTGTCACCAACAGTATAATCAGCTTGAGTTTTATTTTGTGCTGTTTACTTTTGTGAATTTCCTACTGTCAGGTTTGAAGTCTGTATTTTCTCTACTATTTGTATGTATTCTGCCTTCCCTGAGTGTGCCGTGCAGCTAATAATTTAAAAATTAGAGGCAATTTCTTCGTGCTTAAATTGTTTATTTGATGTTAATTTAAAGCAGTTTCACCACAGCATCAATGCCATTAGTAGCCTAATATAAGTCCACTAGCTTAATGCTAACATAGCTATGTTTAGAAAAACCATAGATTGGCTAGTATAAATTAACATTATTGTTGTCATTTAAAACTATCAAACAATTGTTGCTTGAGCATAATACATACATAATAATACATGCAAATACAACATTCAACAGTACTCACAGCCATACCTACCTGTATAATGTCTGTTTTGCAAAATAGGATTATTTTAGCTTACGTTTGTTTTCATCTTTTTGACATTCAACTCCTTGGTATGTGGGATTTATAAATAAATGTATGTAAAATTTATTATTATTATTATTATTATTATTATTATTTAGTGGGTATACACCAATGCACTCATTAGATCCATTTTTATGGCAGCCCTCTTTGCTCAGTACAATGTGGTGCATTTATACACAGCATCCGGCTATTTTCTGTAGCGCTGACTCACGGCTAAAAGCAGACTAAACACTTGACTGCTCAACAATCAGTTGCATTGTAATTGTGAATGGGCTATAAAGTGGGAATTGATTCAATGTTAGATGCACAAACTTCAATTATTTGAACCACTACACTACAAAATAAGTATTTTTAGCTTTTTCTTACCTTTGTAAACCCCGGAACTGTTTTTTTAACTACGTCATTAAATGTCCACAGCATTTACACGTTCACAATTAAAAAATAAGAAAACAAAAGAAGAAGAAGAAGAAGAAGAAGAAGAAGAAGAAGAAGAAGAAGAAGGACAACAACAACAACAACAACAACCCCAGCAGTCCTGTTTCCTACTCATCACATTCCCAAAACTATGAATAAATTGAATGGACAGTGAGTTGGGTGTTGTGATGACCTCATTGAGTTTGAGCATTTGGTTCAACCCAATCCCTGGACAAATTGTGAATAATGTCCCAAAAGTGCCTGGCCCCTAGTTGAGGCAGTGTTGCCTTGATCCACCATCGCACAGAGGAATGTAAAATTTTATAAAATGAAAGGCTGGCTTCAAAAATTATTTGTTTATACAAAGACTATTAGACTCCAATTCCTTCGTAATCCTTACCAAAGGTTTGAAACATAACGTCGCCATTCTAAGACTCTGATTTTATAATGCCTGACAGTTGTACTGAAATATTGCTAATGTCACCACGGTGACTGTAGTAATGTGACTCCCAGCTTGTTAATGCTCAGTAAGTTCATCTGCCACAGCTGCAGAGCATCAAGGGTCCTTCTAATTCAGCTATGTTGGCAGGAGTGCCATGTAATCCAATTTCCTGGGGAGTCATTACTTCACAGTGATTTCCTGATTCCAGACTCTGTAATTGTTCTCAAGTTTAACCGACCAGGCAAGGAAAAATATCTCCTTTTTATGCCCGTCCTTTGCACTGACAGTGAAATGAAACTGATTTTATTGCCAAATGAGGTGCTTTTGCAAATTTATTGCAGTATGTTGAGTTTGATTTCAACAACACTGCAAATAATTGCTGTTGTTTAGCAAAATAAGGTCACCTCGGATTTTTGCTTGTCGAACCTGATGTGAGTACTTTTGCAGAAGTGAGCAGGAAAATTGGGGGAGCATGTGTCATCATGCATTTACTATGCTAAAGGGAGGCAAAGCCCCAGGCAAAGGTGACAACTGCAACTGCAAAAAGGTCATAAGCTGTGGTAGCTGATTTTTCCCTCACAGGACTTCAAGCCATTCATTTGAGAACAAGATGTTGGGCTTCATCTATGAGATACGCGTCTTATTAAAATGTCGCAGCACAGGATATGGAGACATCTGTCAATGAAAGATTCCCACACTGTAAGCACATTCCATCAAATCTGCAGCAGTCTTGGGAACTAAATAAAGTAAAAATAATAATGTGGGTATCAGATGAATAGTAGAAATACCTTGCATAGTCTGCTTTTACTCTGACCAGACTGATGAGCAGAGAAATTTGAAAGAAGACTTGTGTAGCTCCGGTTCGAGTCCAGGCTCGGACCTTCCTGGGTGGAGTTTGCATGTTCTCCCCGTGCCCGCGTGGGTCTTCTCCGGGTACTCCGGTCTCCTCCCACACTCCAAAGACATGCATGGCAGGTTAATTGGGCGCTCCGAATTGTCCCTAGGTGTGCTTGTGAGTGTGGATGGTTGTTCGTCTCAGTGTGCCCTGCGATTGGTTGGCAACCAGTCCAGGGTGTCCCCCGCCTACTGCCCAGAGCCAGCTGAGATAGGCGCCAGCAACCCCCGCGACCCTTGTGAGGAATAAGCGGTCAAGAAAATGGATGGATGGATGGACTTGTGTAGCTTCCAATAATTTGGTTTATTTTGTACATTTCCAGAGACAGCTGCTGTGGTTTAAGGTACCTATAGAGTGATAAATCTTATGGATGGATGGAGTTTATCTATTTCCAGGTAAGGCACATTGCAGCACAGCACACATCAGGTCACAAAAGATGATTGTTTTCTGAATGGTTCCAGTCAAAAATTATTTTCTCTAACAAGCAGATACTCTAAATTAGCAACAACAATAATGGTGATGATAATCAAGAAGTCTGTGCCTAGTATTCAAAAATGAGCCATGAATTAGGGACAACTTTGCTATCCTCACAACTGAGTGGGTTTTATTGCAGCTTGCAGTTGTTTTGAGCATCGCTGCCTATGCTTATTAGTTAGTGATTTAAAAATAACAAACAGTAAATGCTATTGCAAGACTTAAAGTGTACCATGGGCACACAAACCTGACAACACACACTTTTTGCTTTCTATATGTTCACATCTCTGGTGGCATTGTTTTATAAGATGGGTGGACAGATAGATAGATAGATAGATAGATAGATAGATAGATAGATAGATAGATAGATAGATAGATAGATAGATAGATAGATAGATAGATAGATAGGTGAGAAGAATAGAAAACTAACCAATTAGAAATGAGATAGCAATATGTGATGAATAGCATAATAATGCTAAAGACATAAATTATAGTTACAAAAAAACATAGGCATTCACAATAATTCAAATTTTACTAAAACAGGGTACATAATATAAATCTGTGTTCAGTATATTAAAGCACCGTATTCCAGTTTACATGACATTTACCAACTATACATTTATACAATTATAGATCATCAAACTATAATGAACAAGCTCCAAAAGCATTGGACTGGCTCAAGCATCCTCCCTACAATGTGCTCGTATCAGGGCGCTTCCTCAGGCGTTGGACTGCGCATGCGCCAAACGACGGAGCAGCTTCTGATTTGACAAGCGTGGGATGCGCCACACAGTCCCACTAAATTGCAAGCTTTCCCGTTACTAGTGTGCATCATCGACTACAACTGCCTACTCCGTTGTTGTGGCTGGAGCTCTGGGAGCGGTCTTTATTTCAAATTCGCAGGGAGCCTTTGGAAGAAGAGACGGCTCCTTGTTCAAAGATCACGTCAAAAGAAGCGAAAAGCACACTTCAGCACCACGGGATTGAGGAAAGCGTCCGGATTTGAGGCTCTTTTCACTGTTCATGCGAGGATTTTATTTTGGGAATACACTACCAAGCAAGGTGATTTACAGACTTTGAGGACCTGCAAGGAGTACCATCCCTTTAGGCTGAAGGTGGGTTATGAGTTCGAGCCGGCGGTCTGTCATGTGGCAGGTGCTTTTGCTAGCATCAACCCTGCTTTGTAGCACTAACTCAAGCGCCGTGTTGCTAACATTAGCTTAGGCGAGGTCCGCCCGCCCGGCTTCATTCTTCATTGTGCCTCGGCTAGTTTGCGAAACGGTGCAATGCCACTCGGCTGAAACGCCAAACCAAAAGTCCCGTCACCTGCACTATGCACACAGGTTGTTGTTCTTTTCATAAGACGACTGGTTCAAATGAAGTAGAAAAATCAGTGTCGTCCACTGCTATCGTCACTGGGTGCTGCTATCCAGGGAGCCCAGTGCTGAACGCCTGATTCGCCTCGTAGCAGCGACCTACTCGGGCAGATGCAAGCTAGGCTGCTGCTAGCTACTTTGGTGGCTAAGCTAACCTGCCACTTCTGCGCTCGTAAAATTACGGTCCCACTTCTTTGACAAAGACGCCTCAAACATTGTATGGGCTGGTCGGCTGCTCTCCTGTTGTCTGGCTCCCCCTCCGTCTTTTAATTTTTCGCCCGTGTTTTTGATTCATTCATTTGTTCGTTTACTGTCTGACTGAGACAAGAAGGCAGCCAGCATTGTCGAGCGTAACGTCACATGGTTCCTTAAAGTAGAGTGAGAATACATTTAGAAAACTAACAACCAACTATAAAATTAAAGGAAACCGCTGTGTTCTTGTTTGCCTTGTCATTTGCTTTTGTTATTATCACTTTACGTGTACTGCGAGGGACTTTTGTGTGCCCAGGCACGCCAGACCAACTTCAACCTGAGTGCCATGTACACACCAAAAATTATTTGGGAGTCTTTCATATAACTTAAGTTAATATTTCAAGGATTGAAATGTTCCCTTTGCACAGCTCTCAGCCTCTCTCCAAGTTCCTCTCTGATTGCACAGTTTTGACCCAGATGGCCACATTTGCTGCCTGTAACTGGAGATATGGAATCCCAGGGGCCACTGAGAGGCTGTATTTAGAGTCTGGGCTTATGTTTGGCAAAGGGGCATGGTCAAATTCTATGTGACACAGGGTCTGTCTGGTTGCCGATGTTTAGGAACTCTCTTCTTTGGTCAGCGGGACTGGGCAGTCTGCATTTGCGGAGATAAAGTTAGTGTGTATTTTTTGTGCTTCTGCTGAGATGCAGTGTAACGAAACAATGATGTTCACAACACATCTGCCTGCAAAGGCTCTTCCCCAACCCCCTTCAATGAATTTTGTAAAGTTTTTGCACAGCCCTAGTGACAAGTCAGTTGCACAGACCTTGGAGCAAACTTCCAGATAATGACGCTTAAGAGAGAAAACTCCAAATCCATCCCAGCTGACT
This sequence comes from Festucalex cinctus, assembly GCF_051991245.1. Classification (NCBI taxonomy): domain Eukaryota; kingdom Metazoa; phylum Chordata; class Actinopteri; order Syngnathiformes; family Syngnathidae; genus Festucalex; species Festucalex cinctus. The sequence goes on from NC_135416.1 coordinate 13,439,377, forward strand.
TCAACTGTTGTTGCTTGAAATGTTTACATGTAGGTTCTGCGTAATTTCCTAAATGTCTTTCACTCGTCTGTGCTTGATTAGCGGTGCCATTATTTTTCCACTGTCATGTCAAAACAAATATTGCTAATCAAATCTAGTTTTGGCACTGTTGTTTAGACAATGCAACAGTTTTCCTCCAACAGGGATTTCCTTCTGCCAAGATACTCTATTTCCTCATGTTTATTCTTTTTGTTTAAGTAATAAAATATGTGTTCTGTTATACATTCGATTTGACAACAATGCAGTATGTTTTACAGACTCAGTAGAACCTCTAAGCTCGAACATAGTATGACACTATTTGTCCTCTTATTTGTTCATATTTAGAAAAACAAATCGTACAGTAAATTATAAATAGCTCAACTGTACAATGTAAGTCAAATTTTCCTTTTCCTCGCCACTGCAAGTCAACCTAAATTTAGTAAAAGTTAACATAATTTAAAATGTGAAGGTAAAATGCAGTGTTGCAGATGCACCTCATCATCTCATTGTTTGAGACTCGCTATATACCATAAATAAACTTGACTTGACTTGTTTTTTACTCAATTCTTACAAACTTCAGAAGACAAATAAATACCCCCAACTCTCAAGGATTTATATAGAAAGTGCCTATTTTAATTACATTTTTATTTAATTCCCATTCTCTTTTTTTTCATTGTTACTACGGTAAATTCTGTAAATACACTTTTAACTGCACCTGATATTACTAGTTAGACAGATTTGATCGTGGTATGTTAGTAACTTGGTGTGTTGTCATATTTATTAGCGATTAACAAAGCGAGTTGGCTTTTATAACATTGACATATTGCAAGCATTTTTGTCACCAAACCCCTTTTTATAAAAAATAAAAAAATAAAATAAAAAAATGTGACTATAATCATCTGGGGTCTTCCGTAGAATACATATAGTATTTTAGTTCAGTTTTAGTGTTTGTCATTAGCAATAAAAGGGCTGTTGATTACTTGGAATGAGGTAAAGCCATTATTCACGAATGTGACAATGCAATCAATGGCCACTGCGCTTCCCGTCTCCCGGGACAGCAGGCAATGTTGGCAGAGTCCATTGGAACCCTTAGCGTTACACTGGGGCAAGGATTTAAGGTAGCCATGGTAGCCATGCAAGCTGGAACAGAATGCCGTCTTCTTTCAGCCAGCTCTCACTCACTATTGATTAAAATCAAGTTTGTTGATCATTCTAAATGAATGTAATTTGGAATTTGTTTTGGATAATCAGGACTGTTTATGGTGTATTCATATGATATTCACTGGATTCTTTTGCTATTTTTACTTTCTACTCTGACTTATAAGAATAAAAAAAAAGAGGGGCTCTATTGTTTCAGCTGGGACAAAAAAGTAGATGATCCAGCAGTGGTTGAAAATTCAGCGTCAGCAGTAAATAGGTGCAGCTAGAGAGAAAGAGGTTATTGTCCTGAGTGCTTAAAACCACGACTACTCCCACCATGATCAGCAAATGATGTGTTTATAACACTCTGTAGCCTCCATAGTAGTCTTATTCCTCACACTATCCCACATTTCTGGGGTATTTATAGGCACTGGTTGAGAAACTTCCTTTCACTTAAAGTAGGGCTGGATGATAAGTGAAAAAAAAATTAAAAAGTCTCACTGTGGTATATCCTGTCAGTGTGTATTTGTGGATAATGTGAACCCAAAGCATTCTTGTTGATACAGTTCCATTAACTTTCATTCATTGTTCATACAATGTAAGTTTAGCATCTAAAGTTGATCTTTACAGTATCTTGTGAGCTAATCTTCACTTGGATCACATCTTTTTTAGTTGACCCACAGTTTTTGGTGTAATTTGACTTGTTCGCTGGCTGGCCCATTGTTGGCATAAGACATAAGATATTGTTTTACTAACCTGATTGTGACTTCCGTGCGAACATCAAAGCTAATAAAAAACCTGTTTTCTACACCACTTAAAGATGTTTAATAGGGCTGGGTATCAATTCTAATTTCCTTAATCAATTCAATTTCAGTTGACAAGAGTTTGATTCATTTTTTTACAGATTCGCTTCAATTTAATCCAATATTGATTTATTATGGATCAGCAATTCTTCTTAAATATCAAGGACTCGATACAAAACAAACTCTACAAACATCACGTTCCAAATTAAATTTTTAACGTGTTATGATCACTTTGGCCTTACACAAACATTGAAATCAGCAAGGCTGAGATGAAAATATTTTCATAATCCTAATTCAATCATTGTAAATATAAATTAAAAATATTCTGAATTGTCTTCAAGTGCAATAAGACAGGTCTTTCATAAATGTAAGAAAAATACTTTTAATGTCATGTGAACAGTAAATTTCAAGAAAACAGTAAGATACAAAAAAGAAAAATCATTGAATTTGTGGGTAGAAGAGATAGTAAAATAATCCATTCTTGTTTTTATGAATCAATATCAGGCTCAAAGGAAAATCAATTCAATTTTGATTATTCGATTTTTGTTAAACCCAGCCCTAATGTTAGCAGTGCAACCTCTTTTGAAAATAAAAACTTATTGCAAGTGTTGCAATGAAGCAATTGTTCATTTATTTTTACAAAGTCACAATTTTGATCAGCACACTTTTGCCACAGCACGTTGAGCAGTTCTTCATTGGTTCAGTGGTTCTTTCGGCTCGGCTGATAAGCACTCAGTGGATTACACTCACAAGAACGGTTATTGTTCACTGAAAATACACTTTTGTGCTCAAAATTTCGTCTTGCGTGCTTGTAGTTGTGGCACAAAGGTCACTCTATGCCGTAGCCTCTGCCTGCTTCCCACAGAATACCTTGCAGTTCCTCTAAGATCAGGTTTTTCTTCCAGATTTTTTTTCCATTAAATGTTTTATCAAACGTATTTTCTATTGATGTACATCACGTACGTATGTGTTGGATACATATTGATGTTGATTTTGTCACTCAATTTAAAGATATGTACCGTACATGTGTAGTTATCAACAAATTGAGAGAGATTATGTTGGTTTTAATGCATTTAATTTTGTGCAACAAGAAAGGCACATTTTTACCAAAAATGTTGGCCGAATATTGATTTGTACAATTCAAATTTAGAGTTTTGCATTGTATATGATGGTAAAATATGGCCTTGATTGTGTGTGCATCTCATTTTATTTTTGGCTTGCAAAGCTTTAATATTCTCAGCCTTTCACTGTAATGATTTTTAAGGATTTACAACACACTGAACAACATGCCAATTTACGGGAATTCTGTTGGCAGGAAATGTTTAGGCAAACGTTGCAAAAGTTGTGCTTTGACAACATTGTTAATTAATGGAAGACGCGCCTCGCGAGAGAGCTTTAGTCCCGTCAATGGAAAATTTACTGTACTGTAGAGACATTTTTCATATAACATTTAAACAACTTGGAGAGCAATATGTTAGCAGATAGCACAGGTAGCAGGATAGCAAGATATTTCACCATATTGCTCATTCTCCCACAGCCTCCTGCAGGTGTCACATTCTCAAGGGAGAATACACATTGATTTTGACAAGATTGAATTGTGATAGTATTTTGCGTAGTTGTTTCCTGACCTTGTCAGTTCTGATTGTCTGAAATGATGACAATGCCTTAGTGGTTAGACTGAACCAGCCAAGCTCATCCCCTGATTCTATCAATGGTGTGGGCAACTTTATCATTTTATTGATCTGACATTCAAGTCGTGTGTTTATATGTGGACTAAGGTTTCCTAAAAATGGGATAACGTTGAGGTGTTAAAACTTGGACCTCGGGGCGGTATGGATCAGTGTTATGGTGGTCGTCTCCCAACCCAGAGGTTGTGGGTTCGATCCCAGGCCATTGTGACCACGTCGAAGTATCCTTGAGCAAGATACTGAACTCCCAATTGCTCCTGATGCTGCGTCATCAGTAGGTGAATGGGTAGTCAAAAATGTAAAGTGCTTTGAGGCCCTTGAAGGTGGAAAAGCGCTATATAAATTAAGTGCCATTTGCTTAACTTACCTATACTGACATCAGGCATACGAGTGGTCAGTTTATTTTTCCCCTTCTTACGTTCCTTTTGGGTGCCATGTGACTTTTTGTTTCTGGTTTTATCATTACGGTTTTGTCATTGTTTTTATTGTTATTTCAATGTTGTTCTATTGACTAACATCTTGAAGGGCCTACCCTCGGAATCAGCAGAATGACTACCTCACATACCAATTAAAATATATTTGTTTCCGTATAGTTGAATAAGTGTCAAGTCAGACCTGCTCTAATAATCTGGTGTTTTTTTTCTTTTTGTTTTTTTTTTAATTTAAACAGAACAAATTTCATATCTGCAGGAAGGTAATGTGTCACTTCAGTAGGAATGTTTTTATTGTATCCTTCAGCGGTAGCACAGAGATTTTAATGAATGGGCACTAACAATGTAGTTTGATGAACTGCACATAATTTGTATGCGCACGTCCAGGGTTATCTCATACACAGTAAGTACTAGTGTTGTTCCGATACCGATACTGGTATCGGCAGGGCGCCGATACTGCATTAAAACAGTGGTATCGGTATCGGTGAGTACTCACAAGTAACATGCCGATACCATTCATTCCAACTCTAAAGCCAGTTATCATTCGAGAGGGCCAACTGTTATGTTAAAAATCTTTTCAAAAAATCATTGATACTTGGCTTCATTGCCTAACTGTGAGGTGCTCATAACTATACTATAAAATACATACTGTATGTACTAATTGCTTTTTAGAAATGCAATTGATATTGTATATTATATAGATTATAACAACTTTTATCAGATGGTGCATGCTTGTCTAAATATTAAAGGTACGGTTTTGAGGCCTTTTAGCAAGATTAAACTAAGTATGTGACAACGCTAAGACACTATAACTCACTCAGGCAACCCTCACTGGCAACGCATCCCATGTCTTAAATTCTGCCTTAGTCGTATCCTTGGGCCAGCATCATTTTCCACTTCTAACTTAACAAGCCTTAATTAAATCTGTGTTTGATGATCTTCCATTCATGCATTCAACAATAAAGCAGACCCTGTGCACCAGAACCAATCCAAGTTTATCCCCATCGCATGCTGGTTTGTCTCCAGACCCACTCTGCCCTCTGTGCGGCCACACGGACATGGATTAAGTTTACTGTCATGAATGTATTAACAAATGAGGTTAATACATGATAAGCATTAACTGGGCAGAGAAATAAGGTCAAATGAAGCAAAAAGAGGGTGTATTATCATTTACACTGTTTTTTAGAATTTAAACAATCACTGACATGGAGAATATATCTCAGAAATCTTATAAAATCACAATTGTGGACATTGGTAATAATACATCATCACTAACTAGTCAGCAATGTGGCCTTACATAATGTTCTTCTTTGCTTTAGCTTTAATTCAATGATAAACAGAAGATAGGACCTGAAATGGTTAACAATGATTGCAGTGGATCCACCGCATACTTTCATATTTTCAGGGTTTTTTTTTTAAATAAAAAAAAAAAAAAATGTTTTTTCCATCATATCAGCCCATTTTATCACAAATCGGATATTTCGCAGTAGTTTTTGAAAACTTTGGGGGGGATTACAAAACCTTTTTCCCCACTGCCTTTCAATGGCCATAAATTATACGTGGAATTATTTATCGTATATTATTATTTAATTAGTAAATTTTCAATCCTCAACAAACCGCCTCCCATGAAAAAAAAAAAAAAAAAAAAATCAAATAGCTCCATCCTTGAAATTCTTTGAGCCAAGTCTGATGGGAAGATAAAACAACATTTAAACTAACACTGTGAAAATACATATTACCCAACACTGCTTGGACAGCTCCAAAATATCTTAGCACATTTATAGTAGGCTAAATAAGCCTCAAGGAATTTTTGCTTATCAATCATCCAATTAACTTAAGTGACTTGGATGGTTCAATTTTTATCTTGAATAATTCCTTATGTTTTTTTGTTTGTTTGTTTGGTTTTTTTCCTTCTGTGCTTAGCTGCACTTTCATTTTAAGGCCATCTATTCCAATGAGGTTGAAGATAGAAGCCAATATATAAAAACAGTGACTCACACAAAACTACTTTAGCGGGGTCCCAAAATAACATTTCCCTTTAAGGAAATAGAAAGTGGTACAAGCACAAGTAGGGAAAAGCAGTTCTTCCTTCAAGCCAGAACAGCCCATTTTATGGTGTATTTTTAGGATACATATCTCACTTTTTTTTTTTTTTTTACTTCAGTCTCATTTCAAATTGCATTACGTGCATGCATATACGCACCTAATTTCTAGTATTAGTCCTGAATATAAAAATTATAGAAAAGCCTATGGTTAGTGCATAGATTTTTTCTGCGAGAGGAGAAAAGAAAAGCAGTCACCGAACAAAAGAAAAGTCAATGCACCAAGGCAGAACACAAACACTGGGAGGGTAGAGCAGGCACTGGGGCGGCTGGGACCCCAGATGCCGCCAATAGCGAAGATGAAGAGTAAGAGTATTAGAACAATTGAGTTTGAAGAAGCACAGAATAACAGATAAAAAGAGTGACTTGAATTGCTTCTAGCAAAATCTTTGCAGTTTTAGTTTGAAAAAAAAAAATCAAAGAAACCAGAGAGAATTTTCAACAAGCTGTATTGTACTTACTAGTGTTGTTCCGATACCGTTTTTTGGCCCCGATCCTGATACCCAGCTTTGCAGTATCGGCCGATACTGATACCCATGTTTTGTTTTTTTCCTATCAACATGAAAAAGCTGTCCTGCCATTGGTTCAGAGCATTCAAGGACCAATATGATATCTTAGATCGGCATGCAGTGAACATGTCACATATCAGTGAATGTCGTGCACGAGCAAGACATAAGATGCAAGGATCCAAAATCCTATATTAGCGCTATTAAAACTGTACTGTTGCACATTTCATGAGAAATTTTCACTCATTTCTTACATAGAATAATGTGACAAGATATAGCTACATACTTTTAGGGATGCCTGATAATCCTATTTTCAACCGATACCGATAAACCAATAATTTAGAAGTGCCGATGTCGATAACCGATAAGTAAAATGATAATTGTTTGCAAAATTAACTTGAATACAAATGTACTTACGAGTCCTACTATAAGTCTAACATATACATTGAAACATTGTCTAAACTTTGCACTATGTTTCAATGTATGTAAAGCACCATGAAGCTGAATTTTATTGATATGAGACACAACCACAACAGATGGACCAACGTGGCATGTCTATAATTATTGCTGGATTTCTTTATTATCTGGTTTATCTGTATGAAATCAAATTGCCGATAATTATCGGCAGGTTTCTCTATTATCTGTTTTATCTGTTTGACGTCAAATTGGTCAATAGTGCCGATAATTATCGGCCACCGATATTATCGTACATCACTACATACTTTATTATACATTTGATACTATCCTTAATTTTGCTTGATTATTTTTTCTCACAAAATCACCAGATTGATGCTTCTACATATGAAAGAGTCACCCTTGCGAGGAATACGCAGTTTGGAAAATGGATGAATGGATGAATTTTCTTCTGGGGTAGCATCCCTGTGGACACCTATATAAGTAAAGATGACTTGACTTGACCCCTAGAGGCGTCATATACTTCTCAGATTTTTCACCTCGACTCGTTTTCACGCCTGTGTCAGTAACGCACATGATACCCATGTTAAAAAGCATTATTTTATCGCAGTGCAACATGACATTTTACAACACTTCTATCTACTTTTGACTTCAACAGAGACCATGACGACCGCCACCTCCCCTATCTTGTTGAAATGGGATCCAAAGAGTCTTGAAATCCGCACGCTGACTGTGGAGCGACTTCTGGAGCCACTCGTTACACAGGTATTTCCGTAAACCTTTTGAAGCAAATGTAACACTTTTAATAACAGACAGTGAGGTAAGGATCACCTGAGTAAAATGGATCTAAAATATATTGAAACAAAATAGCGAATTTGTGTTTTTGTTTTATGATATTTTTTTTATGTCCCTTGGTTTCATTCTGATAGCTTTAACCTTGTGTGAATTACTTAGATACCGTTTAGCTGGGCTGTATAACTGAAAGTAAAGCCTAGGAATTGTTTTTCGACATTTTCCTGAACTGCTCAATTGAATACACTAATCTCCTGTGCCACTCAATAAAAGTGATATGCTAAACACTTTTCAGTAATGGACTAGATGTGTTACGAGTTTTCAGATAAGAATGTGACACAGTTATTGTTTTGCATCAATTTGATGTTTTGTTATAGTTAGATACAATAAAATGTGGCCTCTAAACACCAGACAAGCAGACTATCCATGACATGACGCTTCCGACATGACACTTCCGATGGTAGTCTCACAAATCCTTTCTTAAAATTAAGGCCATGTTATGAGCCAGATTCATGGTTAAGACTTACATTTTTACTATCCATGAACCTCATGGCTTGTCTGCCGTTGCATCACACACCACAAATTACAAAGAAAAACAAAAAGTAAACCACACTGTTAATCAGTAGTTAATCATCTGGATGCTGACTGAACTAAAATCTGGCAATATATGCCAAGATATTACAAGATTTGCTGTTTTCTTGAATGACTTCATGCACGACTGCGGTTTTTTGGGTGACTTCAGAGGCATGCTTCCAATGAGGTTTTTGTGGCAATTAATATAATTAATAAATTAATATAAGAGGTATCCCTGCATTGTTATGGATTGAGGTTGTACTGTTGAAAGGGAGAAAGGACAAAGCTGTTGTCATAGAGTTTTTATCTGGTTGGCAAATAAATTCAATGATGTTATTTGACTATAGTAATATCCAATTATAGTAATATTCTTTTGCTCATTTTTTATTTGTTACACTTTTTTTCCCACATGTAAAACAAAAATAAATGGTTGCATCTTGTAAGCTGAAATACTGCATGATGACCACTTGGCAAAACCAAATGGATTAACCTCATGAGCTCTCAGGCCTAATTCCGCCACTTGGATGAAATTTCCATTATTAGGATATTCTGTGACGTCGTGCGATATCTGTGCTGTAGCATTGTGTCTGAGAGGTCACAATGAGAGCAAACTGTGAAAGCAGTTCCATTTTTCTGACAGGGCTATGTTGACACTGGTTGCTTTTATTCTCTAAAATGGATTCATTAATGGTAAGTGCTCACCCCATCATTTTCATGGAGGACATAGTCAGCGCTTGATCTCAGAAGTCATCTGAAAAATATTAGTAATGTGTCTTATGAATTAATAAGAATCAATTGGGTGTTTTTTTTTTTTAATTTTATTATTTTATTTGTTTTTTGCAAATCCAGCAGTTGATTCATTTTATAACGCTAGATAAATGTATTGAATGGGTTTAGGATTCATGCTGCAGTCACTGTCATAGTACATTAAGATAACAGAAAAGGAGTGTGCGTTGGACATGTAGAATGCTATGCTATTTCTTTTAAGTTTGATTAAAGCCATGAAATTATCTTTTAAAGTTGTCATATTTTTAGCAGCTTTGCTATAAAAGAACAAAGTTTGGAGCATTTTTCTTCTTAATTTTAAATTAATGTGCAAGGAAGTGGTATGAAATAATAAAGAACATATTCTCAGAAGCACACAATCCGAAATCTTCTGAAATCTCTGGGAATAGTTAAAAGAATTATGTTACTTATTGTACAATATATGACAATATAAACAGATGAAAAGACTGACACCACTCCCATCCAAAATAATAATAATAAAACAAATGTAGTATTTAATCCAGACCCAAGAGCAAGACAAATCTAGAGCACTAGAAGGCAAGTAAATAGTAGATGCACTGCAACTGACACTGGTGGCAGCGGTTCAAAATGTTCTAGAGAAGAGTTTGCCTGTTTTTCTAGTACTTGTTTGAGTGCCAGGGTTATCTATATTTACATTTGATGTTTATAATGCATTCCTGTGTTGGCTTTCTATTCTATTCTATTCTATTCTATTCTATTCTATTCTATTCTATTAGATTAAATTGTCATAATGTTTTAAAATTGTAAAAACGTTAAATGTAATTAAATTGTTGTAATGTTTAGCACCAAGTTTTCAACCATATTCGGATGGGATGTTCCAAAAGAGCCACTCATCTGTCTTTCAGGCACCTTACGCTACCTTGCTTTGTCAGCATATGGCATGCTCCAGGGTTCTGAACAGCTGCCAAGCACAGATGCTGGTAGTCTGCTGCCTTGCTTCTTATCCACCATAGATAATACATACGCATCAAAGTTGACTGATTCAGAAACACATCTTATGTGGATGGGTTATTACTGTCGCAAGACAAAGCTTTGTATACCATTAGATTATATTGTCATTAAGTCATGGACTTAATTTAAAGCACAAACAACATTCTTTTACACCGAGAAATTCAGAGAATCTTTCATCATTCATTATATTCGTCAAGTTGAATATTACATTGTTCAAGCTTGACAGCTGTGGGCGATGCAGAGGAGAGTTCAAGGTTAAAATAATGCATCCCTTGCTCTGTCTAGGACAGTGGCACTAAAGGGCCAAGCACTAACACTAACACTGGTTCACTCAGGCGCTCCGGCAAGATGCCTGTGATGTAATGGCACAGCCAAAGGCACGGTGATGCCGAGCAGATCTACAAGCAGAATACAGCTGATCCATTTATTCTTCAAAGCGCTCTGACAGTGAGCCTGCCTCATGGCCTCTGTTGATGTGTGTACGAGAGAGACGGCGGACGAGGATGAAAGAACAAAAGTTTTTTTTTTTTTTTTTTTTAAATCCCCCCCCAAGATCACAAGTGCAATCTCCAAGGACTCCAGAGAATCCGTGCTTGATGCAGTTCTCATTATTTCAGGTGTGTTTAATTGGAAATGTAAATTTTGAAATTAAATTTGTTGACTCTCATTGCCCTTTTTCGTGTCATTCTCTATTCAGTACAGCATTAAGATTTGGGCTACAGTGTTCTCTCACTTTTCTCGGGTGATACGTGCACACCCGCACGCGATAATCGAATTTCCGCAAAGTCGAGGTCGTTTTAAAAAAAAAAAAAAAACAAGAAAAAAGTTATTAAAAAAGGTTTCCTAATTGTTTGGATGGATAATTACTAATTTTATTTATGTTTAAAGCAAAAATTATTATTGCTAAATAGGAGTGTGATGATATCTCAATATCGTGATAAATTGTGATACTTTGTCTTCCAATCGATTATCGATATGCCTACGCCAAGTATCGATATTTATAGTTAATACACAGCTACTATAATGGCTCCATTGTTCATTACTTATTGAGCAATTATTTGGCGGGCCGCTAGGGGGAGTGCCTCATAAGAGTGGCGGGGAAATATACGGAATTCTTCAGGCGAAGAAGACTCATGTGCTTACATTTACTTGTGTAAGACATTTTTATCTGTCCAGAAAGTGACTCAGTTTTGCATACATTTCTATGAAAAATGTGTATTTTGTCTTCAATTTTAAAGTTTTAAAACACATTTTATGTTTCGACATTTTGAAGCACACAATTTCTGAGGAACACACCAGTTTTAATGTATTTCAGTGATGGTACAAAAATAAACTATTTTTTCATCTTAAAAACAAAAAACAAAAAAACAAAACAAAAACAAAACCCACCAGTTTAAGCATTCATTATTTTTATCATAGATCATTGTGGACTTATTTCCTGACCAATATATATTGATAATCGTGGTATGGTCGTATCATGAGATAATCGTTATTACGAGCCTTGTATCGCATATCGTGTCATATCGTGAGGTACCCAGAGGTTCGCACCTCTAGTTTCCGCTGACGTACTTCCGGTTTGTGAGCGAAATATGTCCTTCCCTCCTTCATCGAGCAGTATGGAAATGCAATCCACTGCCATCCAAGTTGAATTATCAAGCAATGCCATGTTTCTTTTTCTTGTACTTTATGCATGAGTGTGAATATTAATGCTTATTTTTGTCGAAATGTGCTAAATAATTCGATGCACTTGTGTTTGCAATGGCGGAGTAGCGAAGTAGTGAGGGACCACCATGTTATACCAACATGATCCTTCCCTAGCAGATGGGGTGAACACATTTTAGGCTCGCTTTGAAAGGGCAAACAGTCGAACATCACACCAATCAACAAAATGCCCACCCAGACAGAGGAACACATTACAGCTATTTAGTTGTACTGTAGGTCCGTAGAACCTTTAAGAGGGTGAATACAGGGAAAGCAGCTTGCCCAGTTGGTATCCCGTCCCCTGTTTTCAAATCCTGCACAGACTTGCTGGCTCCTGTGTTCGCTAACATCTACAGTACAAAACATAAATACAGCAGGCTGTCGCTCCAGTGTGCTTAAAAGAGACGATCATTGTATTGATACCCAAGAAAACCAGGATTACTGGTCTCATTGACTACCGTCCCATAGTTCTAACACCCATGAGTTGTATGGAGAAAACTAGTAATGACACATATAAAAAGCATCATCTCAGACTCTCTAGACGCACCAATGTTGGCCTACAGACTAAACATACCCGTGGATGACATCAAAACATTACACACCACCTTGAACATATGGACAAGGATAACACCTACGTCGACTACATCTCAGCATTTAATACCATCATACCTGCCAACCTGGTCCTAAAACAAATGGATCTAGGACTGGACACCCCTACCTGCATCCGGATCATGGACTTCTCTACGGGCAGGTCCCAGGTGGTGAGGATCGGTGACAACACCTAACCCATGCTTATTCTCAACACCGGTGCACCTCCAGCTGTGCTCTCTGTTTACGCTTCATTTCGTAGCCACTCAAATAACAATGGTGTTATCAATTTCCTTGACAACGCCACAATCATTGGGCAGATAAGAAACAATGACGAGCCAGAGTACAGAGATGAGAGAGTTGACGCCTTGGTGCAAGGACAACCACCTTGCACTAAATGCTGGCAAGACTATCGAGCTCATTTTGGACTTCAGCAGACATATAGGCAACCGCTGCCCCATCAGCCTATATGGGACATGTTAGAGGAAAAGTTGGAGAGTGCACAGAAGGATAAGATTTGAAGAGGAACACCCACAATTTCGGGTTCCTCCACTCAGTATTTTTTGGCATGAAGTTGTGTAAATGACAGACCTAATTATAATTGGATTGGAGAATCTCTGCAGCCAGAAAAGTGTACAACTGTGTGCCTTTCCTCTCTCGGAATGGTGACTAGTAGTTGTAATGTTTCTCTACTTCCCACCCACATGAGCCTTTTTTTTCAGTATCCTTGTTACATTTAGCCTAATGGTATGTATGCCACGACCTATGAAGATGACTAGGATTAGCAAGATTTCTTGATGAGGGTCTATCTATACATAGTCACGTTATGTCAACTGGGCTATTATAATGTTAACTTGGGTTCTCCAAACACACTCTTTCCTTGTGTAGTTAAGTCAAAGCCTATCATTCATGTATCAAAGGCTGAAAGCGGAAAATTAAATATCTACAAAGGGCCACAGAAATTTACAGCTGAATTGAGAATCCACTGGCCAGTGTTCTGAGAGAAAAGGCCACATGGCAATTAATGCGATTGATGAGCAATAAAATGGAAGCACAATACGCACACCACACCCTCATGTACCATGCAGGGAAAGGTTAGCCTTTCCACTGCCGCAGCTTAATCACCAATGCACGACCTTTCGAATGTTTTAGTAGTTCCTTGTTAATAAAATAACCCCAGTGGGGTCTTTCAAACAAATTCAAGCGAGGTTGCTAACTCATCACGAGGATACAGGCACCATACTAGTTTATAGAGAAGTGTCAGTGCAGTCATTTGAATTCACTGGACAATGGCCCACTTATTTATTTATTTATTTATTTATTTATTTATTTTAAGAGTGGTTTGACATTAATACTCAAAGTGGTTGGATGTAGTCTATCATTGTACCAACTATGCATTCTGAATTATGTACCGGTACATCAAAGTTAATGTCACCGTCATTTTACCTTATCTTACTCAAGCACTTTTTGGGTACTGTACATGGCACCTCAACAGCTTAAAGGCCATATCTTATTTTGCAGTGACTTGGTCAGAACCATCAAAAAGCCCAAAACGGGTCACAATACTGCCTACCGGTTAATCTTTTATCCCTTCAGGAAGTTGTAGTAGTACCTGTGTCATATGCATTTTGTTTACCTTTCTGGATTTTTCTCAGTTTCATTTGTTGTATTTAATATGTATTTGTAAGTGTAATCATCTTCTTCAAGTATAAGAGCAATTGTTCCTTGCAGTCTGTTATACTTGCGTCATTGCTGCAGCAAGCCGAGTATGAATTTGATGGCTGTCAGAGCTGATCATGCTCCAAAAGTTAGCCAGCCAGGCAATCTGTCTTGTGCTTGTGACACTATGAAAGTGACAGTGAACTTGGATGCCTTGGCAACGCTAATAAAAGCTGTAGTATTGGAGCACCTTGATGTTATCACTCAGCCTGAAAACAGTGTGTTGTTTTTCCTCCATGCTGTGTTCACCACATACAAGGATGTCTGGTAAGACCATTTCTGTGTTTTTTGGTTGTATAGACTTCTGGGAGTTCAGCATACATAAGTGTAATCTTAAGCGACTTTTAAATGGTTGTAATTTCAAATTAAAAGATACAAGTCAGTATTTAAAGTTAAATACATATAAAGTCCATATAGCACACCGATGTTTGGTATGGCTTAAAGCACAGGCCAGGTGAGTGCCTGCAATATTTTGAAAAGAGTAACAACAGCTGCTCGGTTTACTTCAGTTCAAGGGCAGTTTATATTTTAGGTGCAGGAAAACTACACCCATGGGCAATATAAGGGTGAATCTCATGCCAACCCAAGAAATTCAACACCCACCTAGTTGCAACGTTAATCTAATAAAGGCCTTGTTTTGTTTTTCCCCACTAGCTTGTTCTTTGGATATTCTGGCACCTGCGTGCAGAGACAGCACTATATGTTCATAAAAATAACACTGTTTAATCTGTATGAAGGTAGATAAGTTCCCTGAGCCAAAGTGCCTGCTGTGAGGTTATTCAGAGCATAATTAAATATACATCAAGCTTTTTAAGCTACTGTTGAAAAACAACACATCAAGGAGCTGTGACTAGATTGAGACAGTCCCGGAGGAAAGCTCCATGACACGCGCTTTTAGCTTTCTCTGAGCTTGCAGTGTGTTTTGCACAGCCCAACCCTGTGCAGCCCAGTCCTGTGTTAATATATATATATATATATATATATATATATATATATATATATATATATATATATATATATATATATATATATATATAATATATATTCGTCTTTTCTTCTTTTGCATTCGCCAGCTTTGTTTGCCGCTAAGTTATTGGCCACCAGGGTAGGGTTCTTTAGGCTGCACTGTTGTAAGTGTGGTTGTAAATTTGATGAAAATTCCTTTTTTTTCCAAAACACTTGGCCACATTGTGCTGCAGCCTGCATGATTAACACAGGGAAAATAACATATCATGTTTAAATCGTCCATCTTTCAGTCCTATCTCTACAGATGTACCTTTCCTGCCTCTTTAATTTACAGAGTATCTTTCGACTGTTGGCAGTACTTCTCCATTTTAATGGTATGAGCAGCCAATATATTGCTTATTGCTCTGCTGCTCTGTAGGATAGTTCAAGAATGAACTTCTTTCACAAAAGGCCAGGTGCACTACAAGCACTTTGTGATGTTGCTGCTGCAAAGCATAGTGCTAAAGCAATTACATTGGATTTCATTAACACATTGATTGGATGCCTTCCCTGACTCTGTATTTACTATATGTTTCCGCTGCTGCACACGGTTGTAAAGAGTATTCTCTTTGGTCATGATTGGTTTTTATCATAATAACATGGATCGTTAACTGAATACACTACCTATGGAACTGCCACATTTTTCATCCAAAGTTTTTTTTTTTTTTTTTTTTTTTTTTTTTTTTTTTTTTAAATAGTGTGAAGCAAAACTTTTAATCTGCAGCGACTTTGAAAAATAAACAGTCTATTTTCATTTTGTGACTTTTTCAACATGACCTTCTTTATGTACTGTATATTAACTGTGAAGAGCTCCCTCACTTGTTTGGAATCAACTGTTGATTAATGGTGTCTTGAAACAAATGAGGCAAACTGAGTGCGCTACTTCAGTGTAATCAAACAAGCAAAAGTAGTGTTGATTCAGTCTCAGGTTTATGGCCTAATTAAGATCATGACGACGTCTATGGGAAGGTGAGTCCCATCTATGCAGACGTACAATATGGCAACATCTGCTCAATACAACACGAAGCAGGAGCTCAGACTATTTAGTGAGGAAACTCTTCCATGCATTGAAAAATAACAATCAATAAATTGATTTGATTTGCCACATATATCTTGTGAATTTAGTCAAGTACTCACTTAATATTTGGACGAGTGTGTATTGTGCACAGGTTTGTTTTGTGTCAATAATATTGGGATATTGTTTCCTAACACGGATTGAAATAACCACCCCGTTGCACTTTATAATGAGCTCTGTTGGAGCATGAGCCTGTGCATCTAGAGATTTTAAAAGAAATATGTGATAGATGATGAATTCCATTTGCTGACAAAATGAGAACAGACTGCTAAAGCAAATATTGCAACCAAGATGGAAAATAATTTTATTTTTGCCCCATTTTTAGAGGGAAGTCCTCAAAGATTTCAGATCCAGTCAGAAAGAACACAATAGAGTGCGTGCAGTGTAAGGAGTTCTGCCTCAGCAAAAGGCAAGCTCCAAAAAGAGTTCCGCTTGAGAAACTTTGTTGACAGTCTTTATTGTCATGTACTTCGGGAATGCCCACAGCTAATCAGTTTGATGATAGGGGCTGTTTTATTACTGTTTTAGTGTGTTGACTAAGTTAAAAGTCCTTCGTAAGGATGCTTGTGATTTTTATGCTTCCATAATGTCTTCAACAAATATCAATCCCTGCATGAAGCCATATGTAATCTTCCATCACTCACACATTTCTGAATGGCTCTTGGACATTTGCTACCTGAATATGGTCAGAATACTGCAATCTCTCCGATAGTGTCACTGTCTGACTTTTTTTTTCCCCTCCTCTGTGCTTCCTAGGTGACCACTTTGGTAAACACAAGCAACAAAGGACCATCCAGTAAGAAAAAGGGCCGCTCCAAGAAGGCGCATGTCCTGGCAGTCTCAGTTGAGCAGGCTACGCAGAACTTCTTGGAGAAGGGAGAGCAGATTGCTAAAGACAGCCAAGATCTCAAAGAGGAGCTCATTGCTGCTGTCGATGATGTCCGAAAGCAAGGTAAGAATGTGGAAGCATTTTCATTTCATCAAGAGTTCCACAAAGTCACCTTTTCAAGGTACTCTTAGTATTATATCAAATGAATAGTTGTTTGTCTATATGTGCCCTGTGATGCCTGGTGACGAGTCCAGAGTATATCCCACCTCTCACTCAGTCTGGGCTATGCTCCAGCTCATGTATAACCATAATGAGCAAAAAGGCAAAACGATAGCATAGCATTGCCTTTGGTGAATCAAATACTATGTCTTTGTCATGCATGACAAAGCCTGTCATGCGAGACCAATGGAGTGGAAAGTTTTACAAAGCAACAGATTAGTAAAGTAATGAAATTGAATGTGACAAACATGCATTTGGGCTGGCATTTGTCACAAGCAACATCGGTTTTATAGGATGAGATGTTCCCTGTAAAATTGCACCGTTCACCTTGCAAAGGTCATTTTGAAATGAGCACATTTAAATCTGTCCTCATGGCATCGACCCATGTCACTGTGCCCTCTTCCGCTCAGTTCTTGTCACTGTTAAATTATGCACCTGCTTTCAGACCACATACATATTTGGAAGGCAAACCTCTTTGGGCTGTCACTTTTTAGCTGCTCATCATAAAGCAAGACAGACTTCTGGTTATTGATGGGCTACACAGTCTTGTGCTTTCTCATGCTGCAATTACAATACGTTTCCCAATTTACAGTAACCCTGGTTATTATCCAATGTCACAAAATCACCCTTATAAAGGCATTTTTTTTCTCCGTATTTGTGTACAACACAGTCCTCCAATTTGCGTGCATCCTTTACGGAGTAAATTATCAGAATCAATTAGGATTTAAAACATATCAACAAGCCGTAAATGCTCTTAAATCCAGGTTAAAATTTATGCCCGTTTCCCATACCTACGATTATGGTCTTTCTTTTAAGTTCAAAACTTTGGGCTGCTGAAAGTCTCAAACCTGAACAAAATAGCCAAGAGTGAAGGATTGCGTACTCCAAGCAGATGAAGAGAAGCTTATCCATGCTTTTATCTCCAGTAGACTCGATTATTGTAACAGTCTTCTGACCGGACTCTCTTAAAAAGGCATCAGACAGTTGCAGCTCATTCAGAAAGCTGCAGCTCGGGTTCTGACCAAAACAAAGAGATCAGAATATATCACTACAGAGCTTTACACTGGCTTGCAAGCAGCTGTAGAATAGATTTCATTATTCTGCTACTGGTCTATAAAACACTTGAATGGTTTGGGTCCTATAAACCCAGTAGGGCTCTGAGATCTGCAGACTTGGGTCAATTAATGGAACCCCCAGAGTTCGAAGTAAACATGGCAAAGTTGCTTTTACCTATCATGTTGCACACAAATGGAATAACCTTCCAATAGAAGTGGAGTCAGCTCAGAGTGTAAATGTTTTTAAATCCAGGTTAAAGGCTTTGCTCTCCCCACCCCCCGTATCTTTGGTTAAAGTCATAAACATAAATATTTTTAAACATTTCTTTCTTTTAATTATTAAATGTTGGCTGTTTTAACGTGGTCAATGTTTGTTCTTTTAGCTACTTTAGTTTTCTCTCCTTTGCTTTTGAATGGCGTTAACTGTTGTCTATTTTGATGCCTGTGGATTGCTTTTGTAAAGCACATACATGCCTTGCCTTTCTAAAGTATTTTTAAAATCATGTTTTCATTCTTTAAAATCTTGTTCTTGTACTTTGCACTCCTTCAGTAATTTTAGTAAGCTATTTTTCTTATCTCTTTACTTTGCTTTTAAATCTCTAACTCTGCTTATAACTTGCTTATAACATTATATATTGAAATGTACTTTTAATTACGGTATGTGAAGCATATTGTTGTATTGTTGTAAGCAGGTTGTAAAAAAAACAAAAACAACAACAACAAACAAACAAAAAAAAACTCTCAGCCTCACCCCACCTCAAGGGGGAGAATATTTTTTTTATTGTAAAAAAAAAAAAAAGTGTTCATGACATTTTACAATGGCTGTAAAGAATATACAGTATTAATAATATTTATATAATGTCAGCCATCTGTATGCTGTCGTTTGCACACAAATACACATACAGTATACATACTGTATGTAGTGTGCAAAGATATTGTAAATGTAAATGTAACACGTGTGTATTTGTTTTGCAGGAGAGACGATGCGCGTTGCCTCCTCAGAGTTTGCCGATGACCCTTGCTCTTCTGTGAAACGTGGCACCATGGTGAGGGCTGCCCGTGCCCTGCTGTCTGCTGTCACCCGCCTGCTCATTCTTGCAGACATGGCTGACGTTATGAGGCTGTTGGCCCACCTTAAAATTGTAAGATTGATATTGAACCAGCAATGTGATTTTGTGAAATGTGAAATGCATGCTCTATGGGGTTTATGTCTGGATATTGACTTGCCATCTTGAGTCTAAAATCCCGGCGACTGATGAAGTTAGTTGTTTTAGCAGTGTGTTTTGAGTCATTATCTCACTGCATGCTGAAGAGCTTCCAATAAGTTTGATTATGTCTTTCCTTTCCATTGGCAGACCAAATGTTTCTATACTGTAGATTTTGTTGCTGCCTTTATGTGTTGCATCATCAGGGAAGATTAGTGAGCTCATCCCAGAAGAAACCATGCAGCAAGTCATTATCACATCCACGTAATTCCACAGATAAGCTTCTATTTATGGAATCATGAGCAGATCATTTCTTTCTTCAAACAGTGTTTCTGTCATTTGGTTAAGCTTAATAAGTTTATAAACCCTTCTCACAGAATTTTTGAGACTCTTCTGTGTTTTTTTTTCTTGATACATTTCAGGCAGGCTTTCCCATTCTTCTTGCTAATGAGTGGTGTACCTCTGTATATTGGTTTATGATGTCTTCTGACATCAAACCGCAATACAAAACAATAAAATAATACCGATATGCATTTCCAAAGGTCATACTTGAAGTAAAAAGAAACAAAACAACTGCAAAACATCTTAAACAATTGTAAAAACTGAAATTCTAAAAATGAGAGAACTTCAGGGTGGAGAATAAAATAATCATAATAAAAAAAAACAAATTTAATTAGAATAATAATTAAAAAAAAACATTGGGTTTTCTTCACCCGACACTTTCTTCTCAATCCCTTTTTCCAGCTCCATTCTTGAGAGCCACAGAGGATCTTAGCTGAAGCCAGCATAATCCTTGTCATCAAAGGCCTCTTCAAAGTTATCTCTTACTCTTCTCCTTTCCATTACATTTTGTAAAGCACTTTCATTAGGGATAGAAAGGAGTCCGGAATCACAATGTGCCCACATAATGGATGGTGATTGCTGAATTGAGACCCTTTTAAATTGCAGATTTTAATGGTTATTGTCTTTTTTTTTTTTTCTAAATCCGCTTGCAATTTCATGCTGTCGGAAAATCATTTTTATTCATTCAGCCAAATAAACGCTTTACCGTTTTTTTTGATGATTGTCATTAAAATATACTGCTTAAAGCCTTGCTGAAAATATTCTCCACACATCAATTTATTTTGTGGGATTCATTATGTACCTGTGTGTGTGACAGGTAGAGGAGGCCCTAGAGGGAGTTAAGAATGCAACCAATGAACAGGACCTGGCAAATCGTTTCAAAGAATTTGGCAAAGAGATGGTGAAGCTTAATTATGTAGCAGCCCGGAGACAGCAGGTAATTGTATGCCTTTCTTCACTTACTTGTACTTAACCCCCTCCCAAAAAAAAAAAAAAAAATCTCTTTTGACTTCTGGGTAGTATTCAGACTCTTAATCTTACAGACTTCAGCAGCACAATGGCTTATTGGTTACTGCAAGGCTGTTTTGGAAAGGAATCACAAGTCAGTTCTTTCTGTGTATAGTTACAATACTCTATATATTCTCTCTCTTTTTTTTGTTTTTTTTGAGAGAGCTCAGTATTCATTCGGCAGACTTCCCGAGTCAGCATGTCATCATCATCGTTCTGTTTTCTTTTTTTTTTCTTTCTTTTTGCCGTGCGTGCGTGTGTGTGTGCGTGCGTGCGAGTTTGTGCTCTTTAATTCACCTGAAACCTGTTAAAAATCCCATACCCTTCACCTTAACCGGATACTTCAGAGTCCCGCCAGAGTCGTGAAGTTGTCAGGAGACCAAAGAAAGGATCAAAGAAAAGAAGGCTGAAACAAAATGAAATCCAGCACCAACCAGATACCACCTACTACCCACAGAGTTACAAAACCAGAATCCTTCACCAACCCCAGAAATATCTAAATTTCTACATAATAGGGAGACCTCAAGAGACCAGAGGAAAGACTAAAGGAAGGAAGGAAGGATAGATGAAACAGAGTGAGATCCACAAACACCGGCCTCCACTCATTCAGCGACCAGTGGGAGAAGCAAATTCTGTTTGAGTTTCAGTAGATGCTGGTGTGGTGGATCTGGCATGCATGAAAACCTCCACCAAAGAGGGGTGCCGTCGATCTTGGCCCGACAAGGCAAGCACAGCCCTCCAGGACCTCACAGACCGTGGCAGCACCAGGGCAGTCTGTGGATTCTCTAATGGACATGGATAATTTAGTCTTCACTTGAGTTCACCTTACTTATGTATGTTTTTGGAGTCTGGGCAGAAGCTCGTGTACCGGGAAAAAACCTAAGCGAGCACAGGAAGAACATGCAAAATAGACACAGCTGAGAATCAAACAGTGAATCTCAAAACATATGCAATTTCCCCTTCGTCTACATTGCGTCCCTCTGAAAAACATCTCTTTAATTGGCATGTTTTCATAAGGAATTAAAAACTATAATGTCAAATGTGTTCAATCTGAATCTGCCTTATTTCAAATGAAATTCATTTTAGAATTTTAATTCACTGATGTGGGGCGGCACGGTAGTCGAGTGGTTAGCACGTCCGCTTCCCAGTTCTGAGGTCTCCGGTTCGAGTCCAGGCTCGGACCTTCCTGGGTGGAGTTTGCATGTTCTCCCCGTGCCCGCGTGGGTCTTCTCCGGGTACTCCGGTCTCCTCCCACATTCCAAAGACATGCATGGCAGGTTAATTGGGTGCTCCGAATTGTCCCTAGGTGTGAGTGTGGATGGTTGTTCGTCTCTGTGTGCCCTGCGATTGGTTGGCAACCAGTCCAGGGTGTCCCCCGCCTACTGCCCAGAGCCAGCTGAGATAGGCGCCAGCAGCCCCCGCGACCCTTGTGAGGAATAAGCGGTCAAGAAAATGGATGGATGGATGGAATTCACTGATGTGGTTTTAAGTGCTAACACAAAAACATCCCTCAGGAGCTGAAGGACCCTCAGTGTCGAGATGAAATGGCCGCTGCTCGCGGTGCTCTGAAGAAGAACGCCACCATGCTGTACACCGCCTCGCAGGCATTCCTGCGCCACCCAGATGTGGCGGCTACGCGTGCCAACCGGGACTACGTGTTCAAGCAAGTGCAGGAGGCCATCGGCGGCATCTCCAGTGCCGCTCAGGCCACCTCGCCTACCGACGAGAAGCACAGCCATGCGTGCATCGGAGAACTGGCTGCTGCCCTCAATGAGTTTGATGTGAGTTCCCCGCTTCCTTTTTTGCAGTCACTGCAATATGTGCAAACGTACAGTACACATGTACAGATGTTGATGCTGGTGTAAATGTTGATTGATCACTACACTTTCTGATCTTTTATCTATGCATTCGGTCTTAGTACTGTACATTGTAGTTTACTACTTACTTAAGCCTCACCATGATATCACAACTGGTAAAGGAAGTCACAACAACAATCACAATTTGTGAGCATAACCAATAATACTTAAACTGCATGTAATAATCATGCTAAGATTTTTATAGAACATAATAAATTAGAATTTCTTTCTCACTGTTAAAATGGTGAACAACATTTGCATGTTAACCTCTTCGGACCCATAGATGAGTGCAGTGGACATGACATTTGCGTGCCTAAACCAATAAAAAACACATAATTTGTATGATGTCAAGACTTCTGGTTCATGATTGGATCCTAGCTAACCAATCACGATTGCAAGTTGATTTGCATGTTCATGTTAAGAATGTTACATATAAGCTTGGTAAATTTACAACACGTTACAGCCATACTATGCTGGCGTTCCCTATAACAAAGAAAAAAATGAGATCATAACAAAACAAACAAAAAAAAAATCCATTTTGTTTTTATCTGGGAAAAGAGGCATAAACAATGCGGGTCAGAAGGGGTTAAAGTTCACAGATATGGTGAAGTAACTCATAGAGAGAGGGACTGATTATCATACATCAATCTTGGCACTTCGGTCGACTGTATGCAAAATCTCCAATTTGTGTTTTACAAAGCAATAAGCACAGTAGTGCTTGCTGCAACAGTCCAAATTCAGAGTCTCAAATTCATTTAATTAATTGTTGACAGTTTTTAAATTGTTATTTCAACCTGAGTTGCTCCTTTTGACCATAAAGTGAAAAAAATATATATATTTGTCGTTTGGAGCTGAAAACAAAGTCCTCCAAACAATGATCCATTGCTGCCACCTAGTGTCTCTACATTACCAATGAAGTACTTGCAAGTACACTGCAATTTTGTATGCAGTGCAAGTGATTCTTGGTGTCTGCTGGTGGATTGAGATGTCACTAGTTCTTTTGGGTTAATTATATCTATCCTTGCTGAAGAATCCTCTCAAGGTTATTTCAAATTTTCTTGGAACTCTGGAGCTGTATTTTTTTTAATTATTTTTTTTGGATGAGACAAAGGTAATTGATGCATCACCATGTATTTTAAAGTATACTCTTGAGTATTTAGATTGCCATGTACTGTATATTGATTAATACTGTATTTTAGCATTATATGACCCAATTCTGTAAGGATGTATTTGCCTTGTTTTTGGCGTTTTAAATGAAAATTAATGTATTAATTAATCCAACACATTGACAATATCACTTCACAAATACTTTTCTGTTCCCTCTCCAATTAGTGTTTTTCAGTCATCTCAGGGATATTAGTTTGACATTTTCTTAGTTAATTGTGTAATACATTGGTTAAATGGACAGTTCAAAGTGGTAAAATGTTGTTTGATACATTGCTCATAGAGTTCGTTAAGGTTTTACGATGGCAACGGTTTGAGACTGGAGCAATTGTGCATTTAATTTTACAGTTGCTGTTGTTGTTTACATTTGTTTACTGTAGTTGTTTGCGGAATTAGAACATTTTGAAAATTGTTTTGGAATTAACTGTGTTCAGCTACAGTGTTTGAGGACATTCTTGTCTTACTTTATGTCCAAACAGTTGAATTTGACACAAATTTGTCCTGTTTACGAGCAATACAATTAAAAAACTGAAATACGCTTTCAGTTTAAAACACAAATCAATGAAGCTCAAGTTATAAGCCACCTAAACCCTTCAATTCTGGAAGACCTATGATGCTTGTAGCGCGCAACCATCTTGACTATTTGACATCCCCAGTTAACATGCATTCCTTAAATTGATTGATTCATTTTTTTTTTTAATATGCGGGCTGCTAAAAATTGGATGTTGTGCCTCAAATTCTAGAAAAATGTTGTTGTTGTATTATTTATTTTTTTATCTGGAGAAGCGTTGTTGCCATTTTATTTTTATTTATCTTTATTTTTCTTACTTTGAAATTGTGATACTTAAGATAAAACAAAACACAGATTAAGTATATGTTGCATCTGTTTTATTTCCACAGCTGTGGATATAGAAAAACAGTCATATTAATTTCTAAATTGTTATATTGCAATTTTTAAGAAAAACTATAGTTCGTGCTGAATCAGCTATACCCTTTTTCCTTTCCCAAAGCCATGGCCTTTAACTAATTATATACGTTCTATTTTAAATATTCCAGTGTCCCAAAGACATATTTCTATGTTGTTGTTGTTGTTGTTGTTTTTTTATTTTTTATTATTATTTTTTTTATGCTAAAGCATACAGAAGGCTTTGATGCAGCCTCTGAACTGAAGAGGTTGAAGTAATGGTAGTTATTACAAAAACGGCCAGTAGGTGGCAGCAGAGTATACGAGATCAACCATGTTAAAACAGCTGATTTCCTCACAGTTCTAAACAAATTTATGAATAATGATGAAACTTAGCGATATTCTAATGCTAATTGCTGCTAGGGAAGCAGATACAAATATACATTTTTTTCCTGATGAAAGAAACACTAATCTTTATTTTGGTAGGTTCATTGTTTTTATAGCAATAGAATACAATATTCTGTGGGCCTTGCAAAATCAGTCAAAACCCAGTAAAACAGCCTGGAGCGAAGGGGCTTGCTTCAGTGAAAATTTCTGCGAGTGAACGAGTTAATAATGACATCAGTTCATTTAAAATAAAGGGTAAAACAGTGCAGCTTTTCGAAAAGCCAAAGACCTGCATAATTTGATTCATTTGACAGGCAGACAGACAGCAATTAAATGAGACAAATTGCCCTTTACTTAGCCCTCTGTGCCCGCCTGTAGCTGGTGCATGTTTAATTCCTAACTTACCACAGAGACATGACACAGCCTATGGTCAGATGCTCTTAGAATAGTAATGACCTGATACAGGAAGCTGTGACTCAAAGCTCTTGCAATGTGTCCTTTATGCTAATGCACACCAGGTTGCTGGATCTGCAAAGACGTGTACAAATTATTATTTGGTACACTAAAGCTAGGATGGACTTGGTTGATCAACCAAATAATCTTACAGCAAAGCTTTTAATATTGGGGTTAGTTTGTTTATACACCTCCAATAAAAGAAGCACCTTTTTGCCTATGTTCAGTCTTGCCTGTGTTCATTTTGTAGGTCATGCATCGATGGGAAAAAATCTGACAAAAATATCCACAGGAAACAATTCTTTTCATAGTCGAAAGGAAAGAACACATACAGTAGTATCTCCTCACCTCTATTGTGAAAGTGTCTGCACTATTTTTTTCAGACTCCAAGCTACCCAACAATCACAGACTAGTCAGCAGGAATATAAATGGCTGCTGTCTGTGCTCCTTAATTAGGGCTAGAAAACATCCTGAGGACTCCCTTGACCCCATTTTTCCACCACAGCTAACACCATCACAGGCACCAATCTGTTTTGTTTTTTCGTATTAATCCCTGGCAGCATACAAATGTGTTTGCGATGAGGTGCAATGCGTCATATAAGCCTATATTAGACGGAGGGCAGCACTTTGGCTAGTAGTAGTAGTGAGTTCTGATGGTTTAGGGTTCAAATCTATGCTCCAGCCATGTGTAAAGGCTCTCTGTGTGATTTTAGGGGTTTTCTCTGGCTTCATAATACATAAAACAAAACAAAACAGATTCATTGAAGATGCTAAATAAGTGGTACTCAAACTATGGCTTGAGGGCCATTTGCGGCTCAATACCCACAAAAAAAAAAGAAAAAAAAAGAAAAATACGAAAAAAGATAAAAAACATTACACACAGTCTGCAATACGTGTAGATGTCAAAATTGTGGGGCCTTGCAACACCCATATCCTCCATTGGTGTCTACTACTACCCTTAAATATAAAGTAATAATAAAAATAGCGAACAACAAATGAAAGTTTGTTGTTCTGGTGGCTAAGCTTTTCCATGTGCATGGCATCAAAATGTAGAAGTCCAACTTGCTACATTGCTATTACAAATCAATTGTATTTTCCTTATTTCCAATGAGAAATTAGCTATGACATTTAAACAAATTGAAAGTCAAACAGTGTTTGGCATCATTTATGTATTTAAAAGCATCAGTCGCTCAGCAAATGTAGCAGCTGATTAGTGTCAGAGAACTTTTAAAGACAGGATGCCTCCACGATTACTTACAAGCTGTGGAGAAAGCCACTAAGGAAAGGCACCAAAGGCACATACACAATATTCAAATTCATTTTTTTTGAGAGCTCAGTATCAATCATTCGGCAGCCTACCCGAATCAACGTGTCGTCATCATCACTCTTGTTTTATTTTTTTGGTGTGCGTGTGTGTGTGTGTTGTGCATGTGTGTTTGTGCTCATTAATTCACCTGAAACCTGTTAAAAATCCCATAGCCATCACCTTAACCGGTTACTTCAGTGTCCCGCCAGAGTCGTGAAGGAGACCAGAGGAAGGATCAAAGAAAAGAAAGCTGAAACAAAGTGAAATCCAGCACCAACCACTTACCACCCACAGAGTGACAAAACCAGAATCTTTCACCAACCCCAGAAACATCTAAATTCCAACAGATTTGGGAGACTTAAAGAGTCCAGAGGAAAGAATAAAGGAAGGAAGGAAGGAAGGATAGATGAAGCAGAGTGAGATCCACAAACACCAGCCTCCACTGATTCAGAGACCAGTGTTCGAATTTCAGTAGATGGTGGTGTGGTGGATCTGGCATGCATGAATACCTCCACCAAAGAGGGGAGCCGTTCACCTCAACCCGACAAGATTCAAATTCAGTAATCTGGTGTTAGTCATTCTGGTGCTTGTTAGTTTATCCAAAGTATCAAGCACCAATGAGTAATGGTAGTGTTAGGGTTCTCGAGATCAGTCTTGGACTAGAGGTGCATTCACAAGACCACTTTTGGTCTCATCTAGGAATCAAAGGCATTTTTACTCGCTCTTATCCCGGTCGCAGACAGGGTGGTCTCAGGACTTTTGATCTAGACTGGTTGTGACCAAAGCAGTGCTACTGTGATTAGTGAGAAACGCAGAATGAAGGTGCTGTGCTGCCAACCTGGTGGCACTCCAGGCGACACATAGCCTGGAAACCAGACTCATCGCCGTAAGCAGCGGATGCGTCTGGTCACTGTCGGCATCAAGTGCATTTCTGAGGTGGGGCAAACCTTACCATGAGTAACAGTAGTAGTCGGTGGATACGGAGTAAATTCAACATGGCTACTCAAAGAGAGACGGTAGTGTTATTATAGTAGTAATATCATTGTTGCGGTAAAAACTTGATTGGTGTGGTGAATGACGTCCACCGCTGAAGAGTGACGTTCCTTATGAAGAATACGTCACAACAACGTCACAAATGGTGATTTTTCTTTGACATATAAAGTTTTGGTCTTGTATTTGCCTCAATTTCCAAAAGTTTTCCTCTAGGTCCGGTCTCGACCTCTAAAAGTCTTTGTCTTGTCTCAGTCTCGAATACGCTCTTGTCTCTATAATGTCCTGGTCTCGGTTGGTGTGGTCTTGAGTTGACTACAACAGTAGGTAACAGCTTCTTCCAGGATGTGTCATGAGCCCTTTCATATCCGAATCAGCCTCCAGTAAAGATTGTCATTGGAAAACATTTTTATACAGTATATTTTGATCACGTCACATTATTCTTCTAACTTAAGGCTCAATATAAAGTGTTGCGTGGCCTTCCTTCACTTACATTATAATACTATTTACCTCTAACACATTAATTCAAAGCCTAAAAACATTTTTTTTTTTTAAATTCGGTTTACATATTCAAATGTTTCTAATGGGCCCCGGTTGGAACATTTATGACTCAGCTGCTAGGAATGATGCGTCACACAAAGGTTAGATTTTTTTTTTTTTTTAATGTGATGTTCAGATTCTGATTCATGACGTGAAAGGGCACCATATGAATAAACCAAAGAAAAGAGAATAACATTTCTGTTCCCCCTCCTGACTGACATCTAGAATTGTGTAACAGTACAGCATTTGTGGATGTGTGACTTTAAACACACTATACAGTACAGGGAAAGCCCTGTCTTATTGGAATAAAGTCTTTATTTGGGAATTTGTGGGAGGACAGATGGAGTCGAAGCCTCAGGGGTGTGTCGGGGAAAGACAGTGTAGTACACACAGGCATACATTTCTTTCTAGGTCGCAGCACACATTGGGGTACATTGAAGTATCAAAATACTGAATTGCATACTCTTCTTTGATAGTCTTACTATTTGTCTCTCTCCGTATGCACTCCTATACTAACAAATGCAATTGTCCATATATAGTATCCATTAAAAATCTCTACAATTTTTTTTTAAGCCAAGAGTAGAAAGTAACTAATACTTCACCTAAAATTGTCCTTCGTTTGTCTCCCCTTCTGTACTGCAGTGCTCTATTTTGCTCAGGATTATCCGAGTGCAAAGCAAATTCACAACCCTTTTTGAGCAACATGAAACAAAAGAAAGACATCAGCTCAAGTACGAGTTATATAAAGCAAGCCTCTTCTTTCTCTGCAGTTGCTGCCATTATTAAATAAACGAAGACGGTGATGGTGTTAAATCTGTGATTGCATCAAAATTGATCACCTAACACCAAATCTGTACCAGTTACATTTTCTTCACCCCAAGCATACATTGACTATCAACATATTTTAATATTGTTCTTTTTGTTTGTACATCATAAACAGGGCCATTGTTTTCAGGTCACATTTGCTTTTGGTGGATCAATGTAAAGTGATGCGGCGTTTAAAGATATTATCCATCAGTTTGTACATTAGCCAGAAGATGGCAGTGTGGGCTTACCTTTGTCAAATCTCCAGTCTCGAGTTCACCTCCCTCTCCCTGTCTTTTCCATTTTTATCCCCTTTTCCCTTAAGTCCTTAGAAACAGAGATTTAGAGCTCGCTCATTCTCAGCTGAGCCAAAGTGCCTGCATCATCTTGCAGTGTTTTGCAGTATGTGTAACGGAGGCTATCTTCTGAGTCTGAGATGTATGGAGACCCTTGAGACCCGATGACTTGTTTTCTTGAGTTGTAGCCTGAGCAGATTGACCCCCAGAGAGATGCCATCACCCCCTTGAGGAAAATCCAGTGGAATTAGCAAACCTGTATGATAACCTTGTCAGTTATTGTATGTGTGTGCTGAACACAGAGCAGCACGCATGCGACGGCAGATAGCTGCTTTGAGCCTGCGGCAGAAATGAAAGATGAACTGGATGGTTTTACAGCCTTTTATTTCCATCTGCTTGTCCTCTAGCTTTCTTGCTGCTGTAATTTCCGAATGCGTCTGAAACTGAAAGAGGTGTTTGAAAGGCTGGTGTGCTTTCATGCATTTCCTTCAACCATTTGGTAGCATTATTGCATTCTCATGCAAAATTCACCAATATATCCTCGAACCTTTAGCCTCAATGTACATGTGCTCAGCCACAGTTGGCATTGGCTAATCGGATTTACATGTATATATAATGCAACGTGTGCATGACAGGCAACAAACAGTGGCTCTGCAAGTAAATGACATTCTGGATGCTACATGCATCCATCTGTGCAATGACAGGTAATTGGTTCTATTAATATGAACTGAATGACATGCTGAGATGCTCCTTTATTATGTCCTGCGTGGAATTTACCGTTAAACATCAGATCATCAGTTTCTTCCTATCCGTCACAGTTTGTATTGTTAATTTTTGTTTTGTAAGCACCATGCCTTGTGAAAATCAAAACAAAACAACATTATAAGATAAAATGAATATGATAAATAGAAAGGGAGATGCTTCTTCATGGTTTGAATGTGCAAAGATGCAAATGCAGGAAGGTGTGGATGCAGCAGAAGTGAAAATGTAAGCAACTTCAATTGCACATTATATTTACAAGGTCTTTACAATTGAGAAAAAGAAGAATAAAGTGTTCAACATGCAGTGAGGAATAGACATAGAAAGTATTCAACATGCAGCAATGAATAGACTTTAAGGTGGGAATGGGGCACTGATGTTGGTGCTAAAGAGAACTTTTCAAGTTTAGCACTCACATCTTCTGGAAAGCAACTATACAGCCTAGTGATTGTGCTCCGGTTGCTCCATAGACTCTTGTGTGAAGAGAGGATGGAAGAGGGTGTGTGGGGGGTTGGTCCTTGGTGATGCAGAGAGCCCTTTATCTGCGTCTTGTGGTTGTGGCTGTTCCCCACAATCTCCTGAGCAGCATTTACCGCCCTTTGAAGAGCCTTCCTTCTTGCAGCTGAGCAGCAGCTGTACCATGCCGTGATGCTGGTGTTGAGGACGAACTCCATCACAAATCAATAGATGCTCCTGAAGACACGGCTGGCCAGACCGGCATGACACAGCTTCCGGAGGAAGTAGAGTCATTGGTGAGGCTTCTTTAGCAAACAGGAAGTGTTTCAGCCCCATGAGGGGAAGTCCTCGGAATGGTGGATCCCAAAGTTCTTGAAGCTGGAGACCACTTCTACTTGGTCTTCTTCACATTGATGCAAAGATTTTTTCTTTTCTTTTTGTGCCCCACCAGATGTTTTACCTTGCCTTTGTACTCTGACTCATTGTGCTGACCTGTGAGCCCAGAAAAACACTTTTAGAGTGCAACCCTTAAGTGCCAAATCTACAAAGAATGAACTGCATCCGTTGAAAATGCCATTTATTCCACTTCCTTTGTACCTGCACTTTAAAGTCCTATTCACAAAGCATTTTGCACTAATGACATTACAGTGTAAGCATGCACACAAAGTTTGACTGCTGAGCCCAGTTTGCACCTGTTTTCTCAGTGATTGCCACACATTGTTAGCATTCCGGACGACATGTACTGTATATTTCGAAGCGTTCCTTCACATTGCTCAGGCAATGTATCCTCTGTGCAGAAGAGACTTTCAGAGGAACACCAAGTTTACAGCAGCTTTCAATATTCAATACATGTTATGTTTGTCACTCAAACCGCGTGTGGCTATTGCCGTTGGTGTTAGTAAATTAGGCATTGTTTATCAAAGAGACTCATTTGAATGGAGGTGGGAAGTTTCTGCACCAAATATATGCGTATACCTCATTTAAATACACAACGCCGCAATGAAACACATTCTGCTTGGCAGTGCACTTAGGAAGGAATTTCACCATTGTATAACATACCACTACTCTATCTTTAAAAAATCTTTTGTTGCTTTCACAGTATCTGAACTGTGAAGCACTGTGCAATGAGTTCTGAAACATTTGGCTGTATTCGAGCAGATAATATTGCCCAAAACACTTTAGAATTCATCCTGCCCTACCCTAGCAACCTTTAAAGTGTTTAATGGCACCCGAGTTAGAGTTTCCTATAAAACTAAACAGATAACAAAAATAATACACACATTTAAATACAAAAAATACTTAAAAACATCACCAGTTGTAATGCTAAAGTCAACATAAAATGCCATTGACATGCTAACAAGAAATTAGCATGAACTTCCGGGAGTGAAATTCCTTCAAATAGGGACACAAATGCTGTACGAACTGTAATACTCAAAGGCACAGATTCTTTACAGTCTGTGAAAAAAAAGTTATATTACAGAGCTCCAGCTCAACTTTCTTCTTCTGCTCTTCCTATCACATTGTAAGTGTGTACTAATGCATGCACAGCACCACACTGACCCTAAGAGCCCAACGCACGCATAGCACAGCAGGAACAGCTGGTATTTATTTTTATTTTACCACATCATTATTTTCCTTTGTTAGTAATTTGTTTTCTGATTATTCAAGTTAAAGTTAAAGTTGAGTTTTTAAGCATTCAATGAAGTTTTATTATTATACCAAGTTGCACACATTTACACATGATAGGGCAGAAAATATACTCGAGGTTCCAGGTTAGCTTAGGAAGTGCCAAGACTTGTGAAAATAAAAAAATAGAACACTAAAATAAGATACAATAAATAAGTTTGAATTTGTGCAAAGATGCAATGCAGCAAAGATGTGTCAGTAGCATAATAAAAATGCAAGAGGCTTAAATTTCACATATTTACAAGGTCATTTTGTACTTGACAAAAAGAATAGAGTGTTCATGGATAAAGTGTTCAATGTGCAGAGATAATGGGCATGAGACTATGATGATAGGTTTGAGTAGCTGACTTTTGGTATTTGCATAAATACCAAGTTTTATATTTATTATTTGTGATTTCAATATCAATAAAACATACATCATCATTTTAATGTTCTAAGTGTCCCAAAGACGTATTTATATGTTTTTTTTTATTTTTTTTATTTTTTTTATGCTAGAGCATACAGAAGGCTTTGATTCAGCCTCTCAACTGCAAAGAACGGTTGCAGAAATGGTAGTTATTACACAAACGGCCAGCAGGTGGCATCAGAGCAAAGGAGATCAACCAGGGCCATGTAGAAAAAAAGCTCAATTACTTACAATTTTAAATAGATTTGTGAAAACTGATTAAACTTATCTCTCTTCTAATGCTAATTGCTGCAAAACCGAAACAGATAGAAACATACTTTTTTTACCTGATGAAAGAAGAGACTTTAATCTTTTTTTTGATAGGTTCCATGCTTTTATAGCCATAAAACACAATATTCTGTGGGCCTTGCAAAATCAGTCAAAATCCAGTAAAACAGCGAACGGGACTACTTCTGTGAAAATGGCTGGGAGTGAATGAGTTAAGGAAAAAAACAAAAACAAAATGAAGAGATGCACAAATGTGGTCAAAACACACCAAAAAAACGACAGAGCAAGTGTTATGCATAGATAGATGCACCTGTCAAATCAAATATGAATAGAAAGAGCCAGCTTAAATAATGGGAGATAGCCATGGGCTAAAGAAACATCGGTTTGTTTATTGTTGTACAGTAATTAGCCTTTGCCTCTCTTTTTTTGATACAAATAGTATTGCAGGGGCGAGCTACGAGAGTTGAGTCACTGGTGAACAAGAATCAGAGTTCCATGCTAGTTTTAATTGGAGCTCCTTGCCTTAAGGCCAATTCTTCACTATCATCTTTTCTTTAAGTTCAGTTAGCAGCTTTCAGCCCATGTTTATTTTGATTTTTATAGATTAGTCTTGCTTATGGTTGTTTGGCCGAGCCACTTTTGCCTACAATGTAGATAGATATATTTTCACATTTTAATAATAAATAATCATGTGCTTATTCATAGTAATGTATTCACAGAAATGTTCTGTCTTTTGACAAAACTTATGAATGTGGAATGCATCTTAAACAGATCTTACAATGCACATTATACAGAAATACTGTTGAACATTGAGTAGTTAAAGTAATCAAAGTAAACTAATTCTCCATACCCATGTAGTTTCTGTAATGGAATAAATTAAGATAACATGTCTGATCATTTACTAATTTTAGAGGGAATTTTCAATACAGCTTTATCTTATGGGGATGTTTTGACTAGTCTGCAAGACAATACAGTAGCTATAGAGACACTTTTTTTTTTTCCCTCATGCTACTTTTACTCAAAAGCAATTAACAATTGGCACCTAATATTTCAATCTGCAGGGTACCAATTTGGATTTCTTAGTAATTGCTGAGGACATGCATTATGTTTTACAAATACTTGTGCAAACCTGTATCATGATGATGTGTTTAGGACTAAAGTTGGACTGCTGGGACAGTTGGAATTCATTCGCAGATGTTTCTCTTAAGAATGTGCCAAGTCATTCCTGTACTCATGTTTTGATCATTTCAAGGTCACAGTAGATCGTTGATGTATTTAATGTAAAAAACCGTCTCTTCCCATTGAATTGAGTTGATGCCTCGCTGATTATGCCAAATCAGCATTTTTATTTCATTGTCAAATCTTTGCGGCAATGAGATTGACTGCCTCTATGCCTGCCTTTCTGGCATTCTATCTTTATCGTGTTAGTTCCACATCTTGAACTCTTATCCCTTTTCCAGTCTTTTACATCGTGTAATGTGTGCGTTGTTTCCACTGTTTTGTGTATTTTTCTCACATTCAAGCCCAAATGGAAACCAAAAGCGTATAAGTCAAGCTCATGGTTTGAAGCTTCTTGCAGACATATGCTCTTCATAAGAAATGCCACGTATAGATGATAAACATCCACCCTTCCTTGGCAAAAACACTAACGGGCTGTTCCCAAACTACATCTATTTGCATATTCACATGATTTACTTATTTTTCCACTTTGTTATGAAAAAACTCATTTATATCAAACATCTAAAGGGACCATTTTGTAATCAACTTGGAAAGCATTTTTGCCTAAAAGCTGCCGGTGCCTCCCAAGTCACAATGTGGGCAATGTTAGATGTACTTCTCTCAATTTTACTGCCAATCCTTTTCTTCAGTGGTAGTGATGTGTGAACCCTTAATTGTATTAAACACTAATTCACCGGGTTGTCCTTGTAGTTCAATTCGGTGGTACAGATGAAGCGGTTTATGTAGTGCTGCTGTTCTCAGTGTCTTTGGACATATTGGAAAATAGGACTTTTTTCCCCAGTTTTGTGGAAATTGCATAACCCTTTCACACACACGCACGCACATACAAATCTATATTTTATTAGGCCACACACAGGTCTGGACTCTCTGTTACACAGTAAATTGCTTGAGGCTAATTATCCAAGATTACACTTTTGACATTGAAAATTAATTTTCTAGCTAATATTCGTCTACCATTAGCCACAGGCTCTTTAAAAATCCCATTGAATTGATTAAGTCACCATAATGTACATTGTTTATATCATACTGCATTGAAAAGGGTCTTTCTGTAAAAGTTGAATATGGATATACTTCTTACTACCTATTAACATTTAATGGATTCAAGTGTGATACATTAACTTGGTTTTAGTTTGGCTTTAACAAAGTTGACTGGACTTGCACTAAGCAAACTATATTAACCAGTACTACAATTGTACATGCTTCTTTTGCACAGAAATATTTTCACTTATCCATGTTTTACTGAGAGAATATGTTTTTGAAGACTCAGAAGCTTATGAATGGTGTGCTAGTTTTGAGCACAGCTGAATTTGGGGAAATAAGGAAAAAAGCGATGAGCGCTAGGTTATTGGGAGGCTAAAAGGAAGATCTAGTAGAATGAGTGAGTGTTGAAAAGGTGGCTGTGGCTACAATTTTGGGGTTATCTTTTTGCATGGCAGAAAAGCATAAAAAATAAATTGCAAGCGTATTCACATTCAAATTAGACACTTCCTGCCTGCTTTCCAATAATGATGGAGGTATGAATTTGTCAAAGGAAACAGTGCACATACCCCTGATGAATTTGTAAGGCTGGTCACAAGAAGCATGGTTCTTTTTTTTTTTAAAACAGCTTTTATTTTGGTTTATACTGCAGATGTATTC
Source organism: Festucalex cinctus (assembly GCF_051991245.1). Taxonomy (NCBI): domain Eukaryota; kingdom Metazoa; phylum Chordata; class Actinopteri; order Syngnathiformes; family Syngnathidae; genus Festucalex; species Festucalex cinctus. The sequence goes on from NC_135416.1 coordinate 13,475,499, forward strand.
ATTATTTTGACTAATTTGCAGAACGATTTATTCAATCTTTGAGCAATAATACCATCTTTACACAACAAACAGAATATTCATAATTTGCTAATCCTTTTGGTGAACACAAGTCTCTGAACAGCCGAGCCAACGGATACTACCTATTACAAATCTCAGTGGCATACTTTAATTCAGACAGTCCATCACAGTGAGGGGAGTGGGTTGCTTGAGTCCATTGTGTTCATTATTACGGTCACAATATTTCTTGTTTTAAGATCATCATCATACCCTTTTGTGGTACAAAGCTGTAGAAAAAGCCAAAACCTCTTTTGATAAATGCAATTTAGTGATTCTCAACTGGTGGGTCAGAACCCAAAAGTGCGCCACGGACACATTTTTTGGTGGGTCGCGGACTGCTAGTAAACAAATGCAATTATATTTCATCAGAACACTCCTGAGACGTCCCAAGTTCCTAAATAGAGCATACAATATTTGGTAAGCGTCAGGAAATTGTTCTCACTTGTGCTGTAGCCCCACTACCTACTCTGTAAAAAAATAGTGGAGCTCAGCCTTTGGCTAGCAATATGCTTTTGGCGGTATGTCAAACTCATTTGAAATTAAAATTTGAAATTGCAATTAAAATTGTAACATAGGCTGACAAACAAATAAACAAACAAACAAACAAACAAAAATGCTTTAAAGTGCTTGAATGGGTTTCAACTTTGCAACATTAGGAACCGATGCGGTTGAGAACCACTGATTTAGCGGCCCACCGTGCTGAAGTTTCACAAGATATCCTGGCGTCTTGTGTACCATTGCACAATATTTTGTTTTTTGTGCAACTTTTAACAAACATTTTCCCTAAAAACTTGTATTGAAATGCCATTTTGTCAGACTTTTATGCATTTGGCTTTAAAGGTTTCATTGATTCATTGGAGCAAAACCTAATTGTAAACATGTTTCGGGATTATAATTCTTAGTATTACAATTCTCCATCTTCATCAATACAGCAATATAGAGAAGAAAATAAAGTGAAATCTTAATTGTGTTATTCATGTTGCACTTTAGTAATGATAATCATTATGAAGTGAGGCCTAATGTAAATACAGTAACTCCCCCATTGTATTTTGTTTTTTCTAAGAGGATATATTGATGACACCGAAGAAGGAGGGGGCAGATAGTTAATGTGGAATCTCTTTAAAGAGTTTCCCTGATATGTTTCAATACAATAGCCATTACTTCCCCCGTCAGCTCCATTAGGTCTCGAGGCAAAGCCGGCATTTATTTTCCATGTCATCACTACCTCGGCACTCGCATGCTTGCATTTATATGAATGTTACTGGGGTGTTTAAAGCTGAGCTCCAGCATCTGCCTGAATCATTTTTATGCGCAGCTTGAGGCAGGAGACATCATAACCCCACTCTCACCACACTCCACAGTCCCCTCTTATTCTGCACTTATTTGGATGTAGTCAGATAAGGCCTGGAGTTCATACCAGCGCACAAAGCAGTGTCAGCGACACAGCGTCATACTGTGCTCCCCTTCCCCGGCACACTGAAGTGTAGCCTTTTTGTGCCGGAACCTATATTGTTTTACTCAATGTGTAAATCTACAGTGAGATGCGTATAAAATAATATAAACAAAATAAATAACAAAACCAGTGTGGCTTGTTTGCATATGGTCAAAGTATGGTCCCACACATGTCTGATGGTGATGCCCAGTGAACTGAGTACTTTCAAACTTAGCTTTACATTTTGCAAGAGGCGTAACCTCGAAATGAACAAACGAGCGGTTGGACACATTCATCTACAGAAGAGTGGCTACACTCACCGTGTACAATTCTGCTAAAGATAATCCACGTCTTTTAATTTAACAAACAATGCCCGTCGTGGTGTGGCATACTGTCAAGTGCTGCAACGGTGGAATAAAAGCGAACCCCTCTAAATTATAAAGCAGAAATACATTGTGTGTGCCAGCTCTAGTCAAAACACGATACCCTGATTAGTATTTGTGGAGAAACAATTAAGCAGAATGAATAATCTACGCCTTGTTGGCTGCAATTCATATTAACAGCAGACCGGAAGTGATGTGTTGCCTGCTAATACAGCGTACCGTTGAACTGTGTCAGCTGACATACAGTATTGGAGAGAGCGATGAATTTAATCATTTCGTTCTTTGAACAACATGGCTGAGATGGAAAATATGCAGAAAATACGTAAAAATGGCTGCCCCATAAACAAATACACAAAGTTAGATGCAAAGTCTCCTGGTTCTTCCAAAGTCGAGGCTTATAACTAGAGGTGTTGAGAGCTTTTACAGTTAGAGCGCCTCCATTTTGGATCAACCTGCCTCTGGATCTGAGACGTGCTCATTTTGTTCCCTCTTAAGACCTATTTTTATAGATTGGCTTTTAATTGTTAATGTTTTCTTATCTTGTTTCTCATTCATTTGGTTTTTATTTGACTCTTGTTTTTTTATTTATTTTACCTTTTAAATTGATTTTATTTTCATGAATAGAATTTTATGTTGGAATTACTCATTTTATAACGCTTGCACTATAGGCTACTACCTCCTGGTCTCAGTTAGGTCGTGGTATTCCTGTTTTACCTCAGACTACTCTTGCCTCTGGGTTCTCTTACTTCTTATCTGTTTATGTGTGTATATACGGATTTGCCTTTTTTTAATAGTTGTTTGCATTTTATGTTCTGGATTTTTATTTTATGTTTTTTTATTTTATTTTATTTTTTTTATTGTCAATGCACCTTGGAATTGTTTCCAAGGTGATATCCAAATACATTTTATTATTATTATTATTATTATTATTATTATTATTATTATTATTATTATTATTATTATTATTATTATTATTATTATTATTGTTTTGAATTGTTTTGAATATTTTTTCAATAAAATACTTTTTACCTGTAGATTTAAGAAAACATCAGCTGAAACAAAAACTGGGCACATTTAGAACGCGATGGAAAATTTTTGACATATTTGGTTTAGCTCCTCTTCCAACGCAGTTTTCCAGTTTTTTGGCTGATTGGGTCGATGGATACGTGGCTCTGTAAATTTATTGACATGTAAGGAGTGGGTCGCAATACTAGCAAACCAGTGCCCTCATCTGTCTGTGGCATTCAGCTGAGTCCTCCTCCACCAACCATTCTTGCCTTCACTGCTTCTTTCATTTGCTGACACAAGGACGAAGCAAAGTGAGGAGAAACAATGGCATTGTCGAACACCGCAGGCATTGATTTCTCTGGCATTGGCTTAGTAGGAGGTTGGCATCAGAACTCCACCTTGCACCCTCTTTCATCTTCTCGTAAGCGGTTGTCTAAATAGATGGAAAGACCAATTGCTCCTCCGATCCAGCAGTCTTTACCCACACTGTCAGTTCATTTTTGAGGAGTGGGTGTAACCCCTGCCGGTATATGTCACACAAAGTTATTCCATGATCGAAAACTCACCTAGGTTTGTACAAAGTAGAGACGTACCCACAAGCTTGATTGGCATTGCTTACTGCCAGACAGCTGCCTTATGTGAGGGCAAGCTCATAATGAAATCAACATTGGCATTTGGCACTATTCTTAGCATATATTAACTGATTCACTGCTGAAAGCATCCTTGAGCTCATGTGGCGACTCGTTCTGCCCCACTAACTGGCCTTGGCTTGCTGAAGCAATCTGAGTCTATGAGTTCCTTGTGGCAGGAGACTCCTGTTAGGGTATCGTATCACTGAATCTTGGACCCCAAAAACAGAGTTAATACGACAGTAAAAACAATATTTCAGTATTGATTTTTTTTATTATACTTGTACATTTAAAGTTAATTCACTGACCAATTTTTGATTTTCTTTCTTTTAATACAGCATATGTGCGAAAGGCATCAAAAAGTGCTTTTTTTCCCCCTGCAGTGTAAAACACTAGAGATGTGGTCTGTCACGCTGGGTGATATAACAAGACTTGTGATATTGCATTTTTCCTTCTCCCACAGCTATTGCTGGGAGGTCAATAGGTGGCAGACAAGTATCAATAATTTGCCTACCCATTTTAACATAGATATCACAATTCTCACACAAGTTGCGGCAACCTTCATCTGTTATAGCCTCCAAAAAGTTTAGATTGATGTGCACGTCCTTGTGCTTCAATGCATTCATGTGTTTGTTGTTGTGGAAAGGGACCAATAACCTCCTACCTACCACTTGTGAATCTCTCAGCGCATCATAAAACCTTGAGCTGTGTGCTAAATGATGTTGTCTGAATAGCTGTTTTAAAGTAATTGTAGTCTATTAGGCTTTGTTAATCTGTTTGATGAAACATCTTTGAACAGACCAACATGTGAATTTCACAAAGATAATTATCTTCTCAGTATAACAGAGTGGAAGCTTTATTCTATTGAGGCCACAATGTATCTCTGCAATCATGCATGACATCTTAAGGAAAAAATTCATATTCTACCTCACAAAACCTCGGATACAGCGAACATTAAATGATTGTGCATTTATTTTGCTTTAACTATTGGCATGTTGTGATGTGAACAGTTGTTAAAAAATAAAAACCACATCCTGGGAGAAAACCTCAAGTACCCAGATAAAACTAATATAAACATGGTGAGAACTTTAAACTTGTCCTAAAAAACCTTTGTTTGCTTTGCCCTTTTCTCACTGATCTTAACTCAGGCTATGTACAACTTCTATAGCTGTCAATTGCAGTGAATGGCCACAGCGACTGGTAAACAGTGTGGGTAAACATAAAGGAATCATTATATTTCATTGTGGAATGTGACAAAAGCACTTAGAAGTGATGAATTTAACTCGGTAGTTATATTTTTGGCGACTTGCAAAAGATCAGATCGTCAAAAGGGCAATCACCTGATATTTGTGAATGTCTAGCGCAGTCTGCTTTAGGACAAACTCCGGATCACCTTAAACACAGACACCAAATGTCCCGTCACTTCTTTCTGGGTCCACATTTACAGTCTCTAACCTGCATGAGTTACTTAGACTAACCTTAAATAACGACAAGGCCGGAGGACCATTTTTTGCACTGTGCACTTTTGCTAATCTTGTATACATTTACTCCCGGATTGCACCGGATGCGACTGCGGTGCGTTCCGGCGACACAATCAATTAGATTCCATTCATTCGAATGGTGCAAATTACACCGGTTGCGTGACTTGGGTGTTGACTGCGTCTCAGCTGCGGCGTGCCGCAGCCTTCCCGCACGGATAGACCTATTTTCTGTTTTTGCCGGATGCCGCATCCATCGGCCTCCGGCAAATGGCAAGGTAGCACAAAACACATCGAGCGGGACAGGAAGACCCGCACAGTTTCAAAATAAATTTCCAGTTACCGTTCAGAATAAAACACTCGCCAGCTCCTACTTCGCAAGCATGTCAGCAAAACGTGATGTGGGCGTAGCCGGGCCTGGAGTTAACGGGCGAGGTGCTCATTCACGGTTTAGACACCAGCGAACATGGACGAGGAGAGGTTTATATTGGAAGGAGAAAGCCACAAAATAACAAAAGTCCACGTCTCTTTCTGCTTCTCTGTTGAGCACAGACTTTCTGTGTGTTTGTCGTTGTTTTTACGACCACATGATCGCGCGCGGTCACGCGAGACACGGTGGGAAGTGGTCGGCGACGGAGCTGCGGGACCGCAGCTGTGCGGTGTGAGTTGGCCAAAAAATTGACGCGTCCTGAGCACGCAGTCAAGACGCACCGCAGCCGCACCGCATACGCATCCGGTGTAATCCCGGGGTTGGTCAAACTTCATTTAAGACAAACCGTTCTGAATGCAGACTAAAAGGATCCCTCATTTATTAGGCCCATTTGTGAGCACAACAATTTATAATACAGTATATCAAAAGTGGACATTCAACATTGGCAGATAATAATGTTGACAGACAGATGGATTGATGATACAATTTGGTTTGATTTGAAATAATTAGCAATCGACAATGACAGAAGGGTCTACCAGCCATTGATGATTCACAAATGATGGACACTCAAAATTTATTGATGTTCCCACCTCAGTATTATATACAGTATATTGATATTTACCCTGTCAGGCTCAGCATTTTAATGCAATGTGTTTTTTTTTTCTATGTATGAGGCAGAGCACCAAGTTGTCATTGCGAGGTTCCATGGGCACAGATGAAATATACTTTAGTGCATCAGAGCTTGTCAAATGCATATAAACAAACACCAAGGCAAAGGCACTATTTCTGTTCTGTTTAAATTTGTGCAAGTCTTAGCAAGGACTTGTTGTTAAAACAGTATTTTGTAACATAAAAGTGTTTTCTCTTGCAAATAGAAAAATGAAAAATGAGATGTCTTGCAGTGTTAACCCAAGGGAAGGCTTTTGGTTTGCAAAATTAGTTGTTTTACAAAACAGGAATGTTGAGGGCCCCAAAGAGAAATTCAGCTTCCGTCTGCTTGGTGTTATCCTGTGCAACTTGCCATCACGAAGCATATGTTCTATGTGGGATATATCATATTAATGACAACCATGTATTTGCACTTGTGTGTACACTCACTATTTTAGGCAAATAGCATTTTTAGCTTAATTTCATGCTTCGTTTCTTCTTACTATTTAATGATGTTACCCATCTCTTTGCACAAGTTACATCTTCTATATGTAGTAATGATTCAAGAATGCTTTAAATTTTATTTTAAGGGGATATTTATGTTGCATGTTTAACCCTCAGAGGGAAGTGCCTTGTGTTTCATTACTATATGCTTATGCTAACTTCATACACGCCACATCGCCACTTCATGCTTTACGTAACATCCTGTTACTATACTAGTACTAAAAAAAAAATAAAATCTAAATGGTTTAGTCGATCGTGTCATTTAAAGTTGATGATTTGCCTGTGCATACAATATAATCGTACAATAAATGCTCATATATGAATATTCCCAGTACTCCTACCCTTTACTTTAAGGGCATTAAGTAATTTTACTAATCACTAGATTGGCTGGCATAAGCGGTTAAGAAAATGGCTAGATGGACAAACTCCCCTTTAACATGCAGGCTTCCTTGTGTTACAGTGTAAAATTCATATAACTGTTATGTCACGCATGAGATTAAATAAATGTAAATTTGCTCTCTACATTAACCACATATTTATTGATCATGACGTTGAAAATACCACATTGTGGAGGGGGGAACTGGCAATATCAATCGTTTCATTGTTCTCTGATGGAGAATAACTCGAGCCATTGCCAATTACCTTGAAAACCTCCCAGGTATTGTCAATCAAACCTTTTCTAATCTTTCTACCCCAACTATTCCGAATGCCCTATGATAATTGGTACCTGACATCATGCTTGAATAACAATGGAATAGAGCCCTCTGGGAATGTTCTCAGTATGCCTTCATGTTCTTTTCTTCCTTACAGCTTTCATTCTTTACTTCTTTGTGTATTCGGCTTCGACTTGTAGCCTTCCGGAAGCTCTAATTTCTAGTGTAGATCATAACCAATGATTTTGCAAGTTCTCACACGTTGAAATCATGGAGGGTTTTGAAATGTTCCTCATAGGTGCATGTCCAGTGTGAGAAAATGAAAATCTGAAAATCACATTTTATGATTTGTAAAGAATGTATATGTATTTTGGTGCTTCAAAAAAGTGAACATGTGACAATCAGCAAGAATTCTGGCCCTCAAAGAACTTTACTGTGCCTTCATAAAGTCCACCACCGATCCACTTATTAATCTAACTTAGCAGCACCTTTTTGAGGTTGTTAGATGCATAAAAACAAATGTGCGCCTCACAATCTGCCACACTACAACTGCTACCATCGGCAAAACCAAAGGAGCTTTCAAAAGAGGACAAAGCACAGGGACAAAATGGTAGACCTCTCCACAAGGGTGAATTGGGCTACAGGGCAATTGCCAATTAGCTTGGTGGAAAAAGAACACATTTTGGAGCAATTGCTAGAAAATAGAAGAGGGTAAGGATGACTGTCAAGCTCCCTTAGATTGGGGCTCCATGCAAGATCTCAAATTTGTGGGGTATCAGTGATGCTAAAAAAAGGTGAGGAATCAGCCCAGAACGACACATGAGGAGCTGCTCAATGACTTGGAGAGCTGGGAAGGTTATTATTGGTAGTACACAATAAAAATCATGCATCACACGCAAGGTTCCCCTGCTTAAGTCAGCATCTGTCCAGGCTCGTTTGAAGTTTGGCAAAGACCAGCTGGATGATCCAGAGGTATCATGGGAGAAAGTAATGTGGTCAGATGACCAAAATAGGCTTTTTTTGGTCTTAACTCCACTTGTCATGTTTGGTGGAAAAAAAAAAAGAGGATAAGTACCATTCCAAGAATAACATCCCGACTGTGAAGCATGGGGGTTGAAGGGTCATCTTTGGCGTTGTTCTTCTGCACACTGGACAAGATGACTGCGCCGTATTAAGGAGAAGATGGACAGAGCCATGTATTGTGACATTTCGGCCAACAACCTCTTTCCCTCAGTCGAGCATTGAAGATGGGTCATGGTTGGGTCTTCCAACATGACAACGAACCAAAGCACACAGCTAGTATCATGAAGAAGTGGCTCCTTAAGAAGCATATAAAGGTTTTGGAGTGGCCTCACCAGTCCCCAGACCTAAAATCAAAAGAAAATCTTTTGAGGGAGCTGAAACTCCATGTTCCTCAGCGATAGCCCCGAAACCTGAAGAGATTTAGAGAAGATCTTAACAGAGGAGTGGACTAAAATTCCTCCTGCATTGTGCGCAAACCTGGGAAAGAACTACAGAAAATGTTTGACCTCTGTAACTCTACACAAAGTCTTTTGTACCAAATATTAGCATACAATGTGATTTTCAGATTTTTTTTATTTTAGATTGTTACTCTCACAGTGGACATGGACCTGTGAGGACAATTTCAGACCAGTCCACGATTTAAAAGTGGTAGAATTTGAAAAATTGCAGGGTCTATATAACTATATAACTGTTTTTTTTTAAATACTGCTTGTGCATTCACTGGTCTTGCCCTCATCTCAGTTAAATAAAACATCACAATGATTGTCTCTTCGTTGTCTCTTTATGCTTTGACAGAACAAAATAATCCTGGACCCTTTGACATTCAGCGAAGCTCGATTCCGTCCTTCTCTGGAGGAACGCTTGGAGAGCATTATCAGTGGTGCCGCATTAATGGCAGATTCTTCATGCACACGTGACGACCGACGTGAGCGCATCGTGGCTGAGTGCAATGCAGTTCGACAGGCCCTCCAAGACTTGCTGAGCGAGTACATGAACAATGTAAGTGTTGCCAGATTCCATTCCCATTCCCACTACCTATATATTGCAATACAATTCTGTCAATATGGCTTGATAGCATAGCACAACATATCATATCTGATTTTTAATTTCAGTCGTTGTCCTTGAACAAGACACCGATAACCCAAACTACGCCCTGGGTGTTTGAGTAGCCCTCTGCTCCAGTGGGCGCTAAAAATCTATGCTTGCTGTAATGGGTCAAATGCAGAGGTCAAATTTCATGTACAATGTGTGTACATGACAAGAACAAATGATTTCATCCTTTCATCATTCTTTCAACTTCTTCAATTGCAGTTTTGGTCTTTTTAGAAGGACAAATGCATACGGTTTGACATCACTGCTCTTCACTTAGTCTTCTGTAATAACATTTTTTTATTTTATTTTTTTGCTCAATGAAGTTGTCAATAGATAGAGACAGAGTGCATAGATAGAGACAGAGTGCATTTAAATGCAGCCTCACCGGATGGAAACACAATTCCCCTCTCTCTATGACTCAATATAATCAAGGTTCCTTTTTCACTCTGTCTGCAAGCGGAGAACTAAGAATTCCAAAAACAGACAGGGTGGGATGCACTATTCGAGTGGTAACAAAAACAGTTGAAAAAAGTTTAACATTCTGAGACTTCTTGCTGTGACCGGTTCTAGTCTAGTCTGCTCCTATGGAGTTACTGTACGTAGAATAAGGAATGCTGTATAAAAAAAGAGAATTCCTCATCAGTTTGGAGATCCAGTGCCTTGCTTGCTGAAGTATAGCAGTATATTCTTTGGTCTGTGGAGGGCTACAAACTGCTACCTTTGTGCTCTCAAGCCAAAATTTTCGACCAAGCTGTCCACTGATGAAGTAGGAATCCCTGATCAATGTACGAACACCCGTCACACTAAAACAGTTAAAAACGCTTTTTCTCCTCCTTAACAACCATGTTAAAGTATTTTGTGTTAACGTATTTTGTCAATAGAATGTACTGTGATTACTTGTTGGTAATTTCAAAGCCTTCTCATACATTGGACTGTTAATAATAACTAATGTCTTTTAAGTACTGTAATCAAATTTGGAATGTATTACAATGGTGATCTCAAATGGGACAAGCCATGAGTAACAACAACAAATGTATGTAATTGTGATATTTGACCTTCGCTGCTGTTTATGGTATGTACTATAATACACCAGCTATAATACATACTTACAAATAGAATTAGATTCTTGATTCTCATAGCAACCATCTTCACAAATGGTAATCATGCACCATGTTTACAGTATTTCAACAGTGCATGAGCAGGAGCTCGGAGTGGAAAAACTCATCCAACTCTTTTTACCATGAATATCATGCCAATATTCAGTGCTAATTACAGTCTACTCTTAATTGTGCTTTATTGTAAAAAGCAAGGTAGTATCCGAAGACATTATTATTGTTAATAAGAAATGTAAGCAACCACTTCCACTTCAGTCACACCAAACATCCAAAGACAGCATTTTTTTTTTGGAGGAAGCTTGAACCAAAGCACAAGGTTAATCAATGTGGTAGCTGGCTATAAATTAGGTTCAAGTGACAGGAGAATGTCCATACCTGTCTTAGCTGCTGGTGATCTGTGATTGGTGACAGCATGCCCGGCTCCCTGGCTGGTGCTGAATCATCAGGAGCAGCTGATTTAGTTACGGCAGCTCAGACAGGGCCAATCTATCAATTGATCGAGGGAGTAATGCATTACCAGCCTGGGTCAAGGGAGCTTGGGCTGAATATAGCCATAGCCAGAAGCCATGGCAGGTAAAAGGGGCAACTGGGCAGCTCTGCGTGCAGTACAGAGAAGGATTTAGGGAGTGTGATGGTGAGCACACTCATCTCACTGTTAGCTGGATGCGGCACATAAAACCAAACATGGGTGGTGCGGTAGGCTGATCATTAGAGGAAGACGGATGGCCTTGTTTTTCACAGTCTCCGTGGAGTTGCCATGCAGAATGCTCACTCAACACTTGACGTATTCCGTGCAGTCAGTGTGTGTTATTGTGTATAAGTATGGAAATTTGATTTTTGTGACAAAACATCAATGTAGGCCATCCACAAGTGGCACATGCAAAGATGTGGAAGAAATGCTGGGCCAAGACCATATATTGCTTTGCTGAACTCAAGAGTTATCAAAACATAAGTCTTAACACTGTTTCATGTACTCTTCCACTAGGTGAAATTGGTGAACTTGTAATTTCTATATTTTAAAATTGATTAACCACTAAAATGTCTATTTATTATTATTTTTTTGCTTCAATTTTAACAAAGAGCTTTGAATTTTGTCTGGAACAAAGGCAATGCCTCACTTCTATTTTTTTTTTTTTTTCAAACTACATAAATAGGAAAACGATTAAGTGCCCACATAAATGGCAAAGTACTGTGCTGTATAAATGAGAGGTGCATTGCTGCAGCATTCCTATATAGATGCAACACACAGCATTTTTGTCACTGATTAACAAACAAAGTTGCCAAAGTCGATACACTGTGCAGTATCACTCCTGCTATTTTAAAGGGCACAATATTTGATCAAAAGTTCTCCACACAGACAATGACAATTGTACTAAACCCACACACAGAAAAAGATCAGAGTAGTCATAAAATCATTTAAGAACTGGCAAAATGATTATATGTTTTTTTTAATTAGTATAATATACTCATTTATATACACAATGACGTGTACATAAATGTTATTTCACATTCTGTAATCACTACCTGCACGTTATTTTATTATTAGTTTTTTTATAAAAATAATAAATTCACGACATGGCCCATGTGTTCTACTCTATCTTTTTCCCTAATATCTAATCAAGTTTTTAACCTGACATTTAAAATGTAAACATAATCTCACCTCACTTCTCAGAATGCGTATGTTTACATACAATAATAAACTTTCTAGTCTTTGGCTCTCAATTGTTTTTTTTCCAATCATACCCTTAATATTTCCATGGAGTATATCATTTGATCTAGGTCTATATCAGCCAATTCTAGTGCACAGTGATCTATAACAATATGTTTTTGTAATCTGATAGTCAGAGCTGTTTACTTTAACACAACAGTATCCCAGCTAAGTCTTTTAAGTGATACCTAATACCTCCATGAAGTAAATTGTTTACATTTACTGCAGACAAATTAATCACAGTAAATATTAAGAATAATTAGTTTTTAATCATAACATTTAATTATCAATCTGATACTTTTTTTTTTTTTTTGCCATAGTAAGTCTTGCTTCCCCGACAGTAATTTGACTCAACACATCTTGTAAGATTTTCTTGTTCCATTAATTTAGTCTCATTTTCCGATTGCCCCCACATTACTGGCCCTCCAGACTCCAAGACCCAGCAATAAATCATGGGTTATCCACAGCACGCCATGGCCTCCCTCTCATCTGTCAACACCTAATGCACTACTCGACAAGCTGCAATCCACCGGGCACGTATTAACCTCCCACTTTGAATAATTTAAAAATCTTTGCCGCACAAGGCTGGTTCACAGTTATGGGGTATATGCACATATTAAACATATAACTCACCAATGTTTTCTTTATCTCACTCAGGGGTCAGGGAATCAAATGTCTGTCTCTTAATCTGAAGGTTAGCAGTTCCTGCAACTGGCTTAGAGCTGATTTGTTCTTCGGAGTCAATAAAAAGCCACAAAAATCATTTTTGCATTCAACAATGAACTTCAATTCCGGTTTGATGCAAATAACCCATCAATCCATTTTCAATCCTGGCTACATGTTACAGGGTACGTTTTTTCCAAGTAAAATATGTCGTAAGCATTTTGGAAAAACATGCAGTTTGATGTTATAATGGCTGAAAGGAATAGTTTTACTCTATATGTGTTTCATTTAATCAACATAATGATTGTCCAGGTAAGGTTTGGGTTTTAAATTATACTTTTTAACTCAAATGTAAGTACTTGTATGTGTTCCAAAAAAAAAAGTAGTACAGTTTCTGTAACCAGCACAGAATTGCCCTATGTTATTTTTCCAGTACATGAACGCTCACCCTAAGCTCTTTATATGGAAACAATTGCCGGAATATTAGATAATGTCCATTACCAGTGTTTGGCAGTAGCAATGTTACAAGTACCGTAGTAGAGTTACAATTTCAACTACATTTCTCAGTCACGTAATTGTAGCGTCACTGTTTTTTTAAACCAAATTTCTGGCACTTCTAAAAAACTTAAATGCATCTCTTTTCTTGGACGTCACATATTACGTCGCTGTTCTCCTGTTGATCCCTGCTGTAAATGGTGCCCGTGAATTCTGCCGAGTGGCATGGGTTTTGCAACAGGAAATAGCAGAGGATGGGGCAGAGGTTTGTACATCTCATCAGTTCCCAAGGCTATGTTGTTGTGGTCCAGGTAATTTTTATTTTGTATTTTTTATTTCATACCTAAAAAGAGCAAAATTTAACAGAGGATAATGATGACCGCATTTGTAACTGTTGCACTGTTTGATAGTTCACACTGTTCAGTTAAATGCAGTGTCTATTTTCCTTCAATTCTTTTTTATTCTTGTATTAGTTTTAGGCATTATGTAACTCGACAACGTAATCACAGTTATTGTATATTCCAATATGGCTGTGAACTTTTTCTGAACTCCAAAAGACTTCCAAAAGTAGATGAGTATAAGGCGCTCTTAGATTAATACAATATTTCAAATGGTGGCCTGCCGGTGCTTGACTGATTAATAAGCCACAGTCTGAGACACACGTATAAACGAACCAAGGCAAACACTTAAGAGTACATCATAAAGGAGATTGGCATTTAGGAAGGGCCACCTGTAGATATAAAAAAAAAAAAAAAAAGTCCACAAATACCACTTCATACATACACATTGCCAGGCAATTGACGTAAGCAATTGACGCAGTTCAAAATTTGGAAAAACAACCCCATTAATGGTCATAACATTTCCAAGTGCTTCTCAATTGTTTTCTGTTATTCTCCCCTGGGAAGAAAAAAACATTTTGTGCCCCTCTTAACAGATAAATTATCACTTTCTTAACATTACTTTTTAGCCTACTCATTTCTTTTCATTGTTGTTAAACACTTTTCCATGGTTTCTCTAAATAAGGATTTGTTCACTGAACTTCTTATCTCCTGCATGTTCGGTGCAACAACCCCTGACACCGTAAAGCTAATGCTCCCTTGCATACACCCTGACAATAAGCATACCACTGCCACCTACTGCAGGATGTGCATTTACACCTTATTATAGTATGGACCAAAAAACAAAAAAAAGTTCTCTGGGGCCACATGCGCCCCAATGGCATCGCACAACAAACCCCAACGTAACCAGTCCCCCCCCCCACCGCCCCCCAAAAAATAATAAAAAATAGTAAAAACATTTTCATCTTTTCTATGTTAATATTGCAATATACAATTTTAAAATGTATGTTTTCTTTGAGAGGTCTTTCCCCCAACTCAAGTAGCCTTTATGTTGTTTACCTACTTTTTTCCCCACTTTTTTTTTCATTCATTTTTTGTATATTAGCTAGCTAATCTGGTTCAGTCTGATTAAGCTACATTTAATGTAGAATAACTTGTATCTTATCTCATTAAATTTCCAAGTAGCTTGCACAACACCGTCGATTACAATTAAGTCTTACTTTATGGGAAACAAGAAACACAATCCTTTGTTGTTATTGGGAGCACACCCATATCAGAACACCTGAAAACCTACCCATCGGCCATCTAGGATTTAGGTGATTGAAGAAATGAGACCTTAATTGGGTTTAAAGGTCATATCAGGAGACCCGATAGAATTATCCAGGAACATATTAATGCAATAAAAAGCTTTCAGATCTGGCAACTCTATTGCATTAGAATGCTGCCAGCCCTTCTACTGCACCTCTCCCCATGCGCTGTACTATAATGCCAATTCCCTTCAAGGGCTTGCTGCTTTGAGTAGCGCAAACGTGATTGACATCGATAGCTTGATCAAACTATAGAATCAACTCTAATATCATTAAGTGGGCGGACATGCAAGCAAAGACCTGGACTCTAACTGTATTAACTGCTACATATGTTTGGGTTATGGATCCAGAGGGCTAACTGCAATGGGAAATCAAGAATGCTGGCCACATTTCAGAGAAATAGTGTGTAACTGTTTGAATTTAATCCTTTCTTTGATGCCCTTTTTCTACCTTAGCGACCTCTGTTCCATTCCATTGGAGAGATGTACTTTCCACCATACTACCATTTGTCAGCATTTGTTTGTATGTTTTACAGGACAATCTTGACATTATGGATAAATTATGGGTACTTGTAAAATGAAACTTGCACTGCTTTGATATGTTTTATTTTTATTTATTTTTTAATATTGCCACTATGAGAGCCGCAGCATGTTTCAACAGGTGCAACCCCACTTTTATTCTTCTAGACATTTCAAGAAGATAAATCATGGCTCAGGTTACTCAAACAGCTTTGGAGCGTGCAACCAGATTGCTGGATAGTTGTGATAGGCCAGTTTATGGTTGACGAAATGCCGGTTGCAGACGCAGGGTTGTTGTGCACACAATGTCGTCTCATAGTTGACTTACGTTTATTGAGTTCCCCCACCACCCCGCTGTTTCAAAATGTAAAATGCTGAATTGTGCGTGCGTTTGGGTGGGGAACAGGGAGGATCACGAAGTAGGCAGACAGGCTTGCGAGAGCAACTTGGAGCAAAAAAGCCGAGGAGCGTGGCTCGGGTCCCTCATAATTGATTGCTAAAGACCTGGGGAGCCCTGCTTAGGAGCAAATTGAAGCATACAGTATTACCGTGATGTACTTAACTGTACGTATGATGTGCCGATGGTGAATTCACATGAGTTGTCGCACATCCGGCAAAAGCGGCTGTTCATCTACGCACGAGCCGTTAGTGAAACATTGGCTGTGTCAGGCTGCTGGTGACATCATCAGTGGCTCAGCCAAGCCCCACAGCTAGTACATTTTTCACACAATAAAACAAATACATTTTTTTTTTGATTTTCTCATTGTAACTGAAATAATTCTAAACACATTTTGACAGTGTTCTTGACCTTCAGCATAAAAATACATAGTTGTTCAGCAGCTTCATTATATTGGAATGAATAAATAAATAAATACCAGGTACCATTTTTGATTCTTGGCCACCCTCTATTTTTTCATGTAGAGTTACTTTGTAGCAGAATCAAATTTTATTTGATACTTCTTATTCACAGCGGCACAAACTCATCTGTGTGTTTATGAATAAAGTAATTACTTTGATAGCATAGATAAAATAAATTCCAAATGCATTAGTGAGTTGTCTGGATGATGCGCGCCTAAAATTTTGTTAATGTATGAGTGCCTGTGTCAAGAGAGAATGTGTGGGAGCTGTGCTATTTGAGAAGCCTTCATAACCAAATGACCTTTTACAGGAATAGCTTGTGTCAGATCTCAATTGCTATGCACACTCAGACGGATCTTTTATCATGCATTTTTTTTTGTTTTTACCTCTGTCTTACGTGCCAAGAGTGAATTTTAGGCATTATCTATGATTATCCTTTACGAGAAAAATACAGTTCGTATCATGCCAACCTAAATCCAGTTGCCAAACAGCTACATTTTTCATGTTTGTCTTAAGTAGGGATGTTCGATACCACTTTTTTTGTCAGACTGATACCGGTACAAGTTCTCAACTCATGAGTAGTCACCAATACCATTACCAATGGCGTCTATGCCACGGAGGAGGCGGGACTTCCGACTTCTGGGTTTTCACACATCAGCTTTGTTTCCGTTTCCGGTTTGCCACGTGTGGGCCGCGTCCCAATACTTACGCTTCCGATTTTCTGCCCCTTGGTTTGCCGTTCCCGTCGACGGGTGCGAGTGTGTAGTGCATCTGTCTCAGTTGTCTAAAACGCTTCAGAGAGCTGAGACGCCCTGCGACGCCCCCATCGGTTGGAGTGCAGCCAGCGGGGGCCGGAAACGGTGCTGATGTGTGGAAACTCGGAAGTCGGAAGTCCGTGGCATCAACCTCATACCAATACCAATACCAAGTCCAGATACAGTTAGTACTTTTGATACATGAAATTTCCCCAGAAATAAAATGGCATCATTTTAAAGAAAGATCCAATACAGCCTTTTGCATGCGCTTGCATGAAATGAATGTACCGGTAAATTTTCTCTTTTTCTAATTTCTAGTGGGCGGCTGATACCTGATACAGCCGGTAATTGACTTGATACTGATACATCGCATCGATTCTTGCCCATGTCTAGTCTTAAGGAGGGCCTTGCCATTTCTCTCTCTCTCTCTCTCTCTCTCTCTCTCTCTCTCTATATATATATATATATATATATATATATATATATATATATATATATATATATATATATATATATATATATATATATATATATATATATATATATATATTTCTATATATAACATTTAGTGAAGGAGGGCATGGCTTTTACATGTGAAAATGCCCAGGTGTTTATCTTAACAAAGTTCTGTTATTGTTAATAATATTTGCATTATGTTAAATATTATTATGCAATTTGACAAGAGGTTTACTTCAGTAATCATCTGTAAATGCCCCTCTTTGGGAAAATAATGGAATAAAAAACAGACGACAAAGATAGACATACGGTAATCATCTGTGTTTAACATATACATGGAATATCACCAAATTATTAAAAAAAAATGTTGCATGTGAGGAGCAACCAGAGGAAGCATGTTGTTTCCAGTGAAACTGAAGCTGCCAGATAGTTTAACCTTTCAACAGGCTTGGTTTAGCACATTGAAACTCAAGCAGCAGTCTGGCACTGCTGAGAGAGAAAATGTGTTTGGCCTCAGAAGAACTAGGCAAATCTTCCGGTTGCTGTTGAAACTGAAACGGCCCCTGCAGGACTCTGTAAACATGCTGTATATTTCCTGAATTATGCAGAAATACTTGGGGGGCCTTTAGTTTTCACATATCATATCCTTCATGTTTTATACTTTTTGTTTGGCACAATTCCATTAGGACTTCAGTCTTCAAAATTTGACAACTCAAAACATTTGCCTTTTATACTTGTTTGACAAAGCGATTTTACCTCAAATAAATAGAACTGTCAACTGTTTTGCAAAGTACCAGTATCTATGAGCAAAACATTGCAAATAAACTTTTAACCAAAGGTCTGAAATGTGCGTGACTAATTGTATGTGTGTGTAGGCTTATGTATGTGCTATCTAAATCCAATAATCCAATATGTTTTTGTAGTACAAAACACAATGTTTTTCAGTCAGTACTTTTGGGGGATTTAAGAAAAACATGCCTTTGTAAGCAGTACAAAGGAATCCTGGCAACAGAATCCAAATTGTATCGTTTTATTTTCAAATGTATCTTCTGAGGAATCAAACACATTACAAAATTAAGAAAACCCCTAAAGAGCTGTCTTGATTTATATAGCATATAAATCATGTTTCCTCACATAATACTGTTATCATGCCTTGTCGCGTCTCTCTCTGCGCAGCCATGCAACGTGCTGTTTCTGTGATACAACGTGTCAGTGCTCAGGCAGTGGGACATAAATTATTCTGCCCTGTAGGCACATGAGTTACAGTGCATATGGCGAAGATCGGATTACGTTAAGTGAACCATACGAGAGGACGTTTGCCCCTTGCATAAATTTACGCTAGATAAGTTGAGTATTTTAGATTTGAACCTTTTACCTTGTTCGACTGGTTGAGAAAATTAAATGAAATTCAAGAACATGTGCTCTTTGCTGATTGGCTCATTATTGCTCCTGCTATTTAAGACTTAACATGGAAGTGACAAAGGCATGGATATCAAAAAGAAGTCTGTATTTGAGAGTCACTAGAGGCAAGGTGACTCTGGGGTATCAGACAACCATTAGTACAGAGTAATGCAATATTAATATTGTTTCATAAAGTAAAGGTGTGAGAATCAAAGTGGAGGAATGCTGTAATGAAGTATTAACATCTAATAGTAAAGTTCTAGCTTTGCATTAAAGGTCATACCCATATCTTTGATATTCTTTTTATATATCCAATTTCCCCATCTCTAACCTCAACAGATTAGTTTGTTGGGTTCTTCATATTTACCTGGGTGTATATCACTCATTTCTCATTCATGGAAACCAAAACCCTTGGAATACATGCCGATGAAGTTATACGTAGTTGTGGACGTGAAATCATTCTTAGATCCACATACTGTATTTGTCTTCCAAATTAGTGTGGAGTGGAATCCAAGCATGAATCTGGATGTATTATAGTGCCTCGGGACGCATTCTGCGAACATGAGTATGTCAGAACTGGTTTATGTTTTTACATTCGAAAAGAACAAATATTGTTTTTATTTTAATGTGATAGCATTATGCAGTTATAGATGTTATTGAGATAATAGATACTACACTGCACGACACTAAACTACACACTATACACAATGGTATGACATACTTGTGATGGACCTTCATGTATTCCAAAATGAACTAAACAAGCCACTCTGCCATTTCTTTCCTAATGTCACTGTTATTCACGTCTGCTTGCCAAAACAGTCGTTACCTTGCAAATTTTGACTGAATAGATCCTAAAATGAATGTATTTTATCTATACATAGTTTTAAACTCCTGGATGCCTGATGATTTGTTGTTCTAGCGTGCTGTAATAGCCACTAGGAGCTGTCAAAGACAATATATCACAGTCTGTGCTATAGTGCCGGCAGTCAAACAAAGAATATGCAGAAAGGCAAAGCAAAACAACAGAGATCCAGAGTCAGAGTGGATACTCGACTGGCAGAGCAACGCAAACCGACTGAGGGGGTAAATCTGATTCTGGGGGCAAAGGGGGCCAAAAATATAAGTAAAAATAGGGGTTAGGGAAAAATGGCAGTTCGCCTGACCTTCCTTGCGGCTAGTGTAGTAGAAACGATGCAATTAATGTCTATAAGAGCGTTGGTCTCAAAGAAGCTCCCTGAGAGTGATGACTCAAATATTGGCTTCACAGGGATAGTGGCCACTCATGGCCCTTAAACACATCACATGCAAGCCTCATCGAGTCTCATTTGCTTATATCATTAATTATAGCTATCTTAATTAACAGTATTGCAAATTTAATGCTAGTAATTGTGAAATGAATAATTGTGGGGTTTTTTTTGCTTGGGTGTGGAATATATTGGGTACAGCACAGTCCATCAGGACTAGCCAAGTTTGCTACATTAAAAAAAAAAAAAAAAAAGACAAAAAAAAAATCAACTCACTATGTTAATTACGTCTATATATTATTTACATCTAATCAGGCTTTATACCAAACTTTTCCACAACTACTACCTTACTCAAATTTACAAATGATGCATTTACTTTTGACAAGAGTTTGTTTTGTTTTTGAGTGCATTTGATATGTTCAATCATTATCTCCGCTGACATGGCCTATCTAGAGAGTCTTTACTCTGGTTTAAGTCCTATTTTCACTACAGACAACAATGTGTTTCTTATCAGGGCAGCCAATTTCACTTTGTCATCATCAAAGAGAAGGGTGCACCTCATGGCTCTTCTTTGGGGCCACTCTTGTTCTTCATTATTTTGATTTTGCCTGGAATCTGTTCAGACAATCTTACTTTCTTATATGCAGATGATACTGTTATTTATTGTTCAATTTTGATAAATTCAGTGCTCATTGCAAGAAGACTTTAATTTCGTACAAAAATAGTTTAACCAAAATAAGATGGCTCTCAATAAGAATACATTTTATAGTATGCTCTTTTCTTTAACACAAAATTCTCTTCCATTGCAAATTATATTTCTTAATAGTTCCCCATTGGGAAATCAAAATAATATAGATATTTGGGACTTCGGCTTGACCTTCAATTTCTTTTGAGTTTCCTATTAATCCAGACACCCATTAAAACAAAAGATAGGCTTTTTTTTTTTCTTATTCAATTACGTTAATGAATGGTGGTCTGTAATATCTTTCAAACACTGAGGAAACCTCACTATTTATAGCCAATTGTTTTCAGTAGAGTGCTTCTTGAGACAGTATTTCTTGTTTAATTTTGTAAATACAAGTGAACATCTTCCCTCACAGGTCTTTGCACACACAAGGGAAATTTCTTTATTTTACTGATCTCATCTATGGTTTGCAATGCAAATGAAATGTCCACCATTCTTTTAAAAGTTCAATATAATTGGGAAATTAGCAAGGGAGACACACAGTCTTGAAGAATACCAATATTGGTAGTGACTAAGGACTGTTCAAACAATATTTTAAGTCGTGCATTGAAGTGCAGTCATGAACTCTTGGAGGACATCAGTGCTATTAAAATGCCAGAGAAAGGATAAGATTATTCTCTTTTTGTGCACTGAACCGGAAAACAGAAACAGCTGGATGAATGAATATCTGTCTGCGGGTCAGATTTAATCCCCATCCACAACAAGACTTTTAGATAGATTCTGCTGAATCATTTACTTGCTCCCTTTATATCATGAGCAGTCCTCTATTAAGCATTGTTTAGCTTGTTAACCAAAGCTTTACAGTGTCTGTGCATGTCCCGTGTGCTATGCTGGTGAGTGGTGCTGCTGATACTGATGAGCCATTAACCATGTCAATACTGTAATTTTCCAAATAGTGGCCTTCACTCTAATAGACAAGACAGCTCAATTAATGGCAGGGTGAGTTGTACACATGTCCCAATAAAGGCCTCGCATCACATAAGGCACATTTAACAGGTGGTGCCACTAGGTAGCTGCAATTACCTTTATACACTCGTGTAGCCAGTAAGCCATGCCGTTTTGTTTAAGTGGCCACAGTTGGGTGCACTCTTTGCACTGGTGCTTCACAAAATAATAATTGAATATATTTGTTGACAGCTCATAGCTTGTCCTGGTTCATTTGTCCAAGCAAAGACAGCACTGAGAGGATGATAGCAAGACAAGCAGTTGCTGACAGTGGCTAGGGTTAGGGTAGGATTCTGTAGGACCTATGTATTATTTTCATTGGTGGCTGATGTTTATTCGCTTTTTCCACTTTTTAAGCTTTAATTTGAACATACACTTGTTTATTTTGTATACATTGGAACTTTAGATTGGGGCAACCTAATCTGTCCAATTGGTTAATTTATGTAAACTAGACATGTTTATCATAATACAGATGTTTGTTGAAAAAATAAATACAAGATGACATAAAAAAAATGATCACATGTCAAATCACAATCGCAATATTAAGGGGGGAAAATTAGATTAGTTTTCCAAAAATGTACAACCTTGGCAGGGATTGTAGTGTACATTGTGCTCATACATTATTCAACCTAATGGCAGCATTTACTGTACATTGTGTCCAGCACAGCACTGCCCCAAACTAATTACCCAACACTGATTTTTATCTTTTTAGAAGAGCTGTTAAGTACTGTACTGAAGGGTGGTGCAAGAGAAACGAAGCATAGTGTGTGAGTTGATCTGAGGTCACACCAAGTTATTAACCCTTCGCTTGAATCACTCTGTCATGGGTAAACAAGCAGAAGTAAATAACGTCATGGTGGTTGGCCCCTTCGCACCCTTTGACAATTTGCCATTCACTTGGATAAACTTTGGGTTGCTTTTTCCCCTTATGTCCAGCATTGTTTCTTCTATGAAATAATACAGCTGCAAGATTGTATTGTGTACCAAATCCCAATAGAATTGGTAGTCTGTAGGACATGCATCCATAAATCTCACAGTTTCCATTACAGTGCCTGTCCATCTAAGATCCTGACTGAGGGTTCTCCGGAGACACCTTTAAAAACTGATTTATCATGAAATATGGACCCAGTCAGATTAATAAATCAAGGTTATGATGGGATTGAAGACTGATGTCAACCGCTCACCACTTTTATTTATTTTTTTACAAGGTGGCAGGCAACCACAAACTGTACACATTATTACTATTCTACTCATATGTTGCATTTGCTCGGTCACATTTGCAACACTAAAACAATTAATACAGAACAAAATAAAACAAAATCCAACAGAATGCAGTCTACTTCTTGCTCCTTTGGTTTCCTAAGTGGAGCAACGACACCCCTCTCACAAATTCGGTTTAAGCCGTTTTCTTCAGCTGGGCCCATGTTTGTGCAGTTTTCTTGGCTTCAGTCTGATGTTCTCCAAGTCTGTCTTGGGCTTCCCACTTTCCTCTTCCTCTGTGGGTTCCAGTCAAGTGCCTGCCATGTGATGCTGTCTGTTGCATTTTATAATGTGTGTCCAACCCACACCCACTTTCTCCTCATAACATCCCTGGCTGATGACTAAATGCAATTAGTGGACGGAAAATTGCCGCAGACTAAAAGGTAACGCCAGCAACTATGGGGAACAAGGGCACAGCATGACACTTCATCTCCTAACAAGAGTAGTTAAATACTCCTATGAATATCCTCTGTCAGCAGGGATAACACAATGAAAATCTGAATATTCATATCGGCTACAGTTTAACAACAAAGACAGCAATACATACATGTGAGTTTCAGACACTGACTGCTAACATTAAACATAAATAGTCCTTTTTAAATCAGTGGTGACTAAAAAGCCACTACGTTTACAGGCAGACAATAACCCTTTTCGGTTTGTTACAACCATTGACATGTTCTGAAACTGCTGCGTGTAATAATTTGGGGAAGTGCATTTTAACGGTTTTATTAAAAAAATAAAAATAAAATGCTGTTGTTTATTGGGAGATTTATTTAACATCTATCTACTGTATCATTTCATCGACTATTTAGGAAAGTCAAAAGTAAATATTTGCATAATAATTTGGAACACGGTGTAAATCACAAAAAATGTCATTTGAACAGGTTTGTGTATGTATATTTTTTATATCCACTTCACACACTAGGCTTTTCCGGACATTTTTTGCTTTCTTGTTGTGTCCTGAAATTTTCGTGCACTGCTTACACTAACTGATATTTCAAACTGTTCATAATTCCATCCACCTTATTTAAGGCCCTGGTTCCATCTGAAGAAAAACAGCCCCAAAGCATGATGCTGTCATCACCATGCTTCACTATCGTTTTTTTTTTTTTTTCTGGTGATGATCAGTGTTGTGCTGGTGCCAAACATAATTCATAATTACAGCCAAAAAGTAAAGCCTTGATTTCAACATCTTGCAAAAGAACACTGCAAATCTCCCAATCGCATTTGGGAAAATGCATTATGGTCAGATGAATTTGAATTTGATGAATGTTGGCTGTCTGCAGCATCTGACATATAGTTTGTTAATAATGGACATTGTGCTCAGAAATCAGACTCAAACGTGGTTATATAGCATTCTATGCTTTTTTTTTTTTTTTTTTTTTTTTTGCTTTTGATTTGTTTTTTAGTGTTACGCATGTGAAGTCATGTCAAGGCTGTGAGATTGCCACAAGTCCCAGTTGGTTTCTTTGTTATGTTTGTATATTGTTTGTTTGTATTTATTGCTATGGCACTCATCACAATCCTTACATAGGTTTTGAATGCCTTTCCAGCCTCTGTTGTATTCAGTGGATTTCCTTCTCTATGCTAGAGCCCTGTCGAAAGAAATCTGCAGCTTGCCACTATAGATTCAATCGAAGGGGTCTCTGAATGGTATCCCTGTAGATTTGAGGAAGCTATTGCTTTTTGTATTGAGGAATTCCCGGAGGAATGCTATATATTGAGTTTGGTTTGAAGCAGTAGATGGGAGTCAGTCATGTGGCTCATTGGGGACAGTGTTGGAATCTCTTATTCAGCATTTCCCTCTCAGTTGGATGGAATTTCTGGATTTTTTGTTTTGAACAAAACTTATTGTATTTTTATGTAAAAAAACATGAAATTTGTACAACAAAATAATTATCTGATTATAATCCTTTATCCTTTACTTCCCTGTCACACTAGCAGCCTTTTGTCTACAAAGTTTTCCCCTCTCAATGTTGTTTATACTGTGTGAACTCTTTGATCGAATTCAGTTGTGGACCACATTCACAAGGTTTGCAAATTAACTTGCCAAGTTTGTTTGTTGTGATAAATCAATCCACTCCGATGCACTCCAACTGAGAATTAAACCCAGCACAATTGACCCTCTATGGCATAATCATTATGTTAGCATAGCAAGATTCAACAGTTGACTTAAGATGCATGTTTTCAGTTTAGCATGTATGCTACTTTCTGTGCTCACTCTCTGTTTGGGTCTATGGGCACCATTTATTTCACTACAAACCGTTTTGTAGATAATTCCTTCACCCTGCTGTTGACCACTAAGATGAGACAGCAGTCTCATAGGGTACATTGTGATGCATTTTGGATCTCTTAGGTTATCTGTGAAAAGAAGCAAACCACTTTTTTCTCCCATCAAATGATGCGGAACAGGTGAAAGAACCTATCGAGTCATAACTTACCATTTGTATTTGTCTGTGCTGTATATCCAAGACTAGAATAAGGTCCCGAGTGGATTCCAGCTGCCTGCCCCTCTTTGATATCATAATCAAGCTGCATGATAGGCTGCTTAAGCTGCTGAAAAACATTTGAATAAACATTATTCCATAATATCAGATTCAAATAGCCTCCCTGCTTTGAGACGGAATTTAATTAAAATCACCTTTTGTCTGGCTTGCATCAATTATTTTCTATTCCTGACCCTTTCCCCCACTGAGAAGCCAGTTATTCTCCTGATTAATTGGCGTCTCTTTTGATAACAGATTAAATTGTGGTCTTTGAGGTGTTGATTTCCAATGCATATATAATCTATTTAAAATTCTAAATAGAGACCTCTTTTGCTAATCTTTGTCCAACCATTCCCATCGGTCTGCAATTTCAAAAACATTACTTGAACGCCAGTAGCAGATGGAATACCTTAGCAATGTCATAGGATTTCCCAAAAATGAAAATCTGTCATAATTCAAAATCTAGTTGGAAAGGCCGCTCCAACCTGAGAATAATGCACCAATGATTTTGAAACTGTCCATTCAAATATAACTGCATGCGTGAGTAATATTGAATATATAAATGTTAGTTGTCATAGTTTATTTATGCCATGGATTTCCTGTTATAAGGTTTAAGCTTGGTTGTGTTGGGTCTGTCCATCTCCAAGCAAAATGATTGCAGTCTTTAGAAGGTTACTCAACGAGCAAATATTTCACTGAATGACATGAAAAGTATTATTAAAGTAAATTGATCCATGTCAGTACTTGAGTTCAAAGTGGACTGGTAGTCTCATATGTAGCTTCACTATTACTTCAGAGTTGTGCTTTGGTCAAAATTGCAAGATTACACAATCGTTGATCACCCCGATAATTGAAGGGAACCCCCTTGTTTTTTTGTTGTTGTTTTTAACTCGCCTGAAGGACGTAGCAATTGCATGTGCAGTTGTATGGGGAGATTTCCATCTGCGTACAAAATTCAATTATGAGATGATATTAAAAGTTACTATAGATTTCAAGAAATATACTGAAACCTGAACAGAATGTCAGTAATCATCCATGAAGGCTAAATTTTC
The DNA here is from genome assembly GCF_051991245.1 of Festucalex cinctus. Lineage (NCBI taxonomy): Eukaryota > Metazoa > Chordata > Actinopteri > Syngnathiformes > Syngnathidae > Festucalex > Festucalex cinctus. Next base: position 13,502,182 of record NC_135416.1, read on the forward strand.
CATCAACTTCAATATTTATTTTCTTATCAATTATTTTATTTGTACGGATGTCCACAGCTACAATCGATCATTTAAATGTTGTTTGCTCACGGGGAACTCCTTCTTCGATTAACTGACAAGTTTCGGGGAGAATTAAAAAAAATAAAATAAAAAAAATAAAATAAAGGAACACTAAGGAACTTTTAGTTTATGTTGATTATGGTTGTGCCATATGGACAAAAGCGGTCATGTAATGCCTGAAGCAAAATCACATTTCCCATGCGTTTTTGAGCTCATTCCAGCGAGTGAAAGCCGAGCCAATGTTGATCCTTGACTGTCCTTTTATCCGGGAAGGTTCCATTTTTTCTTTTTTCTTTTTTGTCTCCTCACTCAGACAAAACTGTTGTTTTTTTGCAGCTTCTGCCAGGAAAACAGTAATCGTGCGTCAACATTCAAATTGACTTCTGTCTTTGTAAGGCAAGGCAAGGCAAGGCAAGTTTATTTGTATAGCACATTTCATACACAAGGCAACTCAATGTGCTTTACACGAGGAAAGACAACACATAAGCATCAAAAAACAATAGTTAACATTCAGAGGAAAAAAATAAATAAATAAAAATAGGTTACAAAATTTACTAAAAAAAAAAAAAAAAAAAAACATACAATAACAATCTTAAAACATTTTTCAACAAACTTTAAAACATTTAACATAAAAAAGTTTAAAATAATATTAAAAAAAAAAAACACTTAATTAAAGCTGTTTAAAAGTCCCTAATCAAAGGTATAAGAAAAAAAGCAAAGTTTTTAACCTGGATTTGAAAGCATTTACACTCGGGGCTGACTTCACTTCTGTTGGTAGCCTATTCCATCTGTGTGCAGCATAATAGCTAAATGCAGCTTCACCATGTTTGCTTCGAACTCTGGGTTCCACTAGTTGGCCCAAGTCTGTAGATCTCAGAGCCCTGCTGGGCTTGTACTCAATTAGCATTTCTTGGATATATTCAGGACCCAAACCATTTAGTGATTTATAGACGAGTAGCAGAACTTTAAAATCGATTCTACAGCTGACAGGGAGCCAGTGTAAATCCTTAAGTACTGGAGTAATATGTTCTGATCTTTTTGTTTTGGTCAGAACTCGAGCTGCAGCGTTCTGAATGAGCTGCAATTGTCTCATGTTCTTTTGAGAGAGTCCAGTCAGAAGACCGTTACAGTAATCTAGTCTGCTGGAGATAAAAGCATGGATAAGCTTCTCTTGGTCTGCTTGAAGCATGCAGTCCTTCAGTCTGGATATGTTTTTCAGGTGGTAAAAGGCTGTTTTAGTGATGAATTTAATATGATTGCTGAAGGTCAGATCTGAGTCTATTAGTACCCCAAGATTTCGAACTTGGTCTTTAGTTTCTAAAGACGGTGACTCAAGCTGTTTTTTAACAGCAATCCTCTTTTCTTTATTGCCGAAAACAATGAGCTCCGTTTTGTTTTCGTTCAGCTGAAGGACATTTTGGTTCATCCAGTTGTTAACTTGCTCTAGAGAATGACACAATGCGTTAATGTAGCGAATGGGTAATGGGGGGAAGTGACATATGCTATAAAGTGGTCAGCACATTTGTAGTTTTTTGTGTGTTCCTACCATCCTCCTCAAATATGCTTTGCACGTATATCTTTTTTTGTGATGATACCTAGAGGTACAAAACTATCTTATCAACATTGCTGCCTTTTTTAAACGCTATTCATACTCTTTTCTCTTAAAAAGCTTTATGCTGCTTTTATTCAGATTCTTACTGCAGCCACCTTTTACCCATTCTATAATTAAACTCTTAACTTAAAAGCCAAATGCTCTGCAAATGACCTGAGGGGGGTGCTGACTTTTTGTTGCACTTTAAGTGGGCATTTATTAATGCATGTCTGTATTTTCACAGTTTTCAAAACACATTCTCGTAAAAGTCTTCATACTTCAAGGCACACTTGCCCCTAAAAAGGCCCTGGGATAAAGAAATTCAGCATGCTTATTGCACAAGAGCCTCTTCTTGTTTAATTAGGGCCCTTGCCTTATTTATTTAGAAGCTATTCCAGCAAGCATTTCCAGAAGGAAAAATTTTCCCTATGGAATACATTTTTAATGGAGGGAAGGGTAGAAGGTCGGTCGGGGACATCATGCAAGGTTCGAAATAACGTTTTCTTTTTATGGAGTAGTTTGCTAATCAATGACTTCGTTTGAGGTGCAGCTTTCTCATTTAGATGAGCAATTTTTGCAGTGTAATCCCAGAGACCTGAAACAAGGGTTTTATTAAACCAGTGGTTCTCAACTGTTGTCACACTGGGACCCGCATCTTCCTATTGTTGTCACAAAACATTTGATGACGTCTCCTCCTCCTTCTGACAAAAAACAAAAACAAAAAACAAAAAAAACCTGCTTTTAAATAAATGGAGGCTCTGAACGGCCTGTAGGTGTGAATGTGAATATGAATGCTTGTCAGAATGAATGCATGTGATTCTGTGATTCATGGCCAATCTGTCCAGCATATACCTTGTCATTCATCCAGCAAGGATGGCTCTGGCTTTTGGACAGCCTTCTGTTAGAGATTTTTTTTGGGGTGGAACATATTTTCTGGTATTTGTTGAAAATTCATCTATCTGCTGTTTATGTAATCAGGTCAAAGTCTAGTCTCATATAAATTATTTTTTTGGCACCATCTTTTGGCTTCCCGGTGCCAAGGAACGATGTTAACCCCTTCAGACCTGCATTTTTTTTCTGCTGGGCATTTATTTATTTATTTTAAACATGCAAATCAGCTTGAGATTGGTTAGTTGGATCCCATCATGAACCAGAAGTGTTGGCATCATCCAAATGATGCGTTTTTATTGGTTTAGACATGCAAATAGGTGACGCCCACTGCAATCATCCATAGGGGTTTTAAAGTGCGCGGTGGAGCTTCATTGCACACCATAGCACTGTCAAATAGAAACTGTAGCGCTTTTCCACCGTTGTGTGGCATCTATAGGCAATTGTAAACTTTCTTCGTGGTCAATTACTTTTCACAAATTTCACTATTCATGGCAGGGCTTGGTCCCTACCTGCCACAAGTTTTGAGGGAACACTGTTACTTAAAAGACTACAGTAGTCTCAAATATAACACACACATTTAATTGAAATAATACTTCTTGAAATTAATTAGAAATCGGCATACAAAGTCAGGAGCAAAGGAATCGAGCAGACCTAGAAGCGTCTCTTTTATATCGTCTTGAAAAGAGAGCACTGAAAGAAAAGTTTGATTTGATACCATTGCCATGCAACTATTTATTAATTTCTATTTATCTTTTGTCCTACACTACTTCAAGGATTTTAAAATTGAGTGAAGATGAGAAAACTTGCTACTCTGACATGTTTGTTTTAAAATGACTTATTGAATTGTCTCTCATGGGATTGAAACTATTTCAACATATTTTTTGAAAGTGGAAGTCTTGTTAACGGCAGATACTTTAAAATTCATGCCACGTTACACATGACAATTCAAACAAAGTATTACAATATGCTCCATAGGAATAAGACTGATTTACAGCAGAGATGGAACCTCTCCCAGTAGACATGGGGTCAAAGACGGGGTATACCCTGGATAGATTGCAAGACAGTTGCAAGACTGCCACTTAGAGAAAGGCAACCATTCACGACTACATAGCATATAAAGTCTTCAATTCACTTTACATGCAAAATTTTTGCATAGTGGACGAAAACTCCCTGCAGAGAACTCACAGAATCATAAAAGAAGCATAATCCTCTGCTAACCATTGCATCACTTTACTGTGGTGTTAGAACATGTGGTGATATCGTTTTTTTTTTTTTTTTGTTTTGTTTTTTTTTAATTCACGGAGCAGCAAGTGTAGTTTTAACTAGAATGGCAGCCAGTATGGAACATACCTCCGACAAAGCCAGACATATCTATCTGACTGCTTTAATTGCATAACTAAGTTCCTATTAACTGTCAGTCTAAATTGCCACATGAAAACTGTTCTTGATTTACAACAAAGTAGAAAACTGACAAAAATGACATTTGCTGTGTTTTCAACACATCATTTCATTTCATGCTGGACATGATGTGCTTGTCAAATCAGCAGTGCACAGTGAAAGGAGTTAAAATTACGTGAAGCACATCATCACAAACACCTTTATCCAGTATGTCAATAATTTTGTGATTAAATTGCAATCAGGTCAATCTCAAGGCAGTAATGTATATTGTACTATCCATCCATCCATCCATCCATCCATGAAGTGGAGGAACTGGTATAGCACCGGCCTGGTTGGAGGAATCTTGATGGTGGCCTATGTCCCAAGAGGGATGATAGCCATAAGTAAGTAATAAACTCCAACATTTTATTTTTATTCTTCTGACACCAGCATTTATTTGTGTGGAGCAATCAATGCTGAATGTTGCAGGCCTCAATACCCTGTAGATCAACACAGTAAGACTGACTGATTCCCACTGATGAGAAAACTCTGTTTTCGCTATGATAAACACAGCCTTGTTAGATCTGATGGATCGGATGTTCTAAAACAGCGGTTGCCAACCTTTTTTTGCGCCATAGAACAGTTTCATGTAAATACACTAAATAAATGATTACATTATACAACTCACCTTCACACTTGATTTAATTGTAGTAATTAGTGGGAGCCCTCCACTTGTTTCTCTTCAACAGTGGTTGGGTCAATGTCAGCCTGGGCAGTGCACTGCTTTGGGTAGCTTCTGTGTCTGCCACTTCACAACTCTGACCTAGATTACAATGTTTAATCAGTAAGACACATTATGTTTACGCTAAGCAGCAACAGGGAGGAACCTGGTCATATAATACCACCAATACACTTTACTAGGGGTGTGAATTGCCTAGTACCTGACGATTCGATTCGTATCACGATTCACAGGTCACGATTCGATTCGATACCGATTAATCCCGATATGAATTTATAAGTCGATTGTTGCGATTTTTTTTCATTCAAATTTAGAAAATACTAATCAGTAAGCTTGTAGAGTGTAAGATTTATATGAAAATGTATTATTTATTTATCTGAAATTGTCTTATAGAGGTTGTAATCTGTTTCATGTTTGAACAGCATTAAAATAAAATATTAAGGCTTAATGTTCCGTTCATATAACATTCTTCCATGCTCAAGGTGTGAATCCTAACCCGAAGTCAGACGTTTTGTTGAATATTTTTCCATTAAAAATGGAAGTTTAAAAATCGATTCACACACACACACACACACACACACACAAAAAGGCAATGATGATAAGACGTTGAATCGGTAACTACCGAGTGAACAATTCTGAGCTCTTAAAAAAAAAAAAAAAAAAAAAAAAAAAAAAAAAAAAAAAAAAAATTCCATTTTTTTTTTATTGAATCGATTCGAGAATCGCGTGATGTAGTATCGCAATATATCGGCGAATCGATTTTTTTTAACACCCCTACACTTTACTGTACATTTGTATTCATGTATTGATTCATTCATACATGTACTGTATTCTGTCTCAGTTACCATCCAAACTACAGATGTTTACTTTTTTATGTACCTTGAATAAAAATATAAACACAGCACTTTTTTTGCTTCCATTTTTTGTAATATTTAAAATGTTTTCTACATACACAAAAGTCTATTTTTTTCAATTATTGTTCACAAGTCCGTCTAAGGCCCTGTTTACATGGAAGTAAAGCCGGCTTCATTCCTCAAACAAATATTGTACAGACAGAACCATCTCAAAACAAGCGAGTGTCCAAAAGAACGCTTCTCCAGTGTGCCAGACACAATCGGTTGGTTACGACTAGTGTTGTTCCGATACCGTTTTTTTTTGGCATAACATAAAAAAACTGTCCTGCCATTGGTTCAGAGCATTCAAGGGCCAATAGGATATCTTAGATCGGCATGCAGTGAACATGTCACATATCAGTGAATGATGTGCACGAGCAAGGCACAAGATGCTGCATCCAAAGTCCTATATTAGTGTTGGAATTAATGGTATCGGCATGTTACTTGTGAGTACTCACCGATACCGATACCACTGTTTTAATGCAGCATCGGCACCTCTGCCGATACCAGTATCGGTATCGGAACAACACTAGTTACGACGACACAAAGGTTACTTACAACGAAAAACTGTAGTTAGGTCGAGACCCTGATAAGAACGATGAGCATGCAGATGAGCTTCCCTGACTTTCTGACATTTTGTGCAGAAATTCTTTGATGATGCAAACCGATTGTTGCAGCTGTCCGGGTGGCTGGCTCAGACGATCTTGGTGGTAAACATGGTAGATGTGGAAATCGTGGGCTGGTGTGATTACACGTGGTCTGTGTTTGTGAGGCCGATTGGATCTACTGCCAAATTGTCTGAAACACCTTTGGAGATGGTTTATGGTAGAGAAAAGAACATTCAATTCACGGGTAACAGCTCTGATGGACATTCCTGCATTCAGCATGCCAATTGCACGCCCCCTCAAAACTTGCGACATCCTTTGGCATTTTGCAGTGTGATAAAACTACACATTTTAGAGTGACCTTTTATGCGGCCAGCCTCAAGAACACCTTTGCAATAATCATGTTGTCTAATCAGTATCTTGATATGTCACACCAAGGAGGGATTATCCCAACAAAGGAGAAATGCTCACCACCACAGATTTAGATATATTTGTGAACAATATTTGAAAGAAATGGCCTTTGTGTATGTAGACAGTTTTAGATCCCCAGAAAATGGGAGCAAAAACAAAAGTGTTGTTATATTTTTGTTCAGTGTATATAAAGATCTGGTAGTGGAAGTAAACAATACACTGGACAGTAGTATTCTTCCCCTGTTGTGTTTATGGTGGTTTGACATTATCCCTGGTGTATATTCGCTTTCTTTCTTGACACTTTTTTCCTCACCACAAAAACATGTAAGATTTTAATTATCATGTCACAAGGATAGGATGTTTTGTATTTAAGCTAATCTGGTGAGTACAGCATTTATTTGAGGCAAACCATTTCAGTGGGTGTACTCACCCTCTGCTACAAACTGTCACACTCTCATAAGGCCATCACAGGGAGGATTGCAGACTCACGCCACTACTACTTGACGCCTTTGTGTAAAATTACAGGGTTAGGGTAGTGCCAGTGGATGAATGGTCTGAGGCAGCAATTCTTTATGGCTCCTTGTCTTTTGAGTGGCACTGCCAGAAGTGAAGTGTGTCGATACGACAGTGATTACTCAGAGCTACTAATGCAACACTTGACAGCAGACACACTTGCTTCCATTCTTTTGTGCACAAAGCAAACAAAACAAAACCCACTCTGTGTCTACAGGCTGGTAATGATGAGATGCCAGGCACAATTAATCCACTGAAGGGTTAAGGACAGAACAAAAGCTACTAAGCAGAAACAACTAAAGCCATGTCAAAAATAAATTATTGGATGGATGGATCGATATCTCTTTCTGTTTGTCTCTCTGTGTCTATCTATCATTCTATTGGTTAGTTAGTCAAGTGCTTACTGTAGTTGTATTATTTACCTGCAGACATCTTACAAAACTGTAAACTTATATCAAGGGTTCATGTTGTCACCAACATGAAGAATTGCACACATTGACTATGCGTATGACCTCCTTGGTGAAGATAAAGTAACTTTTGTTTTGCTGCAACTGTGAACCTTTGGATTTAACTGAGCCTCTTTTGACGGAAGTAATCACAACCAAATGCCACCTGTAGTTGCATGAACACGTTTCACCTCTGGTACCTGCAAGGTCAGAGGTTGCTGACGGGGATGATTTGGCTGCAGCCTCAAAGCGTGGAAAGAATGTATTCACTTCCTCAGTTAGTCTGACCCTTGGATTTTCAGTTGTGATTGCCTGCCCTCTGAAGTTGGTGATCTGCTTGACCCCTGTCACAACTACCTTTCAGTTGCTGTTGTAGAGGTGGTTCTCAATCTGATGCCTGTGGTCTGATTTGGCTTTCCTAATTCCCCTTTTCAGGTCAGCTCTGTCAGCACTGTACAGATCGATATCTGTTCCAGAAGGCTGTGTTGCAGGCTCTGAGGAGTAACTTCACTTGTCTGCGTCCATGGTTTTTGGTTTCCCAATCACCCAGACGTGACTTTCCACAGTAAAAATTTCAATTTGACTTTATTAGGCTAGAAAAGGCGCTGTATGTTCAGCCAGGTACTGTTAAAAGGCACTCTATTCATTCTGTGAGAATCTGTCTTGTAATTGAAAGACTGTCCTCTGGCCATGTAGTGGCAGTTTTCCTTCTCAGGGGGGCGTGTGCAGGGGTGAGGAACAGAGAGAAGTGCCCTGACTGGTCTAAATGTGGGAGTTGTAGTGTGCCTTTAGTATGCATGTTTAATGTTTGTCTAAACATGGTGTAATGTGTTTTCCCCTCTGGTTGCCTAGTTTACATGATTATAAAATGTTCAGTGTGACAGGCGATACATGTTTGGTAAATGGGACTCCAAACTGTACTTTGAAGTCAACAGACATTTGGTTGTTGGTCTTGCACATACGATATTTACAAATCTCAGTGGAGTACTGTCATGTTTTCTATTCATGAGGAATTCATCTTAATTCATCAGTTAATCAGTATGTTTTGGTCATGCAAAACATCTATCACAGTCAATGCAGGTATAATAGAGAGTCCACAATTTTATTGGTTGGAACAGTGGTACAAAGTCATACAGCCCTGGTGGTTTGCACTCTCACTAAAAGTGATACATTTTAGACCGAATCAGGCAGAATCAATTACCGCTGCAGCAAAAGTGGATGCAGAAATGAGTGGGCAGAGACAGCAGAATGTGCTTGGTCTGGGATTGGGGATGTGATTTAACTCATTTAGCTTCTCTCTTAAAAATGAATGTGGTCATTTTTCTTCCCATGCGCTAAGAGTCCATTGTGTTGTCGAAGACCTCCCTGGGTGACTTTGAGGTAGGAGTGATTTTTTTTTTTTTTTTTTTGTGAATGAATAGCAGTGAAAGTGTTTTGAGATTTAATGCCTGCACTCTGAAGCAAAGCGGCGTAGGAGGTGATCAAAAGAAAGTGCACACTGACAAGAGCATCAATAATTAGGAAAGTAAGAAGACATAATGACTGCATGGCATCCTCTAAAAAGGTTCTGAGAAGGACAATTTTCAAGAGATGGTCTTCAACTAGTTTTGAGACAAGATACCTCAAAAGGTGACACAAAGGCTTTAGTCTATTTCTGGAATTATGCAAGCATGCTTTTTTGCCCTCTGATATACAGTAAGCGCCTGACCAGCCTGTGGACAACGTTCGCATCCCTGATGAGCTTGCAGCTCGACTTTTTCAGCAGACTGTAACCTGGCAACAAGCAAACCTCTGCATTCTCCTTAGATTGTTTACGAGATGACAAGTGGCTAATTTATTTATTTTTAAATAGTACAGTGTAGCAGATTGTATGCGTCTTCTGATATAGTAACGGGATTATATTGCACCATATCACAAGTTCATCTGTGTGCATTTTATAGCATGATATTGTGACTTTGCAACTGTCATTCTTTATGTATACTTTAAACAGCTAACAATGCGTTTATTAATTTTACACCCTGAAAACACATTTACACATTGCTTTGACACACAATCATCATAAGAGTGATTCAAATGAGAGGGTGAAATGATGTTCAGATAGTGTTTACCAGTAACACATAATCATGAACGTTTTGAATTTAGAGTAAGTTTATCCAAATAAGATGCTAAATAAAAAGGTCAACACATCCTGGTTTACTATGTTAAACTGTCACATGTTATAGAGTTGGGGTTCATGATTAGACTTTATGACTTATTATTACATAATCTATTGCATGAAATGTCACCAAATATGAATACTTAATATATCTGCAAACCTGCAGGCTCTGTAATACTTGCATGAGTGTTGCGATGAAATGTTGCAATTCACATTCAGCAGCTGGATTTTTTTTTTTTTTAGTTAGACAGACGTGAACATGATGTTGAAACCCAAATGACTTCATCCTTTGGCTTATGACCACTTCTTTGGTGTATCCCTCATTTTCTTCCTCTTTAATGATTCCTCACTGGAATAATTTGTCCTCAGCAGTTCAGTCATCACACCTTGATATTGCCCATGTTGTGAAAACGGGTCCTGTTGATGACCCCCTTGAGCTTGAAAGGAAAAAGTCACATGGTGTTCGTTTCTTCCAAGATCTGTCAGATGCTCTGGGCATTCTGAGCAGGTGTGTTGTCATGGAGTATGTTTACACACAGTCAAAGAACCACACTTTTGGCGCGAGGTGGAAACCGACTACTTATGCAAGGCTGACACTTGCACGATTTTGTGGCACGGATTGGCACAACTCGAGTCGTGCCAGTACGCGAACTAGTCGCAAAGTGGCGTGAAGTGTGCGTAAACCCGTCGTGGCTGCGTGCCATGTCGGGGCAAAAATTTTGAAATGTTCAAAATTTTTGTCACGACAAAATTTCGCGACTGGATCGTGATCTATACGCAAACTGTTCGTGAACTCGTCGGGACGATGCAGGAAGGATGTGCGCCAGTGCGCGGCATGCCACGACTGTCACGAAGTGCCACGAATAGTTCACCAACAGCTCACGGAGTCATATCCCACTTCGTGCCTCAAATGGCACGACTTGCCACGACAAGATCGTGGCCAAAAGTCGTGCATGTGTCAGCCTTGCATTAGCATGGGGAGTGACATTAAGGTGTTGAATGTACAAAGTCAAAAGCGGAAATTATGTCTATTTGCGTAATGACATTGCGTGTCACACTTTCGAATGTGATAATTGAGCACATTGGCCATGTATATGGGACTAACACTGTCAAGCATGTAAACGGGTTATCCCGACTCTTTCAGAAACTGGAATTTTGACCTTAACCCAAATATTGACTGCATGTAAACTTGAAGCAACTTTTACTTATTCTTGCGCACTAAACAAAGCAAACAACCACATGATCTCTTTGATGTGCTGGTTTTTGTTGTCTGACCCTGTGACAAGAACTCGCAGCAGAAACTGCCCCTCATTACACTTTCTGAAATTACATTAGTCGTTGGTTTTGGAACAAAACACTTTTTTTTTCACTATGCTCAGGCTTTCACCAAACATTAACCTTTCTCTTGATGTTGAGGAAATAGTGAAGATAATCGTAGATGTCAAGAATCTAACAACAATCTGACCTTAGAGGGCTTAGAAGGGAGTGGAAAGAAGGAGAGGGCATCATGTTGCACATCGATAGTTGGACGAGGAGGTTGGCCAACTGTCAAATTTCCAGAAAACTGCTGTCTTAAAGGCAATATACTTAGTTATTTGACACAGATGATTCAGGCATTCGTCTTTTATTAATGCTTAAAATAATGCCCATATTAAATTTGCATAGATGTCTCATTAACCATTACTACAGTGTTATCTCAATGTTTAATACTGTCCCAAGTCATATGGTCTAGAATTTTGATAGGTATAATAATATGTCTTCTATTTTCAATTTTGTGACTGCCACCTGGTGTGTTCTTTTGCAATTTAAATGCAATGGGGTTCAAAGAGCAATCTGTAGGGGCAGATTTTGTTAGCGAGACTTAAATTGACATACCATCTCCCACCCACTCAAAATCGTAGCAATACACTGCCGGATTTTTTAAGCTTACTGAATTACTGGCTTGAAGCTTGGGTCCTTTTATACTATGCAACACTCATGAATACGAAGAGCATTATCTGCTGACATTGGGACACAAGGCGGATTAAAACATGATTATCTGTCTTCCTGTTTTTCTTTCAGGCAACAGATTGAACCAAAACTTTAAACGCATAGAGTTCAAATCATTTAGATACAGCTGTAGAGTTTATTTACATTTCTTGGTATAGCGCAAGTGTAGTTAGTGACCACAAATAGATTCAATTTTCTGGAACTGCCTTCCTCCTCTGTTTATGACCTGAGTATTTGCATAATGATCCAGTCTACCCCATCAGACGTTATAGGCACATTTGAATCTTGAGAGACTGATGATGTGTCAGCATCATATTTATTCACCTCTTCATTTTTATGTTGTGCTTTTCCTGTTCAGCTGGTGGGTGGAGTTCTATTTTGTCCCTCTCGACCCCCAGGTGGCGGTGCTGAAACCAGCACGGAATTCCCCCTAACTGCTGTTTTATGCTAAACCAGCTAACTTTGGGGAAAGACAGACTATACCCGGGATTGCCAGAAGGGACAATTATGAATGGGACAATTCAGGGAAACAAAGTGGAAATAGAATATTGACTAAATCGGTGGTTTTTAATATGGGTTCGGCGGAGGTCAAGACATACACCCGACTTGTATGATTTGTGGTGATATTCCCTGCTTGGCCATCATTGGCTGCAGCCAATTAGGTGCACTCAGTAGTCAATTTGTGACTGTTGTGATGGTACATTGTGTGATTTCTTTATGACTGTAATCCCTTCATACTATTTCAATCAAAAAAAGAAAGTGGTCGCACAAATATGTGCAATATGAATTCACATGGATAGCAAAACACATGGTGTTCCACAGGTTTCAATTCTGGGGTCTCTGCCGTTTTTATTGTATCTGCTGCCCCTGGATTTCATCCTAAGCAAACAGAGGTGGTTGTTTTAAAGTGCTGTATAAAAATAGAGTTGAGTGATAGGAGTCCGTGTCCTAACTGCATAATTTGTAATGCCAAGTTAATTCTAGTCCACAGTTAGCTATCTAAAAACTAAAGGAAAACTTCCTTCAGCTGAATGGGGATGGGGAATAGAAGAACACGATGAATTTCTGCTTATTTTTTTAATAAAAAAAAGAGTTTGGTGAATGTGCACAGGAAACTGTTGGGTTTCAATACTTCCAACAAGGTTAAGAACCACTGGACTAGACTTAAGGCATAAATGGGATGTACAAAAGTCATCTATTGCCCCCATGCTGATTGACTGGGCCCACTCTACGCACTGTAACTGTACACCATAGATTTCCATACAACTTTACTTAAATAGCCAAACTTGCATGATGCAAATAGCTACAACTCTGCCCCTCAGACGTTTATTTATCTACATTCATTTCTCCTGTTGTTGGCTGGGGAATGTAATTACTGATGTGGAACAGCGGGGGAAGAAGCCAATTTAAAATCAGGTACCAGCGAGGTGTGAGGCCTGCCCCATAAGGCTTCAGTGCTTTACCTGTTCCATTTAGGTTGACAAGAGCACTGGGAGTACAGGGGCAGGCTGCAGTAAGGGATTAAAACAGCTTTTGTGCGCCCACCTTGCTTACTCACAAACAATATAAAATTGTTATCATCCATAAATAAACATTTGTAAAGGCACATTTGACATATATAGCCTTATCACAAATCAAAAATGATGTTCAAAGTGCAACTTTTATCAGTTGATAAAGAAACAAAGCTTCTTTGAGGCGAAATTCATATGATTTACAAGCTCATCGTCTTGGCTTTTGAACAGCAATACAAACAACTAAAATTAGCATCAATTGCATCTCCTTTATAAATGACACTAAATTAAAACTTTTGCAGAGCAAAGGATCACAAGGCAGAGTGAGGGTTTTAGAAACATATCTTGTCAACCTTGCTGCTCTCTTCACAAGCTAGGGGCAAGGTCAGGAAAATGGGGATTTTATATAAGCACCTCCGAAGGGAACGGTGCAGAACAGGAACTCATGATCGTGGAAAACCGATTCTTTTTACAATGATAGCTTCATTCCAGCACCCACTGTGAAAGTCGAGTCACCATCCAGTCCAATTTCATCATACAACCTGAGAAGTCCCTTGGTGCTTTCACACCCACTCAGAATTGAAGCAAAGTCAGGACTGTGGTGAATGGAGGTTTTGATAAAATATGGCATGGAAAATATTCCCTTGATTCAAAACGTATAACTTTTGAACTGCCTTTTTAGCCATAAATTTCTTTCATGATACAATACTATTGATACCAATATTTTTAATAGCATTTTTCAAATGGTGGGTTTCACTAGTAATGCAAGGCACACTAACTAACCAGCACATTTTAGCAATTTAACTGGATTTAAGTTACATGTATTAAATATGCACTACACATGTAATTACATTTATCCAAAACACTTGACATTTGTCAATGTAGTGGCAGCATTTTTAATTTAGAGTTCTGGAAAATTATGATATTTACGTGTTGTTCTAGTCACTTCACATTATGTGGATACAGTTAGATTTTTACATTTCTGTTTATTGCATGAACAGATAAATGAAACCTCTTGCTTGCACTTGCTTCCCTTGTATGTCTTTTTTTACATGCACAGGCATGCACATCACCATATGGTTATTAGGACGTATATGCATTCAATACAGTTTCTTCCATGCTTGAGTTGCCCTGAATTATACTATCCTAGTCAGTTTTTTTCTCTGCTTGCACCTCAGGGTAGATCATACTCAGACCAATGCTGCCAAGGTCTGCTGAGAGCCAACTGAACTAGATGTTATTGTCTGTAGCTCATCTCCATGGTGTATATACAATATCTGGTACGTTCTCGCCCATGTCCATATTAAATGCCCTAAGGCCTTTTGTGATAGTGAACAAACTGCCAGGACTTTCTAATTAGCTCCTTTCATATTATCATCTTTTGGAAGGATTATAAGCCTTGACAATGGTACGTTAAGAAATAACTTTGACTGGATTAAATGTCAGTCCCAATTGACATTTTTTCAAAAAAGATGTTTTCACATTGGGGTTGTTATTTCTGAGGAAGGCGTTCATGCAACTTGACACACATTTGATGCATGCCAGTATAATTCAGATGTCTATCTTGATTGAAATTGACTCAAGTTCTCTTCCTAGCAATGCCAACTCTTCTGCTTTAATTGCAGTTATATATTGATGTGTCATGTTGCATTGCATCTGTGCGAATGAGTAACCTAACACATTTAAAAAAAAAAAAAAAAGTCAACAGTAGTCCAGAAAAAGCTAGCATCTCTCCACTAATGAGTTGCAATTTTACAGTCAAAACAGGATCAGTGAAAATATACCAGCATGCTCCACATCATTGTATGTTAGCAGTGATTTTAGAGGCTGTTTTATTCATAACACATTTTCTCAATTTTATGTACACGTCTGATCACCACTATGGGTGTTTGAGTGAGTGAAGAATTATTCAGACTTATTTTTTGTAATAGTAATCATAAAAAAAAATGAAAATATTATTCAGTCTGACCATGCCATTGGTTGGAGCAATCTCTAAATCTTTTTAATCATTGAGTTGAGTTGTGGATAAGGTCCACATATAAAGCATGCTTGTGACAACTCATAATAACAATTATATCATTACCCTATACAATTCCATATTAATGTGTGTCTAATCATTTTTTTTGCGCATTATGTTAATACCAGACAACACATGATGGAAGAGTGATAAAATTCCTGGTAAGCCTTACTAATCCACCTTACTGCTAGAATAATGATTGCTTTTTGTCTGCTGTTGAGCAAACAGTCCACACCATTTGGGTCATCGCAGCCTAAACAGATCTGTATCTCCACACTTGATTTCAATACCTCTTTTATTCTTCTTTCTCTCCCCCACCCGTTCCTCACTTCCTTCTCTCTCTCTCTCTCTCTCTCTCTCTCTCTCTCTCTCTCTCTCATCTCTACATCTTGCAACTAAGCCTATTTGCCACTCTGAGCCACTGAGCCTTTGGCATTTTTTATTATTATTAATAAACAGTGCATGGATACATGTGTTTTTGTGTTTAGAGCTAACGTGCACGCATAAGTATTACTCTCATCTGCCCTAGATGCAGTCTTTTGCACCTACACACATGATCTAGAGTTAGGATTTAAGTTTGTCCAACCCACCACCTCCACCATGGCTGCTAATTTGTTGGTTTCAGTGGCTTCTGTCTACTGAAATATATTAATTGACTCTTCATGTTTATTTACACTATACACCCTACATATACATCTATGATACAAAGTGTGGGTTGAGATCCTATGATCTAAATGTAATCGTATACCGTACCATCAAAATGACAAATTTGAAAAATACACCATCTTGCTTGAGTTCCCAAACATTTGGTTCAAAATGTAACTTATGTTCAATTTAATATGCTTAAAAAAAAAAAAGGGCGGCAGATAATTTATTACACTGACATTGATCTAAACGGTACAAACACGTAGCTTTGCACCAGACATGCAATCAAAGTTTAGTCATGCTGATTTCCCACCATGCAAAAAGCCTTTTAATATGTCAAAAGAGCAAACATCAGTCTCGTGTCATCTTCCTAAACTCTTTCATAAAGGCCTTAAGCCATGAACCAACAGATTTGTTCTCAAGCACAGACAATGTGGGGACAGACCAAGAGTAGTGATTCATGAAAAATATATTATTTGACCTTGTGGCTTAAATGCTGGCTGGGACTTGTTAAATTTGCTTTCTCATAAAATAACAAAAACAGTATACACTGTTTTAGCATGGGGGGAAGACAAAAACAGCGACAACAATAATTACACACTAGACTACCACTTGATATAAAGTGGCACACTCTTGAATCAGGTTTGGAACAGGTTAACTTATACTATCCTATGTAAATCATTTTTGCAATTAACCAGATATTTTGAGGTCTTTAAATTTGCTAACATATATAAACATATTGGGCAAAACTTCATTTGACCTAACCAGTGCTAAGTTTAGCCTGCAAAACCTGCTTGGCTGTAGTTACATGTTATCTTAGGTGGGTATTCTGCAACACACTTTGACCTTACACACAATATTAAAATGTTTAGTGACTCATTTATGTCTTTGACAAATTGATATTTGAGTGTTAACATATTCTTTTAATTTTGTGTCCATTAGAGGGGGCCATATTATGTACAATTGACTTTTTAAAGGCTTGTATACAAATAGTTGGGTCTCTGAAGTGCTATGGGCAGGCACTGACTCAACAAGTGAATACAAATACAATACATGCTGCTTTTACTTCACTTTTCTCTTCAAACTCAAGGCTGTTTAGTAGTCGTCGCTCGCCTAGTTGTGAGGGCCTAGCACCACCCCAAGTCGTCATGATAATTAGAGTGGTACTGTGCATTAGATTGGTAGTACAATGGGGCGAGATGAGCGATAAAAAATAAAATTAATTAAAAAAAAAACACAAGGAAAGCATCATACAATTTTGTTGAACTTGAGAAAATAATTGCATAGTTCTTTCCCACATGAGTCACGGAAGCAGTTTGCATTTTGAAAATCCACTTTTGTTACCAGTATGATTTGTTGCCTAATAAAGGGCTCTAGCAAATATTTGGCTTTCATTCCCGGAGCAAAACGGGAGGTAGTTACATCTGAAGTTATTAGTTGAATAGGGGAAACGCATTAAGGAGACCTGTCATCATATTTTCCTTTGATGAACACAGGCTTGTTTCAACAAAGTGCATAATTAAGAACGGGAACGTGTCTATATTTTAAACTAACCTTTCCCTCTTTTTTTCTTAAAAAAGTGAACATTCATGTGAGGATCTGCAATGCTGTGCACAGCTCGATGTGCGTTTCTTTGATAAACATTACACCACACAAAATCGATCGCTTCACACTTGATGTATGTGTGATAGGCTAGCTGAGCAGCATCATGATGTGAAGGGGCTCTGTCCACACTGAGATCAGCAGCGAAGGACGACCTCGGAAGGGATTTGAAAAGGGTGATGCGCCTACTTCACCCAGCAATAGCTTCAGGATTATCTAACACTGATGTCACAATTGGACCAGAATCTGAATGGTTTGCTTACAGATTTGTCCATTTGTATACAAGCAATTAAGTGAGGAGAGTGAGGAGAACAAAATACATTGGAACACACATTTAAATGTTGAATGATCTTGACTTTTGTGGGGCTTTATAAATGTGAGATATATTTTAGAACTACAGACATTTGGTCAATAGCATACATACACTGCAGAGCAATAGCACAGTACAAAAAAAAAGGAACAACCAAGCTGGGATTTAGGAAAGAACAAAAAAACATTCCCTTCCTCTGTCATCGATCATCTCTACCATCAATGATGCTGGTGCAGTATGCTCAAGGGACAACACACATTGTGATCTTTTTGGCTTGTTTCCATTAGTTTAGTTTCCATCGATCCATGTTTATTCAAATATTCAAGAAATATGAAAATAAAACTGAATGGAAATGCTAGAAATTCGAAAAAGGGCCCAACATTTGCAAAAAACCCCAAAAGCAAACAAACAAACAAAACAAAAAAACACTTAGAGGGGGTGTGTTTTGACGTGTATCTAATCTAAAAAAGGAAAATGTGAATTTTGGCTATAGAAACAGGTTTTGCAAATAACCGCTGGCAAGACCGGATACACGTCACACGTTTTGATTGGATATTATGTCACATGTACATTTGTAGTCCCAAAGCAATGTCGGACGATAAAGTAAGGCATGTTTGGGGGACTACAAAACATAAATCTTTTTCGAATTAATAAAGAAGCGAATATTGACGCTATTTTAGATGGAAAACAGCAAAGAAACGATATGGTTCATCAGGAATTCCAAACGCAAACTTACACGACGTCATCGCAATATTTGCAAAAGAGCACGTGGAAACGGGCATAAGTCGTATGTCCGTTTTGCGCATTTTTGGGAAATTCGCTTAAAAAATTCGAAACAATTGGATGGAAACCTGATTTATAGAGGTGCAACGGTTTCAGATTTTGGTGTACGATTATAGTCTGAAAAAAACCTAAAAAAAAACAAAAAATAAATCACATCAGCATTCTTTGAAAAAGTATATTTTTAACAACAATAAATAATTGAAAATAAATGTAAAAAAAAAAGTTGATTCCAAACAAATACAGCAGATTAGACATATGCTCTTAAAATAGCGCGTGGACACTATGTATATATAACAAGTGTATGTACCCTCTTTTTTTTCTTTCATCTTGAAAAAAAAAATCATCTTTTTCTTTTATCTTTCAATTTCTTTCTATTTCAGTCATACTATAGGTGAAATGTTCGTCCATAACCTTTAAACTGGCGAGTTCTAAAATTTACCGCTACACATGTAGGCATTTTGCAGCTAAATGCCGAGATACGTTTTTTGGGAGTACCAAGATGGCGGGTCCGTGGCTTCAAAAGTCTTGGACTATGGTCTATCAGCGCGCGGCTGTGGATGGGGGGGCTCGCGGGAGCTCCCCGCCCGGCCACGGCCCGGAGCCCCAGAGTCGGGTAGGCAGCCGGCGGTGTGACCGTCGCACCCCGACAGCTCCCTCAGCATCACCTCGTTTGCCTCCGCCTCAATTCAGACTCCCCTTTCCGCACGTACACTCAACCTGGTCCTTGCCACATTTGAACCCAGCCGTCGTATTCAAACAGAAGAGCCATTGTGAGCAGAAATAACCAGTGGTGTTGAACGAGTGCGCTTAGATAATACTGACGTTTAAAACCACGGTTAATTGTAAAACCAGTTAATTGCTGCACCCCTACCTGACTATTGGCATTGTTTTGTACCTACTAGTATGTAGTTTACTAAAATCATCAACATCAAGTGATACTAAAAATAACTGATAAGAATTTTGTGGTCTGTTTCACTCTTTTTCAAATGGCTATTACTTTGAATCATTCTTTCTTTAGTAGTAACCTTCAGACGGCTCTAAGGATAGCGAGGGAGAGTGGCAGCCATTAAAACTGAAGAGCTAAATAAAGAATTTCACTCATGCTAAAATTCAAGCCTTTGCTGCATTTTCTCTTCCAACTATAAACCCTAATTATCCTTGCTATACTCATGGTGACACACTGAAAAAAACCTGTTTGCTAAATTACCGTACTTATTTTTCATCTCTTTTTTTTTTTCATGTGAGACTAGAGGATTGAAAGCGATTTAAGGCACATCCATGAAAATGAATAAAAGCTATAATTCACACTTTAATTTAGCAGCAGATGATTGATCATGGGAAATGGGATTTTGTTGACTCCCTTATGGGGAGATGTGCTGGCTAAAGATAGCACTTACTATGATGCATACTTCAACATTCCCTGTTGCTGTGCTGCCTGCAATAAATACATCCGGAGTTGCGGACATTATCCACTATAGCTGACTTGGATGCTTTGCGCAAAGGCCTGTATCATGTTACCAGCACAGCCTTTTTACAGTATTTGGAAAGTGGCTGGAAATTTCCGGTCATTGCTGCAGATTGTCAAATTAGTGAGATACACATTGACTAATCACAACATTTGCAAACATATCATGGAAATGAAAATAAATACCTGTTACATAGTAGAAAATCTTTATTCAAATTGTCTAGAATTGGTTATTGATTAATAACTACTTGGAAAAATGTAGGCAAAATGGGCTGCACGACATACCAGTTACTCTTTTCAATCAGTCTAGCTTAATAGCTTGGAGAAGAATAACACAATGTCATCAAGTTGAATAGATTTAATTTGGCCTCCCACTTTACTGTTTTTCCATCTGCTATATTTTGTTTTCTTCAAAGCAATTCAAAGTTATTTGTAAAAAGATTTTTTTTTTTTCTAGTTGAAATTATATAGTGTGCCGTTACGAAGTATTTGTCACTTTTCTGATTTTATTTTTCTTGCATATTCATCACACATCAAGGGGAAGTGAAGTAAACCCCAACATTTTCTTTACAATAATATGTTCTATGGGGTATATGCCACGGAAGAGGCGGGACGTGATTTTGCACAACAGTTTCCGGTCCGGGTTGCGAACGCGCAACCGAGGGGCACAAAGTCGGAAGCACAAGTATTTTTGACGCAGCCCACACGTCGCAAACCGAACCGGAAACAAACTGATTTTCAAAAACAGTCCCGCCTCTTCCGTGGCATATACCCCATACAGCCCCACTACTCTAAACACAGTTCACCCCTTTTTATCTATCTCAGGAGGCGGCCATTTTGCCACTATCTGTCGACTTAATTAAAAAGACATCACAGTTGCTCAGGACCCAGGTAACAACCAATCCTGGCTCACCCGTTTTCTGAGTTTGGTCATGTGATGTTCACAAGCTGAGCCGTGATTGGCCGGTTCCAGAACAACTGTGATGTAATTTTTCAGGCGGCAGCAAGTGGTAAAATGGCCACGCCCCTTGAATGGATAAAAACAGGTGGATTTTGTTGCTTTATTCACATTCCACTATTAATCAGAATGTTGTGTTGAGACTAGTGAGGCACATACAACACATTATTGTAAAGCATTTTTTTGGGATAGACTTCTCCCTCAAGCATTTCGTCTCATCAATCCAAATCTGATGATTTTATTTTTGTAAAGGAAAAAAAAAACTTAATTAATGAATACAATCATTTTGATACTGTATTTGATGTACAAGCAAAACCATCTGAATCAGGACAGGACACACACTTGTTTATGTACCGTACTAATTTTTTCTTTTCTTTTTTTATCTTGACTTCCAAAACAAATAGATCGTATAAATAATGGTTAAACATAGTTCCCCATCATTGATCAAGAAAATGTAGTCAAATGGCCTTCCCCAGAAGTGAGCCCCCTTAAAAAGGTCAGGCAGTAAAGTGAACTGGAGGTAATAAAATGTTACTATAACAGTACATTTCAACAGCATCACAGTTACCGGAAAAACTGTTCAAATAAATCAGCACCTCCCTCAAACAGCTCCAGTAAAACTACAACATCTAATGCTCGTTAAGTGAGGATTTATTACAGGGTTGACACATATGACACACGAGGAGCCACATTAAATGGATGCATGCTGTTTGTCAAGTCACATATGAGGGTTGTGTTCTGATTCTGGTCTTCCTTCACTTTGTCAGTGTTACCATTTTCATGCATTTGGAGCAACATATTGGTTTGAAAATGAGTGTTTCTTTACATGTTAAGCTAGAACCTAAGAGCCCAAATTGGCAGCATTTCTGAGATATTGTGTTATGTGTGTGTCTGTGTGTGTGTTGTGATGAGATCGGCCCTATGAACTTCATCTTTTGTCAGCCACACAAAAGCTTACGGCCATAAGTTGCTATCAAAGAGAGAAGTGAATGATGTATTCTCCTCACACACATATCATATTTGTGCTTCAGGGCTGAAATGTAAACAAGTGTCATTCTTTATTCAAGCTGATGGGTGCAAATGACGGGTTGCAAGAAAAGGACAACAATGTGAGAATTTCAATGAAATGGTTTAGTAGCACCAGCTCAAGTACTACATTGCAATGTAATCAGTTATTGTCTTGAATTAAGTAAAATTAGATGACCTGTTGACAAATGTATTTCGGCCATTTTATGCATGTCTGTCTTTCTTACATTATTAATGGACAATATATGCAACCATTATGCATGTCTTGGAAAATAAAAAATAAAAAAATGACCATTGATCGAATGGCATCCAACATTTGTGTTCCCTACATAATTGTGTTGCAGAATGGCCTCAATGCATATGTTAAACTATATTCACAGCACACTAATTCATTGTGCTTGTTTCCAATACAATTCGAAGTCGAATCGATTTGGTTGATATTTAAGTTGTAATTGCGAAAGGAATGCGATCAGATATTTTATAGCATTGTCTTCTTCATGTTTGGGCAAACTCAGTGGTTGTGCACATTATTCACCCAGGCAATTAATGGTTGTGGGTGTAGTGGGTGGGAATCAATACTATTTTATAGACTTGTACATGTGACAGAGATTGGTTTGTGGATATTATTGTAAACATTATAGTTTAAAGAGCATTATATGAGGGTTTTATATTTATTTAATAGCGATAGAATGCATGAGAAAAATGTGAAATGTACTGCATTATTTTAAATCCTCCAGTCTTTCCATACAAACAAGGTAATTTTGTGTGTGCAATATTTGCTTGTAACTGATAATGTAACTACATAAATAATTACACTGATTGGGGACATTTATAATATGCATAGTAGTAGATAAAACAATCATGATAAGGTAGTAGCTTGTCTTATCTTTGTTTAGCATACTTCACTTTAGCTTATCACAAATATATATTACATACATAATACATTTCAAACATGATTCAAAACAACAATACAGTATATCACTTTTATGATTGAAATGGCATATACATTTTGATCCTCTGTGAAACTTCAGTACAAAGAAAACAAGCACGCTTGGACCTTTTGAACTATTAACCTAGTTGTTAAGTAGTTCCCCTTGGTCAAGATGTCCTGAGAGAAGCCCATAAAGAGTCATACACTCCACAGACATTTAAGTGATTATGTCAGCATTTGCCGTGGGCTTTTGTGTGGAAGCTTGACAGCTTGTGGACATGACTTTCTGACACTGAGCCACATAGTGGGGGTGGACTGTTCTGTTCTGCTCCAGTCTCATGATGTTGTTAGCATGTACTCATCCGATTTCCGCACATTGTTCAGCTTCTACAAGGTGTTTCTCTCTTTGAACATTTGACTCTTGGCGTCACAGTGTTCTCCTCCTTGCAACTCTCAGCAAGAACGCTAATAAGCTTGTACAACTTTGGATGTAAGTGCCAAATAGTATTAATTCTTTTTCCCCTCGGGAGGACTTTTAAAGCGTAGTTCTTTTTCTTCTTAGTCCATTATAATTAGCTGAAGTTCAAAATTATCATATTTTATTCTTTTACTTGTGCTTTTAACATCCAGTGCAACAGGCTTCCTGTAAGCTAGGTTACATGTTATACTGTACCTTTCATGGTACCATGGTTACGGGCCCACAGCAGTAGAGCCTGGGATATAAATATAAATATGGCTTCGTAAATCATATGTATGCACCATAGGGTGCCTATTTTTTACCCCCTTCTGTTCCTGTGTTGCTTTATCTCTATTTATTCTTTCTGTGTGTTTCATTAACACACCACGACAATTTCATTGTCTTGTGCCTGCTCCCAGTGTGACTCAATAACAGCACTGATAGAAAATTTGGATGTCTGGCTTGACGGTAAGTCCAGCATTCTTTCTGGAGCCAGCTGAATGGCAGCTCCCATCTGTATTTATACATGCACTGTTTAGACTTTAATTAGTCAAGTGGAGCACATTGCCAAACCACCGCCAACCTCGTGCAGCGAGGCGCAAAACTTGAATCATCTTGAATTCTCTACGGGTGTTTATATGCTAGAAGAAACAGTCTGGCTACTGCCTATTGGATAAATTCTATCAAAGAGGCTCAGCCACAACATAAGGCATGAAATATTATTCAAAACAATGCAGATTTGCAAATGCCATAATCTATTTCGCAACCTTGGTGTAAATACACTGTAGCTACTAACCTTCCCATAATCATTGTTGTTCATAAAGTTGCTTCCCCAGTGACATCAAGTAAAGGCTAATGCTGTCATCAAACTCCATTCTTCTTTAACTTTAACAGCCTTGGGTTCAGATTGGCCTTCATCTGTCTCAGCACCACTGTAGTACACAAACAGACCTCAAAGGATGTTTAGATAATAATCAGGTGATCTGTATTCAATAATGTGGTTTTCTGACCTTGCCTCATGCCTCCATATGATTTTCTAACATAAACAAAAACACAAAAGTAAAACGTTGTTCACCTTTGTTGACCTTGTTTTATTTTGTACACAAATCCAGTCAGTAAGCTTATATTCACCAAAACTTGTCAGCAGGCAAACGGGTATTAAACTCGGCAGGTTGGGACAGAGTAACATCAGGACCACAGTTAGTTTACCGACTAAAACTTCACATTTGAGTAAGGCCAGTTGTTTGAAATTGATCACTAGGAACGGCCACTTTGTCAAGCTGTCAGCATCAGCAGTGTTCAGAGTCATTTTCGTTGGTTAAAGTGCTTTTAAAAAGTAATCCGATGCGCATATTGGACTTTTCATGACGTTGAGGTCGGATATATGCATCCTGGCCGTTCATACCGCGGACACATTGCAAAAATTCGGATACGTATTTGATCTAAGACCACATATGAAAGCGACCCAGGTTAGTCATGAAAAAATTGTGATTGTACTGTTCACACAATGACATAAAAAAGTCAGATACAGGTCTCATTTGGGCACAAAAAATCTGATCTGGGTCGTGTTTGCCTGCAGTGTGAACGTAGCCTAAGTGATTGCAGGTCTAGCTTGATCAACAGCACTCAGCTAGCCTGTTGTGATCGGTGATTTTATGTAGTTACTTGTTAGTTGGAAGCAGCATGATTAATTACAAATATGTACATACATACATTTATTTAGCATCTCACGGCAAGCTCAACATCGTATTCACTGCACAAATAATTTGGCATATCAAAACCAGCTAACGTTTAGGCACTTGTCTTTATAATTTGCTCAGCATGCCACCCCCCTTTTTTTGTTGCATTTTAAAAAATTCAAATGTTTTTCTTCCCCAAATGTCCTTCCATAAACCTCTGCACTGCTGCAAGTGACAGTGTAAATATCAGGCATATGCAGCAAAAAGGAACCCTGCAGCTTTACTTTTGCATTTGCTCTAGATCCTCAAGGCTTGAAATGTGGGTGGGACTGTCACGAACTGTTAGCTCTAGCAAAAATTATGCCCATGAAAGTTTGATGGGGGCTCACATAACATAAATTGTTTTGGTCAGTCCAACCGCCTACCTATACCCAACTTTGAATGGGATGCAAGACTGTGCATGGTTGTTTGTGCGCGTGTCTGCATGTATTTTTTAAGATGCATAAATAGCAAAATGAGACCGAGTTATTCATCCCTTTTGTTTTGCCTCTTTTGTTATTAAGTATAGCCAGTCGCAGACAATCAACTAACACAGTTTGAATAAAAAGTGGTGCATTTTGTTTTTTGGCAGAGCAGTACAAGTTAATTTACTTTACTTGTAGGCCCAAGTTTTTAAGTAGGTCAACGAAGGCTGCACCATCAGTAGTAAGTGTGCCATTATCATCATCTGTTAAAGGATTATGTTAAATATACATTTTTTTAGCTCATTTTGGTGAAAGGCAATTAGAACATAGCAAATTGAAGCTCCAGTTCTATGCCTTTCCCATTTCACAAAGGATGTTGAGAGGAGATAATACTATCCTCTGTGATGATAACATAAAAAGTATTTTGTTGTCCAGTCTTCAGCAAGCACGGGATTCTGGGAAGGGCACCACAAAGACCTTTTGATGCTACTGGAAATGCTGTCAAGCGCCAGTGGTTTAGATGATGAATTGTTCTTTTAATCATGACCGATGCTGCCCGTTTTCCACCAAACCTCAAGACAATGGTCCACAGTGTTGCAGTGTGACCGGGGTGGAGACTAGATAATAGGAAGTGATGTATTTGATATAAAGCGCAGCAGTATGGGACACAATGTGTTCACCCATCCTCGGTGACATCTATTCAGAGGTCAAAATCATGTGAATTCTCCACCAAATGGTTACATTTGGAATTTAACCCAGGGCACCAGAAGGCGGCATACTCAGTGGGTCAGTTACTCCATCTTCATTGAATGGATGTATTTATGCTCACTGATGCAAACAATTACATACTGGTTCTGTTCAGTGAGTGATACAATGGGTGGAATTTCCCTGCAAATATTTTTTAAATTTGTTAAAATCATATACATTCAAATTAAAATGGCCACCATATTTAGTAACATAAACTTAAATCCAATTTTATCACATATGCCTTTTAGCACCCTCTAATGCAATGATTTCTTGAAAATGTCAACGCCTGAAAATGTAACATTTGTACTTGATTTAAAATGCAATAAACAATCTAAGAATTTCATTTGGGGTGGGGGATCATTTTTGTGTGATCTGTGATCTTGATTCTTTTTTTTTTTTTTTGTCTGTGGGGGTGGTACTGGGGTGACCTATTTGAGGAGAGGTGATAACTCAGACAGATAGCTGGAGATTACCCAGGGATCAAGAGGCTCAGTGGCCTCTCAAACAACAATAACTGGAGAGAATATCCCATCTCTCCACCCCCTACTGCGGCCCTTATGGCAGGAGTTGACCGAAAACACTCCAGTACTCAGTCAGCAAAGCATATTTGTCATATGTACTTCTTGTTGTTTTCAATTTAATGGACACAATAATTCCCCAAATTTTCATGTGGGACGAAAACAGTCTAAACGCATTTTGAGATTTTGAGACTATAACATTCTTTTGTTGGTGAGCTTTAGTAGCAAAGTGCTTATTTTGATGTATAATTATTTTTTTATGCGGTATACTAAGTGTCTGAAAATTGTTTTCTTAGCAGCACTGGCAAAAGATTAAAGCAGTTGTAACACAAGTATGTCTGAACTCTTTATGTGGGAATTTCAGTGAATTTGGTGTTTCACGTGTTTAAATTACATGGCCTTACCATTTATGATTGATGGATGTCTCCTCAACAGCAGCCAGAAACAAGTTTGTGTCCTCTCACTGTGAGTGTGGGATGTGTTTGTCTGCAGTTGGTTGTGCTTGTGAAAGAAACAATGTTCTCACTGATTACTGTCTATCATTCTGGAAATGAACTCTTTCACTTGTTTGTTTAATGTATATATTTTTTTCCATGCTTTCCAACTTCAAGATCACTCCCGATTCAAATGGAAAACTGTTTTCAGGATTAAGCTTAATGGCTCCCTTACTATTGAAAGTTAAAATAGCATTGTGTTAATAATGTAATGGAGAAGACATCACCATTACATCTATTGAGGATTGGGGGTTTGGTGTAATTCCATGCACACTGTAAATTGTGAAGGGGGAAGGTAGGTTGCTCTCGGCGGTACTCATTCTGGGGACCATCTGGTTCTATTGGATTTTGGCATTGTACACTCTCTATCCTCCAAACCTTTAACTCTCAGTCCCTGTTGTTTTATTTAGCTCCCACATACAGTGATTTTTGCTAAACAAATGCCATGCACAACCTTGGTTAATTTAGTGTTATTGTTATTGTATATTTCAAACAGATTCATGTTTCGTATGGATATAATCGCTGATATACTGGATGTACTTACTAAATAATAGCATATTACCATATGGGATTCTTGGAAGGCCACCGCAAAGAACATTTGCTGGTACTAGAAATACTACAAATAATTAGCATTGCGTTTTGCATTTTTTTTTGGTTTGTTTCATGTCAAGAACTTGGACACTAACACATGGAAAATCTTGAGTTTTTGAAATATTATATAATGGGGCTGGGCATCAAATTTTGCATTTCATATTTCATTGGCAAAAAAAAAAAAAAAAAGAGTAAATGCTTAATAGCTCCCCTGTACATGCTTAGAAAAATCCCCATTTTCGCAAGTATATTATTTGTGCACTGAAGACATCTATATGACAATATTTTGTGAAACATATAGCACCACTTGGTGATCCAACTGCAAATTTGTTTGAAAAGCTTCAAGACATTGATCATTAGTATTTAGCATTATAATAAAGAAACTTTGATCAAGAATTTCAGGACAGGAAAAAAGATGACCTCAAAACATAGTTGCATGAGACAGGGAAATAATAATATACACATTTTGAATTGTTCTATATGTGATTTATAAGTTGTAGAGGCACAAAATTTAGTTGAACCACACATACAATGCCAGTGAAAAACAATCTAAAACTAACAAACAAACAAACACACTTGACACAGGAGCGAATTTATCAAAAACTGGACACTTGGTTTAAACTTGATAAAAAAAAAAAAGAAAAAAAAAGACCTTGAATGCTGCTAATAAGGCTGCAATGAAAAATAGACGAGCCACAGGGATGCCTGTCAAATTCTAGTAGTGCATGGAATGCTACACTACTTTCTCATATTCTTTAAGTCGAGGCTATGGGGTGTAGTGGGATTTCAAAAATAAATATAAATTTGAAGAGAGAAAGTACTGCCGCTATCATTTAGCTTTAATCCATTTCATTTTCAGGCATACTTTGTCTTTTATCTAACAGGAATCTATGCAGCCAGGGTTACTATTTACTAACTTTTTACCAACTGATTCAAAGCTCTCAAACCTGGAATCACATGTAAGCCAATTTTGGAACGCTAACTGGACAAAATAGCTTCTCATCAAACATCCTAGCATTGTCATCGAGTACCCATGGGCTTCATTAGTGCCAGCTTTAAAACAACAATCCTCATTCCCACTCCCACACACTAGTCCCAAAGGCCATCGACAGAGGAGGAAACAACACTAGCCCGAAGGGTGCATGCATATGATTTGGCTCTAACAGTAGGATGTTCTGTGCACTCTCTAATTCTGATTTAATTTTACAGAAACATGCTTGTAGAACACTAGCACCATTTCAGTTTGTGTAGTTTCACAGCTCTAGCAATTCCATTGTACCATGTTGCTTTTGAATTAGTAATTGAGCAGACATTGTATAGCTTTAGCGATATTGTCTTTGCATTATATGTGACGCAGGGTTTGTTTTATGCGTAACATTGTCTTCCACCTTGGACTATTTGCGTACCAGTGTTGTACATACCACTGCATGTGCCAGGGATATGAAGACTATGTGAGTGTCCATCCTGTTCAACTAAGAAGGAAGATGAAATGCAGTTCATTAAATACATTTTGATCAATGGACACAGTATACGGGGAATGGGTGATGGAATGAAATGTACCCAGTTTACCATACAGAGATGGAGTGATTATTTTGAAGGCATGAGTCTTCATCATTCTGAGGGGAAATCAAAACTCCATTCTCACATTCTGTATTACGTGCTGCACTCAAGTTGGCGAGAGTGAGATTGAGGGGTTGCAAAACACTAGCTACATTTACATGCGCGAAAGAAAAATTAACTATGACAATACCTCAATGGAAACCACATTTTTTTTAAATGCTAGTTAACATCTTCATCTGACCGTGTTTGACATAACCAGATTACTTTATTGGCAAGCAAATTCATTGCATGTATACACTTGGATCAATTGTTGACTGTAGTAGGATTTCTGTGCATGTGCCAGTCTTCACGGCTGACTGACTGGTACCCTAAACAGAATTGCATTCACAAGAGAAGACGACCAAGCCAGAGTCAGAGGGAGACCTGTGGGAAAATAAGATAAATCATTTCACTACTGTATGTGGTTAGAAGGGGAAAACAAAGGTCTAAAAAATGGTGGAATATCCACTAAAGAGTACAATTAGAAATGATGCCTAAGGAAATTCCTGTATCCATGTATCAAATAAGATAGATAGATAGATAGATAGATAGAGAGATAGATTGCGAGGGAACGCAATCTTTGCGAGAGAACGCAAAGTTGTTTTGCGAGGGAACGCAAAGTTGTTGTTTTTTTTTTTTTTTTCTACCATGTCACCTTAGGGGCTCTGTAGTATACTGTTATGCCCAAATCATTTTTTTCTTGTCCAAAAACCCACCTCTCCGAAACGTCTCTCAATTTCTGCTTTATAATGGGTTGCTGCTCTTGTGATCCATTGCAGGTTTTTAATCTATCACCTTCTGATTTCCAAGTCAAATCACATTCACTAGATTAAAAGACCGTTTCATATAAATTCATAGGTAAGATCTAATTTTGATTTTTCTGATGTTGTTTCAGTTATGGGTTAGTTAGTATTAGAGGAAGGGCAATTGTTCTTTGCCGTAGTCTGATTGTAAAATACATAACCTCGTTTGACATTTTCTATTGTTGTGCCCTCCTGTGGTGCTCTTCCAGAGGTGTTGTCTACCTTTTGCCTTTCTAGAGACATTTTATTTTTCGAAAGGAGAGGATCAGTGGGTTCCCAGAATCTCCACAACCTGTTCAGTATTCCACCGATGTTAGATCCCGACCTTACTGTTGCATGTCCTTGGTGCATGCAGAGCGCAGCAAATGCTTTTTTTTTGGGGTGGGGTGGGGGACATGAGGGGTGGGATTGCATGCTCCAGAACATTTTAATGTACCTTGTCATTCTTAGCACACTATCAGTAAGCCCCACAGCAGGGGCTCAGAGCAACCATTTCTATTATGAGATTGATTGAATTACTGCTGCTGAAGTTGACACTTAATGGATTATGATGGTCAGAACGGTTATAACAAATGAGACAGATCTGTGTAAAGGCACTTTAATCCGCTTTCTTTTTACATGCTTAGAAAATATTCATTTTAAAGTTTTGTGTTGCTGATCTACTTATGTAGTTTGACCTATTGAAAATAAGGTCTAATAAACAAGACATGATGATGTTTTTACATAAACAGCACCTCCACTGGAGTGATTCCAAACAGCCGATAACATACTCATGTAGGCATTAAGTTGTCAAG
Source organism: Festucalex cinctus (assembly GCF_051991245.1). NCBI lineage: Eukaryota > Metazoa > Chordata > Actinopteri > Syngnathiformes > Syngnathidae > Festucalex > Festucalex cinctus. Next base: position 13,533,246 of record NC_135416.1, read on the forward strand.
TGTGGCTCAAAAACAGCTCTACCTTCCTGACAAACTGCTTTGGACACAAAAGGTACCGTTTTGAACAATTGCATGTTTGTTTAGAAATTCTATGAGCTAAAATCACTTGAGGTAAAATGGGCAGCTGGTGCTCATCAAAACATTTGAATATCCTCAAAAATTGAATAATTTTCACAATTCCATTCAAAAACTCAACTTTCATAGATTATAGATTCAGAGCTCACATGATTTCAAGTATTTCTTTACATTATTTGGGTTTCCATCTCATAAAACACACGAAAACAGGATTTCAAAAATTACTGTGAGGAAATCACCATGCATACTTCCCAGTGTTTTGCACAGAAAAAAAAAAGGATGGATGGATGGTATTTTCAAAACGATATGTCAATCTTGAGTAGTTGGTTGGGAATCCCTTTGCCTTCATCACTGCCTCCATGGGCATTGTCTGGGGGTCCGGGAAGGCCAGGCTTTCTTGATGCTTGCTGTCAGCTCTTTGTTTTTGGGTCTGGTGCCCCTCATTTTCATCTTAATAATACTGTATTGTGGCTCTCGTTTTCCTCTTGTAATACAGTATAGATAGAAGTGGCTGCAAGCTGCTGTCTACACCAATGCACGGGCCGCTAATGTAACTACGGGTATATTAGTTGGCTTGCGACGTCGCTGGCTCAGCACACTACATACTGTAGCTAGTTGCTTGGGGCTAAAGGTAAACAATTAAGAAAAAAAAAAAAACTTGATTATGTAAAAAAAGTAACCAATTAGTTGCTAATTATGAGGTAAAATGTATTAGATAAAAATATAGTTTATCTAAATACGTGATTATCCTGTATACCGTATTTTCCGCACTATAAGGCGCACCTAAAAGCCTTCAATTTTTTCAAAAGCTGACCATGCACCTTATAATCCAGTGCGCCTTATATATGGATCAATATTGAGCCGCCACAGGTCTCACTGTCAAGACGCTATCGGTGACCCTGCACGATCGGTGACGCGCATGCGCAGAAGATCCCGCCATCTTGGATCGCTAGCTAATACTAATACTTTACCTCAGAGAAAATAATAAAACAGCTGTTTATTCATTTTGGGAGTGAATGGAGTTGTCAAAAAGCTGGTTTGTAATCTATTATTAATAAAGTTTGACCTATCTGACTGTTTTGTTGACATTCCCTTTAGTGCAGCACCATCTAATGGATGCATAACGTAGCCCCAGCCTCTACTGTAGCGCCTTATATATGGAAAAAGTTTTAAAATATTTCATTCATTGAAGGTTCGCCTTATAATGCGGTGCGCCTTATAGTCGTGAAAATACAGTAATTGTCAGCAGCATACTCGATTGCTGAGTTTTTGACAGCTTCAGCCGTACATTCAACTCTCTACTTTGCTGACATGAAAACCACAGTTTCCTTCATCCACCCACAAGTCTATACAACCAGCGTTAGGAAGAACCTTACCTCACTTGTGTTTGCTTGTTTTTGTTTCAAAACTGCCATATGATATTTATCTGGTTTCATTTCCTTCAACATGGTATTCTTAGCTTCTGCCACTGTATTGTGCTCTGCATGTGTGATTATATCCTCACAATACTGCAGGACGAGGTTAGAGATACTGTATTGTATGTGCATATACAATACATGTACAGTATGTATGAACTAATTTCCTCTGCACTTCAACTTATCGAGTTTCCTTTGGGTTAGCTATTATTTTCAGTATACCTCAACTGTTTATTATGAAATATCTCATCATGCTTTGTGTGAATAGAATGACATTTTTTTTCCATTCAGTTATATGGTTTGGCAGATGATAAATGGTTTGCTAGATTTCATACTTGCATATAGAATACACATAGTAAGAAGCCTTTCTCTAATTTCTCTCTCTTTATTTCTTTACATTCACTCTGGATCACTGTCTCATCAATGACAGGTAAGTGCATATTTTGCATTTATTTTAATTTCACTGGACTCAGTTATTAGATATACACCCAGTGAGAATTTTAACCAATAAGCACTTCTTAAGTACTCATTGCACCCAGGATACATTTAAGTGCAGAGCTTAGGTAAACAGTAAACACAGTTTCCTCAGTTGACACTTGGAGAATGGAGCAGTCCCATTTATGCAGCCAATCTCATTTGCTGCTGGAGATGCCAATCTGCCCTCTCAGACTAGCAGGAGAGAGGCAACAGAGAGCGGGGAGAAAAGCATTTATTCAGCCTGACACTGATCAGATAAACAGGAAATGATAAATGCTGTCTCTTTTTATTTCCTTTAACCTGTGTTAACTTTTTGCTCAAAACGTAGGCCCTACAGTTTTGCTCTGCTGCCTTTGAAATATGTAATCAAAGCATCTCTGCGATTCAGTTTGCATGAGGCGATGCGGTTACAAATACGGCTGCATGATGCAGTTGTCATGGTGATTCATTTAGCAAAATGGTGAATAAGAAGGGGTGATAACTGCCTTATGGGCAAATACTTTTCAGTTTATTTTGTATTCTGTGTTAACGTGTTGCAAAATGAGGAGTTATGCATTCATAATAAGTTGAATATTGAATGTTCATTTAAAAAATTACACATTTATAGCTTTTAAAAAGGCTGTGCTTGTGCCCAAAATGGCAATTAGGTTCTCCCTGACTGCAATTATATTTTTTTCACATAAATAGATAAGCACATAGTAACAATGTCTAGTAAGCCTGATGAAACACACAATATGATATTTCATATAAACATTTACATTATAACTATGCATACAAGGCTTTTCCCGTTACAGGTTGGCAATGTGATTTCCTTCAATGACAACTGTTGTAGTTGGTTACATTTTGTTGATAAATGACACACGAAAGTGCATGGTTGCATGGTGTTTTTTTTTGTTTTTTTTACTTTATTTTCTAAAATGTTCCTGATCCTTAGTTATCAATTGATTAGTATGTGTTAAACTGTGCTAGATATGACCATGGCTCTTATAAGACTCGATATATGATTCTGATCCAAAATGTGGAAAATCAACAAATGTTGTGAATGTGTCACGAGCACCCAAATTTGTCCAGTATATACATTTTGGGCACAACTAGATACAGTTAAAATAAAATTAAACAAACACAACAACAAAAACACTCGTTGCTTAATCTTAATATTTTAAAAAGAAGTTTGATTTGTATGTTTGGATGGTAATAAGTAAAAAAAAATAAATAAATAAAAAAAAATAAAAAATCCTCAGTTCAGTCCTGGGTGAATCTTTTTAGTTCATCCACGGTAATACTCTGAATATTAGGGACTGACCCACATGTGCTATTAGACTGGTTACATGGAGTCCCAGATGTAGCCCCAGCTGTTGCCACATATTATCTGACTGACTGACCCTGGTGTATTTGAAGTGTGAGGGAAGGCATTAGTAAAAATCGACATAGCCTTAGTAAATTGAAAACAAAACACCTCCTGTATAATAATGACCATGATGATGATGATGATAATAATAGTAATGATGACCATTAATTTGCCGTGTTTTTTATCTTCAGTTGGCTCATTATAATGAGTATTCAGTTTCCAACCTTGCCCCCATTCTCTGAGCACTTTCACCCTCCTCAACAGCAGCCACAGGTCTACCTACTGTGCCATATGTAGGTAAGAATAATGACTCCTCTGTCATTATTATTTATTCAGCGGCACCCATACTGCATGGAAATGAGGCGGTCGCTATAGGCTGCCCGCAGAATTAGCCCGAGTAATGAACGTAATTAACGTACCCTATTGGACCTGTGTATGTTTTTATACATTTAATATTCTGACCGTTTGTTGCTTTATAGGAGGGGGTGGCTTGTATGAGAACTGCAGTAAATGCAGATTTAGTTATTATTCAAAATAATACAATCCATGCAATGTTTGATGTGTAATTTTCATGTTACAATTTCATATTTTCAACTTATATAAACAAATGGCTCCCCTTGACTTTTTATGTAGTGATATTACACTGAAAAGGACGTGACATTTAGTACAATGAGAGAACTGGACCAACAAGGGTTTGAAGACAGTGCCGTTGATTATTAGTGTGGTGATCCTGATTATAACCCACCTGTTATAAAAGAAGCGGTGGAAAGCCGCCCACGCATTGCCATTCGTCATCACCATCTCCTTGCAGCCTACTGCAGTACATGCCACCCGTGATTTAGCTCTGCATCTAGTTATGAGGGGGTGTTAAATGTTTATTATGCAGCACAGCCCTCGCCCCAATGACACGGCAGAATGTTGCTCAATCAATACCCCTCACAGGAAGCTAGCTTAATTTGTTTTTTCAAGGATTTCGTTTTTGTGTCAAGGTGCTTGCTGCGAGCCATTTTTTAAAGGTCTGTCTGTGGAGTGACGTTTTGTCACAAGCGCGCATGCTGTGACACAAATCCATTGTCCCTTCCAGCTCGTTAAATACCCACGACTGGTCGGCGGATCGAGCTGTCAAAATATGATATGCAAGTCTGTGTTTAGAGGCTGGTAGGAGTGCTGGCTAGGACCAACAATTCCAACTTCATGAGCAGCTATTTCAGATCCATTGTTGATATTTTTCTGACCAGTTTAAAACATCATTCAATTTAAATCCTTGTTATTGTGTGCTATTTTGTCTTTGTGTATGGATGATTCTTAGTATGTTCAGATGGATTTACATGCTTAGACAGACTTAACTGTACCTATTTCAGCTTGTAGCAACATGTATTGTTTAGTGTCCTTCAAATGTAACGACTGACCTTTTACCTGATGTTCACACGTAACAGAATGTTCCTCCTTTTGCGCTTCACCACATTTGATATTTCGATTGCTGTGACCTTTATTCTTGGTATCAGGAGTTGCATAGCATTGTAAATGCACACCATTAGTGACCTACATCACACTATTTCTTGGTCTGTTTTGCATCTGTGTGCAGATTGCATGTGAATGTGCTCAGTTGTGCACACGTGAAGCTAAAAATGGGCATGTATTGTAATATGTCAAGTAGCTGGCAAGCAGCTGGGCTTATAACGCTGAATGCTGAAAAAGGAGCAGAATGTGTGATGTGTCAGACAGTCATTAGAAGATCATGGGCAGCACTAGCTTATCTGAAACAATTTATACTATGGAACCTGAGGGTTACAGTAGGTGTCCCGTTGCAGACATTAAGAAATTGCAAGTTTTTGTTGGAGCAATGCCCTTGCGCAAGACGCAAACGTTTTCCAGAAAATAAATTACCTTTGCGGGATTAAAAAGCCGTATAATAAAATGCAGTCAATTAGTTAACAATTATCCTGTAACAATGACTATATTACAATATATATTCATCATGTTGGGGGTTGAGTTTACCATTCAACTCTACTGATTTTCATTGAGCATCATTTATCTAGTTAGCCAACTGATATTCCCCTCTGGGAATTTTCACCCCAGGTAGATAAAGAAGAGATATGATCTATGGTCGGTTAAATGAATCATTGTGTTTCCCCCCTCCATTTACAGCTATTGTTGTCAGATGGAAACAGTGAGAGAGAGGGCAAAAGGGAGGATAAAGTAAAGGTGAGCAGAAATGGAGATACAGAGCGTTGAAAGTAGTTTAATGCCAGTCCTTCGGACTCCAAGCTTTTAAAATATTCGGTTGTTCTCCATAACCTTTCATTCTCGTCGCTTATTTAAGAAGAAGAAAAAAAAAGAACTGAAATTAACGGTGGTGCCAATGCCAGACATCATTCAATATTTAAAAAATAATGAAGCTTCACACTCTCAAGATTCATCAGTCGCATGTCGAACAGACTGTGACATACCTTGAAGGACAGCCAAGGACAAAATGACGTGACAGCTGTGATGACGAGAGACTTATTTGAATCTCTTTCCTCCTCATACCCCATTGTACAAGTACATGCAGCGTTTTGGATTTGCAGGGTATCAGCTCATGATTAACAGCCATGTGGAGTCTTCAAATGGGTCAAATATGAACTGGATCATAAATCACACATGGCAACTAATAACCATTATCCCCCCTCAATACATGTTCACTGACAAATTGCCTCAAAGTTGAATAGTTCAACCCCTCAACATGAGAAGGGATTGATGTCGGTTGAAAACTTGAAATATTTTATGAACATAGTATAGGTTTGACTATCCAAAAGAATGTTTCTGTCAATTGTATCTACAGTGTCTATATCATGTACCTTCATAATGTTTGAAATTAGACTTCCCTTAGTTCAGTGCTTCGCAATTATTTTTTGTGGCATCCCCGCAGGAAGAAGAAAATATTCCACAACTCCCCAACACTCCACCACAATTATAAATAGTATCATCATTTGTCTATAAAATTGCTATACCTGTGTCTATGCAGATGAGCTAATACTGTACTCCTTGCACACTCTCACAACGACAGCACCAGTGCCACCGAGTGTAATGGATGTGCAGTTACACTTTATTCTAGTACGGCCAAAACAAACGACAACACATACCACCCCACAGGGGGGCCTGCACCCCTATTTGATAAGGACGGCTTTAGTTGCAAATGACCAATTATTGTGTACCCAACGGTCACAGGGGTACACCTTTAAATATTTCTAATTTTATTTTGTCCATGCGCACAAAACTACAAAATTGCCATAAATGCCATGAACCCCAATGCTGTGTATATATATATATATATATATATATATATATATATATATATATAGCTCATTAAAACTAAAGTGATTGCTAAACCCAGCAACGTATTATAAAAGTTCTTAGCATGGAAAGTGGATACTGTTATGTCCCCATTGGTCCTGCTTTGCCAAAGGTCATGTATCACCTTTCTCCTTTATTACAAAGATTGCCTTGAGTGAATTCTGAGAACATGATTGTTTGTTTTGTTTTTTTTTATTCCTGCTGAATAACACTTTGTAAACATAATTTTAATTTATATCAAAATAACACAAAACGATGCTGTGACTTTTTTTTTTCCCCTCCACAAAATTCATTGCAAAGTCATTATATGCTTCCACTGCTGTGGGAGTTGAGTCAGAATCTCGTGTACAATAGGCAAAAGGCATCAACACTCTGTGAATATACACTAGAGAGCAGTCTGTTCCCTCTTTCTGCAGTCGTTGAGATCCTCCATCTCCATCTTGCAGTCCCCACCCTCCTCCCACAAAATACAGCAGCTCATCTCAAAAGACAGAGGAAACAAAACAGCTGTACACAACACCAAAAAAAAGTATATATATACCTATATATGTATATACACATGAAAATGTGTACAACAAACATTTTACATAACATGAAAACACAGATTTTATTGTATGTTCAAGTCTTCCTCGAAGCTGGCTCTATTTTGTGATTTAAATCTGCATTTTAATTTTAAATATGTCTGCTTAGATGGTAGTTGTCCTTTCTGTGCTTGATTCAGTGAAGCCACCGGGAAAGTAAAAAAAAAAAAAAAAAAAGTCAAAAAATAAGAAGCAATGAGTGACATTGATTTGTATATTTGACATTCTGCTTTCTTTACTTTGATGATACACATATATAATCGTATGGAAGTGTGCCAACTGATCATAAGTGATCAAATTATTTTAAAGCAAAACACGGTCAAGCTACACTGGTCGTGAACCAACACAGTGAATCATAAAGTAACACACGTGACTTAAAATAGAGCGAGTAAAATGCAGATCATGGACATTACATTTGAGATGCAAGTACTGTACTGTATCTCTCTGCCCCTTTCATATCTCGTTGGTTAGCTAGTTTTGCTGTTTTTTGGGGGGTTTTTTTGGTCAAAGGATTGCAGAGATATTGCTTGCCAAGCACTGTTGTCATCCATCCTTTCTGATAAGCGTCTCACGTACAGATGATGTCACTGTGAATAACAATTCATTTATTTCAACTTTTTTTGAACTTACAAAAGAAATATCTTGATCAGTTTTATCCACAGTTGCACTTTTTTTTTTTTTAACATTTTTACACATAGTTGTCTTTTTACATTTTTAATCCAACTTAAATATATTTTATATAGGTTAGATCCTTGTTTACCATAATACAAATATTTTTATTTCTTTTTTCTCTGTGTTTGTGTGTGTGTGTGTGTGTGTGTGTGTATGTCCACAGCTTAATTACATGTCCTGTAGTAGAAAGACACATTAAAGCTAAAATATCCATCAGTCGGGTGGGAAGTGTGTGCAGCTTCTAAGGTATTCCTCGCAGTGTCATTACATCATCAGTTCCAAAAGTCAAGAGCCCATTTTGCCTTGTAGCCTCAAATCAGTAAAGAAACAGCAGGAAATCCACAGCAAAAATGATCAGCTGCATGAAGCAAACTCATTCCATATCACAGTGAGAAGCTGCGTAAAATGTGGCCAAAATATACATTTAATCCTTCCTTTCGAGTGTATCAAAGGAAAAAAAAAAAGCTGCTAGTCAATTAATCAGGGTGACAACGTGCTGTCAAGCCCTGGTCACACCTCACATTCCCGAGAAGGTTGCTGTTGGCAAGTACAGGAGCCATATTCATTTATGATTACCAGAGCTCCCTCAATATGGTTAGGCTTATAGTCAACATAGTACTCCGGTGTAGAAATTGTAGCCATCTGCTGCATGTTCTGCTTCTGCTTCTGTTTACGACGCTGACTGCTGAAACACTGCCTCAGCTGTCTTATTCCCGCTGGAAAGCACTTCCATGACACATACAGCATGAGTACAATGATGAGGAAGGAAAAGATGAGTGCCATTGTGCCAGTCACAACTTTGTGGATCTGCATGGTACTCTCCAGGTCGTCATGTCCCACTGTGACAGTGAAAGAACTGGTGACCACTTCACCGCCCTCACCGTCGTAAGGGTTGGGGGTAAAAGGGCCGAGGAACACAGAGCCACCTTGGACCAGGTCCCTTGTGGAGGCATGCAGACCTGCTGAGGTAACTTCCAGCGGGGGATCTTCACAGAGCTGAAAAGCATAGACGGCATCCAAGACATCCTCACCTTGTGCGGTGTCTGGACTTGAGCACAGCAGTGAATTGTCACGTTGCCCTCGAAAGGCACTCAGCCAAGAGGCCAAGGCACAAACATTGCGGCTGCACTCCCAGTCGTTACCTCCCAGGGTAATACTGTTCAGGGAGGACCATGAATCCAAGATGCGCTGATCCATGGAAGTCAGCCGATTGGAATCGAGCATCAATACCTTGAGGTTGGGTGCACTCTCGAAAACATGGGGCTCAATGTACTCGATTTCATTGGCAGATAAGTCAATCTTATCCAAGAAATGCCATGTCCATTCCAGGGTGTTCACAACAATAGTTGCTCGATTGTTGTGCATGTACAGAGTACGTAAAGAAATCAGGCGAGGGAAATGGGCGAGGTTGACTTTAACCAGCTCGTTGTGCTCAAGATGCAACTCAGTCAACTTGAAGAGTCCAGCGAAGGAGTTCCGTGCCAGACTTTGCAGTTGGTTGTATCCCAAGTCCAGAAACTGCATGCTCCGACAGTCTTGAAAAATCCGTACTGGCACAAATTTGAGAGCGTTGTAGCGCAAATGCAGATTGGTGAGCTTTCTAAGGCCATGAAACAAGTCAGGCTCGAGGGCCTGCAGCCTGTTGTATGAGACGTCCAGGATGCGCAAGTTTGGGAGGGGCCTAAAGGTACCGTTGGGCAGACTCTCAATTCGGTTGCTGCTGAGGTCTAATTCCTTGACCCGCCTTAGCTTGTCAAAAGCAGCCTCCTCTACAATGTCAATGTTGTTGTGATCAAGGTAGAGCCAGGTGAGCTGTGACAGGCCAGCCAGTTGGCCTTCCCGTAGTTCAGTCAAGTTGTTCTCTCTCATGGACAAACCCATGGCGCTGCTCAGATTTTGGGGAATGTCTGTGAGGTTCAATCCCTCACAGTAAAGCAGCTTGCTGTCGCAGCGGCACAGTCTCGGACAAACCCCCTCTACCATGGGAACCATTCTTAAAAAAATGCCCAGTGAACACAGTATCAACCCAGGGGGCTTCTTCACTGGCCACTTTAAATACAGTCCAATTAAAAGGAAATCCATCAGCATAAATATCCAGGGATTTGACCAAGCAAATGTCCATTCACTCTGGATATTGTTTGTCCACCTATCACATCATATGTAACACATCATTTTATGGATTTATTCTGCTTGTTTTCCCCCCCGCTTGTATGTATTTTAGCTTGACACAGGATTAGTCTTTTCTCATTTAGTCATCTGAGGAAATCCTCGTCGGAAATGCAAAAGACAAAGTGTCTTCGTTTATGATGTAGATCAAACGGTGGGCGGAGAGTGGGGATGAAAAAATGTCCTCATGGATCAATCTTATCTGAAAAGATTCCTACTCACCCCTATCCAAAAGCTGACAATCTCCATTCAGCGTCTCGCTTTGTGCCCCGACACTAATTATGTGTGGATCTAAAAAGGACCCCACTGTGGTACAAATTCACCATCACCCCCTCCCTTCTCTCCTTTCAGTGGTCACCAGATCCTTGGCAAGCTTACAATGTCTTAGTTCTCCTCAAGTGAAAGAGGCAGAAAGAGAAGGAATCCAAGTGGGGAGATGGTAGAAAGCGCAAGTTCCCCAGTCTGCATGCATGAGCTCGGTCTCCTCAGCTCCTCCGCAGTCCTCTGCTGCAATGATCACGAGGAGAAGAGTACATTGTTTTAAATATCGTTTTCTTTTCTCCTCCCCTACTTGCTTAAGTTTCAGCAGGTCTGCCGGGATATAAATTATCGCCCATCTCTGGAAGCAATCATTAACTTGTAAGGTTTAAATCCGTCCAAGCGGTTTATCATGCTTTCAGTGATGATGCTGGCGAGAAAATAAAGAAAATAAGGAGGTGAACCCAGTTCACTGATTTCTTATGTGACAATATTCCATGTCAGTTCATCTTGGATTTAAAAAAAAAAAAAAAAATAGCATCAGGTTCTTGCATCCCCGGTGGCATTCAGGTTTTGCTCCCTCGCTTGATCTCCGGGTGATTTTTCAGCCGACTGGAAGAGGGTGCTGAAGGTTAGTGCTGGTAGGCAAGCAGGGGCGGTAAATATGGAAGGCAAAGGAGCGCGCAATCCCTCGCAGCGGACCGGTACACTGACAGTGCATGCAGAAACACAGACTGTTCACTGAGTGTCGTAAGCCACTCACAATTCGGAGGGCGCTCTCTCTCTCTCTCTCTCTCTCTCTCTCTCTCTCTCTCTCTCTCTCTCTCTGCTTTGATTGCTCACTCACTTGGTCATGCTTTCCCCCTCCTCCTCTTCCTCCTCCTCTCCCTTCTTACCTCTTGTCGTTCTCATGCTGCGTTTTTTTTTTTCTGTGCCCAAGCCATTTACATATTCCAAATGGGCTGGGTTTTAAACCAAGTAATTTAATGACGCTCTTTCTCTCTCTCTCTCTCTCTCTCTCTCTCTCTCTCTCTCTCTCTCTCTCTCTCTCTCTCTCTCTCTCTCGCTCTCTCGCTCTCTCTCGCTCTACCTTTCCCTCTCTCTCTCTTCCCCAATAATATATCTGTCGAAATAGCGTATGCCTTCTTTGACCCCACCGTGAGGGAACAGCTTTATGAGTTCACAGTTGTGAAGTAACAGTCATCTAGTGAATGGAATTTAAGCATTTTTTTTTTTTTTTAAAGTTTCGTGCCTTCGGCATTTAATTATTCCCAGTGTAATGAAATGGATGAGATTAATATGAATGTAGCTATTACAAAAAAACAAAAAAAAACATGCATGTGATTGTTAGCATAGTTAATGTCCTAATGTCTTCATAATGGAGAAACATGTATTCATACCGTACAACACATAAAGAATTTAAATGATAATATACATGCACTGTCTAATATGGGTCATAAATATTTGTGAGTATTTTGGTCAAAACATTGCATTGAATTTCATTCCATAGTTACAGTACTTTGTTTAATAATGCACAGTTGAGAGTACCGCATTGTCTACTTAATCAACAAATCCCATCACCCTGCGTTTTCCGTCACTGTCAATTAGGTCCACTCCAGAATATCTACTCTGCATACAGATCAAAAGGGTTGTAAATACCATTAGTTGAAAGCCAGATACTTGTTCTCTGGGCATCTGTGATGCACTTCTATGGACACACTCATTGGCTTGTTGTCATTCGCAGATTAATTAAGCAGTGATCTATTGCAAAGATTTCCATTGCTTATGTCAGTATGCTCGACCTTTTGTGTTCACTGAGTTCATTTTACTTAGTGATGCTATGACATATCATTCACTAAATAGAACATATCAGACTTGACTCATTTATCAGTGTCATAATTACAAATATATGGCAACTCACCAGTGTTCTATCTATCCATGTTTATATTTGGAATGTGGGAGGAAACTGGAGTACGCTGAGAGAACCCACATAGGCATGGGGATGGGGAGAATATACAAACTGCACACAGGAAGGCCAGTGCCCGGATCTGAACCCACAACCACTGAACTGTGAGGCAGATGTGCTAACCAGTCGGCCGCCATGTCTCAAATGATATGAAAGAGTACATTTGAGTACACATGACATCAATTTTAAGAATGCAGAATCAGATTTACAAAATCAGACCCAGGATGTGTGCATATGAAAACAATTACTCTTGAAAATGATCCCTCACTGGTGTCCTTTTTGACCAATGGTAAACATTTCCCCTGACCCCACCTTGTGCATTACTATAATTGTGCTCAAGTTAATAAAAATAAACCAGTACATAAATTAATTCATGGATAATATTATTTCGACTTTTTTTTCTTCTACTAGTTTTAGTTAGACTGAATCGGATTGGCAGATGTTTTGCATTTTATGTAAAATTGTTGATTGGCTGTAATGTCATTATTTGCAGATCAATCAATGTCATGATTGATCGGTTCTGCAAACTAAAACACTATAGCAAAAACAATCTCGTTGACTCGAGGGACAATCTGTGCTGCCATTGTTAGTAATCTAAGGATTCATAGCATAGCATAGTATGGCAGACCTTTTTTCCAATTAATTTCCTATATATATATATATATATATATATATATATATATATATATATATATATATATATATATATATATATATATATATATATATATATATATTAGGGGTGTTAAAAATCGATTCGGCAATATATCGCGGTATTACAGGATGCAATTCTCGAATTGATTCAATAGGTGGCAAAATCGATTTTTAAATATCCATTTTTGATGGAAAAATATTCAACAAAACATCTTACTTATGGTTAGAGTTCACACCTTAAGCATGGAAAAATGTTAAACTAATGGTACATTAAGCCTTAATATTTTATTTCAATGGAGTCCATCTTCTGATTGAATCAGCGATTGGTTTCTTTTTCTATTCTTTTTTTTTTTTAAACTTGCTGATCGTTATCAGCTGCAAAATCCCGATAGTGTAAACTAAGCCTTGTTGTTAATGTATTTGAATATCAGTCCAAGAACCCAGACTTTCAGCATTACTCTCACAAGTCATTCTGTGGTCTTTGCTATACTGCTATATGTGGACACGTGCAACATAAAGGAAATATGGTATGGTGCAAAGTGCAAACCCGAATTTGGTCTTGTAGTTTGTCTAAATATTACTGTATAGTGGTTTGAGGTTGTGGTGTATTGTTAGACTGAATGCATTAGAGTGATCACATAAACAAACAACCCCCCCAAAAATCAGCATCTATGATTACAAGCCCATTATTTAAGTCATTTATTGAATCAGTTTGACTGTGTGAGCCCAACAAAACAATGTGGATGATGACTAATTGGCCCATCCATTTCAGAGATAATGTCTATGGGCTGCTGGGAAAGGATTGTGCTGGAGATATTTATACAAGTGTGGCTGTCAGTGATGTTGGAAGAGATGGTTCTGTATACACAAGGGACCACAACCTTCAGCAGATTGAGGTTTCTTTCAGTGGACAGAGGGCTGACATGGGTTTGTTTATTCACTGTAGTGTTTTGTCTTTTATTACCTACACAATCTTTCTATCAATATGTGTTTAGTAAGCAGCAGTCTTATGACTGTAACTGTGGATGTGGGTGTAATACATCCATCTTTTTCTGTAACACTTGTCGTCATTTGTGTCATGGGAAGGAAGATGGGTACCTTTCACATTTGAACCGATACTGTTCCGATACTCGGCACCTGGGAATCGATACCGGTACTCAACGGTACCAATCTTCGGTACTTTTGTGCTCTTGTTTCCATTTTCTTTCTTTTTCTTTCTTTTTTTTTTTTCTTTTAATTTTTAATTTATTTATTTGGGTGTTATAAATGTTCATCATTATTTAACAGTAGTTTTTTTTCTAATCAATTTAACAATTACTTTTCAATATATAAACCTTGGCAAATAACAAAAATATAAAATGTAAAAGATATGAGCCAGAGAGGAATTGTAAAAAATAAACGTATAACATTTTACAATTAAGTATAAATAATACAGATAAATTATTATTACAAAAAAGTGTAAAGCAAAGTTCTATACAATGAATAGCACAAGAACGAAGTTAAACAGTAAACATGTAAATTAATAATTGTTATCTTTGTTTTTTGTGCAGTTGTTTTTCCAGGACATAAAGCCTGCCACAGGCCGTGCATTGAGGTTGAAGTTCCAACCCCCTTTTGCACTCAATATAGTGAAAAAAATAACAGTTGGAACGGGATATTACGTGAACAAAGAGAGTAATTGTGTTCAAATTAATCATTTGACTGCACCCAACGTGGTCTGTAATGGTCGCTACATTTTGGCCACAAGCTTTCGCGATTGTAAATATGGTCAAGAGTAGGACTGAACATCCAATTACAATGTCTATATACCTTAACGATGGTGAAGCCGTTTACCTTCTGTCATGATTCTATTCGGTGGGGTCGCCGACACCTCCCTCTCAGCCGTGCGCTGATTTCAGGGAGACACGGACATTTTCAGCTTCTGCCCGGTGCTTTCCTCCTTCATAAACTGTATTTGATTAGCTTGACGGCGCAAAAGTCTAGCTAGTTTCCAAACCCGTAAATGTAGGCGTCCCTCCACAGGCCGCGGCCTGGCCTGGACCCGGTTGAGTGAACGCTGTGTTGTGGACCGAGGCAGAGGCGGTGGCACCCGTGGGTTGGGCGGTCGGTCTCTCAGCCGAGCTACCACCGGGGTCACGGCCGCCGACCGACCCCCCGGGCTCCCGCGAGTGGGTGACGTCAGTATGCCGGGTGCGTAATCTGCATATAATTTTGCGTTCATGTGCACCATAGAAAATTGTCAACTCATTGATGGTGGGTTGACACACATACCTAAAGACATCCTAGAACAATAAACTGAACAATAAGACATTTGTAGCGTTAAAGAAAGAACAATATTTTATACCGCAATGCATTTGTGGTGATATTTATATACACTGCATTATTGAGAAAGCAGAGACTAAGTCTAAGCAGAAAGTTCACAGAGAGTTCACCCAGCTAAATACTCATTGGTCCCTCTTACTCGAATTTGTGTGCATGAACAGTGAGTCACAGTGAGATTTGATGGCCGTCTGAATTGCTCCGAGATATCTCCAAAGTAAGGTGATCCCCTAGAGACAGAAGAAGGAGACAGTGATTTAGCCATGTCACAACATAGATCAGTCACGCTCTCAATGTCAAACATCCTTTTAAAACAAAAACAATAGTAGACTTCTACCCCTGCTAGTATTTGTAGTCTGTTTGTTGTGTGCAGGGATTTATCAAATAACACTTTTGTCCTGAAGTAATACTGTACAATTTTAGATACAATGGAAGTGCAAGTATCAGAGATACTCAGTCATAGCCCTGGTTTACTTACAATTTGTTCAACGTCAAGCAAAATGTGCTTAACTAATTTGCTCCCAAAACCATCTAAATTGTTTTATTGGAAATGTTTTAAGTGTCCCAAAGATGTATTTATATGTTGTTGTTTTTTTTGCTAGAGCATATAGAAGGCTTTGCAGCCTCTCAACTGCAGAGAACAGGTGAAAAAATTGTAGTAATTACAAAAACATAAAACGAATAATAAACCTGCCAGCAGGTGGCAGCAGAGTATAAGAGATCAACCAGGGTCATGTTGAAAACAAGCTGTTTCCCCACAATTCTAAACAGAGCTGTGAATAATGATGAAATTTAGCTATATTCCAATGCTATTTGCTGCAAAATGAAAACAGCTATAAATATACTTTTTTTCCTGATGAAAGAAGAGACTCTAATCTTTCTTTTGGTAGGTTCCATGATTTTATAGCAAAAGAACACACTATTTATTCTGTGTGACTTGCAAAATCAGTCTAAATCCAGTAAAACAGTCGACAGCAAAAGAGGTTGCTTCAGTGAAAATTGCTGGGAATTAATTTATGTTTTAATGTGTTCCAGCATACATCATCCAACCCATGGCAAATAAACAGAGTGAAGAAACATGTGAAATAATACATTTACAAATAACAAATCATTAATGGTGCAAAACATCAGCTGTCAAATCTCAACTCAATGTTTCATTGTCTCTGATACTTTGTGTGGTACTGGAATACTTTGTAATATTTGACAACAGTACTGACAGACTTTATGGTAACCTCCGGCCTCGGGAGTGTATTGTTCTTAGGCACTTCTGAACAGTCTGCTTCTTTTCACATCCTTTGTTGTGTGAGGTCATTGCTTTGAGGGTCCCACAAAGCAAAAGACACACAAACAGTTGGTTGGAGGTTATAATGAGGTCTAGTGAGGTGTGCTGACATCTCCTCTGACACTTGTCACACATGACAGTTCAATGTCTGAAATGTGTGAAACATTTATGGTGTTTGGCTCTATATAATAGACTTTAAGCTTCAATTCTTCTTTGTGTCTATCTACAGGCTTCCTAAAAAACACAAAAAAACGCTGTGACTCCTTTTTTATCTGCTAAAGAATTTTGTTATGCTTTGTTGTTCAGTGACCTAGAAATCCACCCGGAAGTCAGCAAGACCAATTTTTAACGTTTCCGTCCAACGCAGCTTTGTCACTTTTTTGAAAACATGACTGCTGCAGCCCGATGCCTCATCTTTAGCAGAGGCATCCATGTATCTATTACCCTCTCTTGTTGAAATGATGAAGAGCAGAATTGAGTCTGTGATGTAAAAGGCTGAAATTCTTGAAAAATTTGACTTGTGCATCTCAATAATTAGGATTCCTTGTATGAGGCAAGTCCCCAAGCCTTGGATTATGGATAGGATCGAGGCAGATGAATACGCAGTTCAAGGATATGTCTTATGTTTCATGTTTAGCACACTAAACCCTTCATCTTGAAAGTTTGAAATGTCTCTGGAGTTAAACAAGAATATCCATCTTTTAATTGAATCCTCATCAAAATGTCGTCAAAGAAAAAAGACATGCATTTGTAATTGAGATGGAACTACTTTAACAGGGTAAATAACATAGAAACAAGTTTCCTCTTTTTGTGATGCTTTTTTATGTCAATGTCACCATGATGCACTGCTCCTTTTGTGGATACTCACAAGATGTTTCACTGATATGATGTCATGTTCTTTACATAGCTGACACAGCTACTTTGTCTACACAAATGGAAATGGAAACAGAAGCCCGGTAAAGGTTTATAGTGCCAAATCATATCTTGGTTCATTGATCTGAACATTGCTTAAATAATATTCCATGACTGTTTGAACTTTTTTCCTCACAAGTACTGAGTTGGAAATCTCACCAAAAAAAGTTCAAGTTGAGATTCATACTTGCCATTTCACAGCTGTACGATTTTAGCTGCATCTAAATGTACTCCAAAATATGTACAAGTAACCCCACGCTGCTGTATTCTAAAGCAAGGCCACAGCAAAACTGTTCACCACACTATCCTAAAAACAAATATGCAAATTGGTCCATGTCTATTATTTAGAATAAAAGGCATGAATAAAACATGAAGCTTTTCAAACGAACCCCCCAAAATGTGACACTTATCTTTCAATTACATCGACAAATTCTCCTCTCAATGGGAAAAGACACCCCTCAAGTGCAATCCGGTTAGCGCCAAAAGCACGAGATAAAATTACTTCTATCAGCTCACTGGGGGAGCATTGTAGACTGGACTTCTAAGGATGTGAGTGTGTTTGTGTGTGTGTGTTGTATGCCTGCATGGGTTTGTATCCATAGAGTATATTGTATTCAGTTTAAGCTACATAAATCAAATAAGAAGGCTGGTTATCAGTATCAGTAAAAGTATGTACATTCATCTGTAATATATTTTATGGGACACTCGTCAACATCAGTATTTTTTTTTCTGATTTGTTATGTGAACCATCATCGTCAAAACTTATTTAATATGAATGTTAAAGTGGTGGTACAGATGGTACAGTTGATAGACACTCTTCACAAATCTTTTTTCCCCTTTTACTCTCATTGTTATTATTATTTTTTAAACAATTGTAAAAATACGTACAATGGAGAAACTTATAACACTTGACAAGTGACGCAATTGGGTACGTGGTGATGCAAAATGTTTTTTATTTTCTTCGGTTACATTTGCTCATGTTCCTCTCTCTCCTTGAATTAAACATATTATGAACAATTTACTTTTTAATTGCTTGCATACTTGAGTCTGTGGAATGCCTGCCCACCCACCAAGTGTGAAATTACAAAACCAAAGTCAATGTTTTAGCTGCCTATTTATAAAAATGTATTTGTAGATGGACTACAGGGGAACCCTTCTGCTAGGCAGAGCTGCAGTGTTATTGCGCCTTGGACAAATGAGCGTTAGCTTCTGATAAGCGGCACAACTGCAAAGTTATCACATATCCCTTAGCGCTAATACTAGTCCTAATGAAAGCCACACTCAGCAGTAGCTCATATGTATGAGACAGCACCGCCCCCACAAAGCGGGCAAGAAGGTTAACGTGTGTTGTAATTTTTGATCCTTGTGGCATTTTGTGAAAAGCATATCACAAACGTTACTAATACATCTAAGCCGTGTTTTAAATTAGCTCCTTTAACAACCGTGTTAAGGTTTCCGCATCTTGTGCAATAAGTGTTGTAAAATGGCCAAAGAAATAACACAGCTCAACTAGAGTCAGTCACGCAGCCGGAGTTGTTTGTGGCCATATCTTTACATACACAATGTCACAATGTTCAGATAACAAGATCCTTGTGCATACCATGGATTTGTTTTTTCTATGTGGCGGTAGATAATCATGCAGTCTGAAGAGGAGCGAAAAACACAGTTGTTATCACATCATGAAGTCACTCGGATTCAAAACTACATCCTTGATTAAAAAGCAGACTGCTGTCTCTGGCAACAGACAATGGAAGGTAAATCCTCTGACAAGAGAACAAAATCCACAAGCTGTCCTTGTGGAGTGGGTGTGTATGTCTTCCCTTTTGCTCAGTGTTTCACCATTTGATGAGTTCCCTCAAAGTGTGAGGCCCCTCCGAATCATAAATAACACATTTCAGCTCGAGAAGATGCAACCGTGTTGCAGTGAATTGTTAGAAGAAGTCATGGATTGTGGTCATTCAGATATGATAAGAAAGATTTGTTCAATACGAGGAACACTTTGATGAACACATTGTGAACCGTGCTCCACCCTGCTTCTCACAGTGAATCTAACGATGTGTTTTGCAATTGTTTCATCATCTAACATTTAAAACAAGAGAACTCCACTGCCTGAAAAATACTACTTGTCGTATGATATTTGTCTTGTAACAGAACAAAATAGGGTTAAACTTGGAAATAAATAAATACTTCTCTGACAGGTTCATGTAAAACTTAACGCATAATAGTTGCTGAATATTTGTTTATGACACAACAGGAACAGATTTGCCACCAGCAATATATGTGAAACACAGAAAATATTACATAGGTTTAGCCATTAACTCCACACTCTAAATTATATAGGGATATGGAAAATTAGCTTTAGCTGGCATGCCGTTGAAATAGGCTAATAGCCACTAGATACAGAACTGAACTGTACATTCTTTTATGGCATACACAAATAACTGATTGCGCAGACTAGTGCATCGTTTGTCAGTCTGTGATCATATCAGTGTACATTTTGATTTAGTTTGACAGTTAAATAATTCAAATGTAGACTGATTCATCAGTCTTTCTGAAGGTTCGCACATTGCTGTTTCGTAACAGTTTGATAAATGACACCCACTAGTTTCAAAGGCGTAATCTGCATCTTGTTTCCGGAAAATAAGGAGTCTCGCTTTGAACATTATTGGAATGCATTTTTAAGTAAGAAGATGGAGATGACCAAATCTTTCGTTGGCAAATACTTGAGGCACAGTGTCCACCGAAAGAAAGTCGAAGAAATGGAAGAAGTACTGTAGAAGTAGTCATGGAAATTATTAATGTGCGACGTATCGCTAGTTTATCATGTGGCTTGCGCTAAAAGAGAGCCTTTGGCCACAATGTGATGTGGGCTTCTAGTTAAGGTAAAGCCATTTTAAACTTTAAAAAAAAAAAAAAAAAAAAACTGCCGGCAACACGATTAGGGGTGCATTCGGGAATACACTCGAGTGCACCCTGCTTCACTTTGACCAAAATTGAAATTGTTGTTCAAATGTGCCATTTGGTTATTCAGAGTGCCCCAAAAAATGTGTGCAGGAGCGTGCTGATGGCGCTCTACTTTGGGACACGGTGCGCCAAGTGTTTCAGGCAGTACAGATGGAAACAGTTCAAGTATGAGTTGCTGTTTGTTTTATAACATAGGCTATGTTCGGATATTAATGTCAGGGAAGCGTGCTCTGCCCCACTGAACACATACACTCAGAGTGGTGTGTCAGAGTGAATTTCCGAATGCACCCTAGGGGACGGAGATCTTGGGTGCCAGTCTCAGCTCATTTTAATATATACAAGTCACACCTGAGAATAAGTCGCAAGATCAACCAAACTATGGCAAAAAAAACATGTGACTTATAGCCCGAAATATATGGTACAATACTACTTAACCACATACAGTAGATTAGTTCCATGCTTTTGAGTCAGCCTCACAAGGTGGCCACTATATTCTTTGTTTGTACTTACTTGATGCCATTTATAGCAAATATGCTTTCTGTGGGTGGACTGACAAAAGGATAGATAAAAGGATGCCATAATAATTCCACTGCTTCTGCTCGCAGCATCAGGCTTTGAGGAATGTCAACCTTGAATCGTTAAAAAGAACTCAGGTCTCAAGCACGCTACCATTTTTGCACACAATACATGCCTCTGCGGGCGCCACAATATACAGTATGTGCTTGAGCCTGTAATTTGCATGTGTCTGTTTTATAATATACTGCTGGCTGCCTGACTTGAGGACAATTTTGGCAAATAATCCCTGATTAGAGCCACCTCAACTCATCACCCACCAGTATGAGCTGCTTGACTCATCATTATCCAGGCTTACAGAAAACACATCTTTCCCACAAGTCCGTGTGATCCCTGACAACCATCACCTTTTCGTTGAGTGCTTGGGTATGCACATTTTCTTGTTGCACGGTGTAGTGAACTAAGGAAACATGCAGTGGTGATATACAGAAGCCTGTTTTTTTTATGCTAGCATTACATCTTTTTTTGGAGGCGACATGAGGGAGAAATGTAATGGAACCAACATGTGTCTGAAAAGCTTGTTTTCCTGTCAGTCGGTTCAGGTTTGTGGAGCTGCACTTGCTTAAAATTGTGCACTTCACACAGTTTGGTTAAGAGCTCAAACAGCGATCTCGTTTTGACAGTTAAGAACGGTGAGTGCAAAGAAACTGTCGCGGGTGAAGTAGGTGTCTGTATTATATGGCCAGATTTCTTTCTTGCTGTACACATTAGACATTATTTTTACTTTTTATTTTTATTTTTTTTTTTCCTGGACACTCAAACTTCCTGTGTGTATATTATATACGTTCACAATTCTAATCGAATGACTGGAATTCATGAAACCATGCACATAGGTCATCTAAAGGAATGTTTCCACAATAGAATTACATCACAAAGTGAACACCAGGTAATCTTAAAGAAAACAACACCTTGTTTTGTTTGTTTGTTTGTTTGTTTGTTTGTTTTTATTAACCAGTGCTTTTGCTGCGTTTGCGCTAAAGGAAGTGAGCACCAAGCTAGTTTGGTGTATCTACAAATTACTCAGCTCAACACAGCTAAACTCAACATTATTTATAACGGTGGTGCACATAAAAATGTTGGTGTGGTTCTCAAATGAAAACCAGAGGTTGTTGCTTGGTGCTAATTTTTTCCCCAACCTACCCACCTCATGGATTAACTTCAAGATTTACAGCACATCTGGAAAAGAAGGGCCCGCGGGCCACATCTGGCCTGTCCGTAGTCTCTTCAGCCTTCAGGAAGTCATAGTAAAATGTCAAGCATGCACCGCTATCATTTTGATGCGCATGCGTGTCAGCAGTGGAAGCGAGCAAGTGCAATAACTTGTCTTCAGTGTTGCCAACTTACCTAACTATATTGTTCCCATATTTAGCAACTTTCCCATCCTTTCTAAAAACTTTTTTTTTTTTTTTTTTTTTAATGAACTGTGCTGATGCCAACTGTGGTCCTCAAAGCCTCTTTGCAACATTGTTTCTTGCACAATGGAGGGGAGAGAGTCATTTTCCCTGGTTGTGCTCATGTCAGCACACTTTTGAGGAAATATATGGTCTCGGTAGACATGTTTTTTCGGGTAAATGTTGATGAAAGGGATTTAATGTTAAGATGTAGAGATGTGTCATTTTAACATGACTGATCATTTTTTCACCAGTTTTTATTTTATTTTCTAATTACAACAAGCTTTACCACTGTTTAACGGCGTGCAAAACTCACTAAAGGACCAAGGTGAACGGCTGTTTTGGTTTCCCGACGGGGGTGGGTTTGAGTTTGTGGGCAGAGGTTTTTCGATATTGAGGACCTTTCTACAAGCGTATTCATCTACTAGAGATGGTGGACATGCGGAAAATACGTTGATGGACTGCCGAAGGCTCTACGCAACAAGATTGCGAATACTGTCTTTACAGCAAGGTCGTCGCTAGCGTGAAAGGCTACAGCCAAGCATTGTCAAGCTAGCCGCCATAACTGATGTTCAAACTATGCAGCACTCCAAGATATCAACTTAAATATAAAAGTCCAACAAGTAATACTGTACATAGACACTGATGCCTTAAGTTAATAGTCTTTTATTGTGAAGTTAGCCCTAGGAAGCAATTGTTGTAGCTGCTGACAGACTTCGACTTTGCAAAAGTGCAATGGGGCATCTGAACCTGGCGTGCATATGACTACTTTTAGTACGCATGTGCACTTGTGCACCACTTATTTGCACCCCTGAATATGCCTCTAATAATAATAGTAAGTAAAATATGTTATAAAAGGTGCGATAAATTGATCATTGACTGGAGTAAATTTTATAAAATGTTGCTTGTCTTGTACAATACAATGATGGCAGTTTGACTCCGGAGATGATTATTTAAAATGTATGTAATAAATCTGGTTTAAAATTAGAGGAAGTTGAAAGTTGTCTAGTGGGTCTTGATGACTTTTTAAGGTTTCATTGTATGTTTTTTTATTTTATTTTATTTTATTTTCACAATTAATTTGATTTGTTTATACATAACACATTACGAGGTGGTTCATTTCAGCACTGCACATTTTTTTAGTTCACATGTCTTGGCTGTATGATTCATGAATACCACAAATAATTCATTAGGCACAAATTGTGCCTCATTTCACCCCCACTTTCACCCCCACGCTTCTTAATTCTGCTATTTTAAGTTTGGTGTCAGAAAAGCCAGTGAACAGCATTATTTGAGGAGTGCTGAGATCGTGAGTCAACAGACAATAATGGATAAGTTATTAAGGTTTCTGACCCTTTGGAGTCAAAACGTCTGTGCTAATACCTGCTTGTGCCCTTTCCTGTCCTCAAATAAATCCTTCAGTTCATGTCCCTTGTTTGCTCTGATCCACTGTGCACTGAGATTGGAATGATGCAACAGAAGGAAGAGAGAACTGTGATGAAATAGGTTTAAGTCCGCTAGCATTAAGAACAGATCGGAAATGGGATCAACCAGTTCCTTGTTATATCCATCTTCCAAGACGCTTCACTTTAAGCTGAAACGGCACTCCGTTAAAATTAAACACAATGCAACTCATCCCACCCCCAAAGCCACATGCATGAGCCTAGACAAAGTGTCTGATAAATAGCCTTTCTTCCTCTGCAGTGTAACAAAAGTACATCAATGATACTCAGACCCTCTTCTCACCCCATTGACTCTTTTTCTCTTTACCACAGTTCTGCTCTCACAGATATCACACCACTCTCATTTTCACACCCTCTCCACCCTATCCCAACCTCCCTCTCCCTCCACCCTTCATGTCTCCTCTCCCCAGCTCCTCTTCCTTCAGTCCCTCCCTCGCAAACTACTTGCTATTCAGTTCAGGGAGACTGTAGGCAGCGACGCTCTCGCTGGCCATGCTGCTGCTGCTGCTGCTGCAGGACGAGACTTTTCTTTTTTTTTTATTCATCCTCTGCTTTTGCACTGATAACCAGGCATTTTCTCCATTCGTCCTTATTCTCTTGAACATATACACTTAAAACCCTTGGCTCTGTTCCATCACACTTTAACACTTCCTTCTCTATGTATTTGGATGATGTTTGCACCATATATTCATCCATAGATTTCACAATTTTCCAGCAATAGTTATGCACTAGTGGTATCTAGAGAGTGTCTAGAGAATTTTTCTCAGGTATATCGCAGAGATGTGAAAATGTACTCATGATAGAGAAGTGCTGCACTACATGTTTCTCACTCACACCAAAAGTCAGATTTGATTCTTAGGTATCCCGTCGTATCATCATAAGAGGGATGGCCATTGACGGCCATACATAAAGCCTGAATCGGTATCGGCCCCGATTTCCTCAATTTTGGGGATGAGTGATCAGCCGATCTCTTAAAATAAAACCAATTCCTTCTCCCTCTGCAGAGGTCTAAAAAGTCTAAAAGAAAAAAGACTAATAGGATTTTTATTTTTGTTTGAGAGAACTGCTTCATGCACAGTTAAAACAATACTAAACAACAATATATATTAAACAAAAATAATAATAATATTGGAACATTGAAGGTGTTGGTTATGAAAAAAAAAATGGAATCGTCAAACAGCAGGATCGGCAGCTTTGACTTTTTAAGATTGGTGTTAGGTGATCCGACAGAAAATTAGGATCCCTGGTTTCTATGGCTGAAGGCCTTCCGAACAGTTCACCCTCATTTTAAACAGCTTACTGTAGACATACTGTATTTCAGCCTATGTTTACTGTTCCCCAAACGATTCATTTCATACATGCGATGAGCATGATGATAATCTACATGCTTCTTCACATCCAGAGCTTGCTTGACAAAGATGCTAATAGCCAATGACAGGCCCACAGTCTAAACACGAGACTTTGTAATGAGAGGAGTAAGCAAACAGGCATCAGCCATTAAACATACGTAAGTACCAGAAGGCACTCTGGAGCCACCTCATGCAATGCCATTCTCGACTGCATTAACTCTAAGTGACAGCGGTATTCCAGTCCCTAGCAGCTCCGTTATAGATACTTTGGGCAATCATGTGAAAGGGAGGAGGGAAAAAAAAAAGGCTGAAAATCATTGGATAAGCAACACATGGGGCTGAGTGCACTAAATCTGGTGAGTTCTTCTGCAATGGAAATGTGTCTCCTTAGAGGACTACAAAGGTATCTTTTCACATCAGCTCATACAATTTCAAGACAAATTCAAGAATTATTCAATATTGCCACTAATGTCACGTGAGATGCGTAGTTAGGACCCAAATGCCGACAAGCCACGGGAGGTGAGAAACGGAAAGACTTTATATAGAAAATTAAAAAGTATCAACAGAGAGTAGAGCAAAGCAAACACGACTGAGAAACCTCGATTGAGAAAGCAGACTGAATGCATGGAAACAACCTCAAAATGTCATTCAATAACCCGTCCTATTGCGATTCACAATTCTACATGATAGAATAAAAGCTTGTGTGACAAAATATGAGTCACAAATACAGAACCTAAATAAGAGCGACAATTACAGGAACATAGCAACTGACAACATTCTCATCAAAAGGGACTTTTGCATAAAAGACTAGACAAATTAAGAGTGGCTAATACAGCATCAGCAAGCATTATTATCATCATAAGGGACATAGTAACCGGCATAGCAACTGATAACATCAACGTCGTAACACAACAAACACCACCAACTGACTCAACCCAAAACACAGCCATAACAACTTCTGTATATTAGTTGTTCTGGTTTGATCATTCTAATTATTGTTATACATTAAAATGTATTCAATTAAATTTAAGGTAACAATCATTATTTATCTGTGGTCTTTTTTTTTTTTTTTCTTTCCTTCCTACCAGGGAATTTAGACTGAAAGCGACTTTTGGGTTGTACAAGTCTCCCCTGTTTTTCAACATATTAAATGCAGAAATAATAATAGGCACTCAAGGATGTATCGTTTTGGAGTATCCCGTATTCAAACTAGCTGATCCACCACTGTGCCGCTTTAATGTCCACTTAATGAGAACAAGTCAAAACAGACCCATCCATGGCGCTACAGTCGAGGGCGCTCAGCGTATCTTAATGAGCATCTCGCTCCCTATTATCTGCTGGTAACCTGACCAACATGTTAGCACTATTATCAAACGCCACCCCAGGCTCACACAAACACTTCCTCACCCCCTCGTTATCAGCTTGGCTTCCTTTTAAAGTGTTCCACAGACAGTGTAACCACATTGGACAGTAATTGTACCTCTCACTCCTGCCTAATTGAATTGACAAGGAGCCGGAATTGATATCATTTAACACATTGATCTTAGGAGACAATGAGACAAAATGCCCCTTGTCCTCCCCCACCTGTCTACTGCTATCCCTCTGATTTAACTGCCCATTTCTTTGATTTGCCATGTTATTGCCTATGAGCCACCAGATTCATCCCACCCGTCCTCGGTTTGATTGTTTCTCTGCCGTTGTCACTTTTTATTGCAATAATTTGTAAGCACGGAGTGGTGGAGACCAATATTGAGTTAGCACGTATATAAATATTGATCACCTGTTTTATTTTCCTTTTTTGTCTTTTTTACTGTAAATGTTCTTTTATGAACATTACTCTTATCCTTGCTCTCCAATGTAAAGCATGTGTCATGTATATTTCTTATTATGCAAAACAACAACAAATTGTCATTTTTGCCCGATTAAACACAATTTGGATGGTTTATACAAGCTTTACGATGAGCAGAGTAAGGTAGTGGTTGCCCCGTCTGCATAACAATTATGAGGTTCTTGTGTTGAGTTTGTATATTCTCTTGCATTTTCTGTGTGCAAGAACATGCAGTTTAGGTTTAGTAAAGACTCGCTCCCTTTTTTATGGGTGTCAATGTGTCAGTGGTTGTTTGTCTATATGTGGACTATGATTGAGTGACAACCAGTCCAGGAAGCTCCCAGCCTTTTGCCCAAATGTCATTTATTTAGGCTGCGGTTGGCCTATGACACTAATGAGGAAAAGTGTTTCATGGATGGATGGATGAATGGATTCAATCATTTATTTAAACACGATCGTGTTAATAATTTCTTACAACAATTGGGAAAGATAACTATTTTTTTTTTTAGAAATCTAGAAATATTTTCCATTGTTTACATTGTCAAATTTTCTGTAAAACCACAATGCGAATCATTGGGGAGCTATTTTTGGAACAGGCCTGCGGCCTACTCATGTGGTCCTTGGGGACATCACTGACCTCTGCCATATATCGACAAAACTCAGAAAACCAACAGCTCCGCTCTGCCGGAACTCATTTAAGATGGGTTAAAATAAAATGTGAAAAAGTTTGCTGTGGTCTGACAAGCGCACATTTCAAACTGTTTTTAGAAGACATGGGCGTCTTGTTCTCTGGGGCAAAGTGGAAAAGGACCATTCAAATTGGAATTTGGGTTTCTCGTATTAAGGAAAGTCCAGAAAAGCAATAATTCCCAAGTCCTTATCCATTCCACCAGATTGCACATCCCTATCTGTTGTATCAAATGGGTGTGGCTAACTTAATATTTCTTACATGGCTGCTTCCATTTCCATGCACACTTGCCCATTTCTAGGACTTGACGTGAATGTTCTCCATGAGAGACTACATATAAGTAAATACCGTGTTGAGAGAAAGAACGAGGACAGTTAGGAATAGATGCAGAGAAAAATCATTTGGACACGTGCTAACTGGAAAGAAAATAACTATCATTAACATTGCATTATGTGGCAGTCCAAAATGATTCAATCAGTGTCTCTGTATGGGAGACAATTGAATCAGCAGCCAACTGTGGTGTCAAGTTTTTAATAGCAGTGTACCCGAGAGCACAATTGCTTACAGGGGACACCTGAATGGCAGTGGAGGAATGCCAACGCAGATAAAATGTAGACGCATAAACATAACGTGGGGAGTCTGTTTGTCTCTTCCACTTTATTTGTCACGCACATATGCGTGTCAGCCAAAACTGGTGTACGGAACCTTTTGACGGAGCCAGGCTGAGTGTTAGCGTGACGCATTGACTAACCTATGATTCACCATTTTGATCTGCCTTGTTTATAACATTTGTGATGGGGAAATTCATGCGTGGTGTTTTTAATTGGTCGTTTCATGTTTTGTTTTTTGTTTTTTTGTGTGTAGAATTCCACAAAGCTGTGTTGTAATGATCACAGAGATGTGAAATGAGACTTTAGGCAATTATAAGAAATTCAAATGTTTTCTGAATGCCAGCAGGATCCTAACACATCAAGGGACAGGTACTGTATGTCCCCTTAGGCAAGTCGTACTTTGATATGTTAATCTCCTTTACTCAGATGAGATTGTTCACGGTTTTAAAGACATGTTAACTGTGGTTGTGGGATATATATTTTTAAAGTAATTGTTTAGCAGAGAATGAATTAATGCTGTAAACAGTTATGAGACAGACTGACTCGTTTACGGTTTTCCTAGTTCATTTAAGGTTGTTGATTGTGCATTAAATTGTGTGAATACGCAGTGTCCTCAAAAATGTTCCTGTTAAGCTCCTTTTTTTTTTTTTATTATTAGTACTTTTTTTTTTGTGCTGAGCATCTTTAATCCTCTTCGTCCCACTGGTGCCTAAAGGACACATTAGTCTTTTTAGGCAGCAGCACAATGACTAATTATGTCATGTCCTCTGCTTGGGCATAGAAGAGCTCAACTGTGCATTCACATGGCTTCTTGTAAGGTTTGAAGCACACAGAGGCCAACCTTGAATACCCAATTAATTTCCTTTCCAATTTCAATCAAAGAGCCCTAATATGCAGCAATAATATAATAAATCCAGATGCAGCGTATCTAAGATAGCATCCGGTGGTTTTGTCTCTAATCCTGCAATGGGTTTGCACAAAATGGGATGACTTTTGTCTAGTATGATGTAGAAACCAAATGATCAATTCTTTACTGCAGTTGCGCTTGATACTTCTGGAGCTAATTCATCATTGGACGATGCTAGGAGGGATAAACGTCCCTGCAAAAAATGCTTATGAGCTCGTGCTTGCCTTCATGCTATGCGGGGCAAAACTGTAGGATTGTTGCCTAGCAACAACACAACTAATTTTGTATGCTGGTATTGCTTTGTCGGAAGATCAGAGTCTGTTTTTTTTTTCTTTATCTGTTGATCATCTCAGTACACTTTTAAATGCGCAGCAAAAATATTGGAACTTTTTTCATGTTGAACTAACAAAATCATGAACTTAGTGTAAATGTATTACAAAGAATGGAAAGGTTGTCACAAGTTGGGGTTTATGTTTACAATGGATTTAAAAACAAAGCAAGTTTACATTTACATTGAGTGAAGTTAGAATTGTTAAAAATTAATTCTAGACTCAGTTACCATCATAACACCCTCCTCATTTTTTATTTTTTTTTTAACATTTGCGTATATAGCTCTTATAAGAATGGAAATATACTGTAAGCTGTAGTTGGTCACTTGCCATTTCTCATGACAAAATTCATACATTTATTTAAACGATTCCTTCATTCATTCACAAAACAGTGGAGTTGCACTCACATTTTGTTGCACACTCCCTCTCTAAGCCACAAGCAACAATTGGCAATGTGAGAAAATGATCCTTGGGGGAGATGGCAACAGCCAAATTGAATTTTGCCAGATAGGTACAGTTGCTAGGTAACATTGAACATGGACTTGTGTGTCATGGAGAACTGACAAGTCTGGGAGTTATTTGATGAAGTGCAATTCAAAATGCACTGCACTGAAGACATCACGGATGCTCTGTTGACATGGCTTCAACGGTCACACTGCATTAATATTTGTGATTTTGTTTCCCACAGACTGGCAGAAAAGAGAAAGGAGATCCGCTAAACTCAGCTATTGACAAGATGACCAAAAAGACCAGAGACTTACGTCGGCAGGTTTGTGCTATTTATGACTATTTATTTTACCAAAAATGCTAAACTTGATCAAAGGTGGATCAAAAGTCAACATTTTAAAACATCCCAATCATTTATGATGAAAATATTTATGTACAATTGCATAAACAAATATGTGTGGTTGTTGTGCAATATCCTCAGTGGTGTCCTCCCAAAGAACAATGTATCAAACTTGGCCTTACATGTCCTGGGGGGGATATATAAATAAATAAATAAATAAAAAATAAAAAAAATAAAAAAAAAGATAAATGGTCACACACAAGTTTGTGCAACTTCTGATTCAAAATAATGCTGTGAATTTATTTTAAAATAACCTGGTAAACTGTTGCTATTTCAGTGCTGGGGAATAGGGCCTTAAAATTTAATGAAAAAAATATATAATAATATTATTAATAATAATAATAATAATAATAATAATAATAAATCACAAAAATCTAAAATCATTTTAATCAGATGAGAAAATATTTGATACTCTTTTTTCACCTTGAACTTGCATTTTTTTCAAATGAAAGAAAAACTAAAATGGATGACAGAAAATATGTTGTTTGCTTGATAAAATATCATTTTCTTTAGAACACGTAATTAAAAATGATCTTTGAAATGAACATTTTAAATGTTCAACAATGTAACATCAAAATTTGAGCCATCAAATTGCATGGCTGCGCTGGTCAAAATAGTAAGGTCACACTTTGCCAACTTTCTCACAAGTTGAACAGGTGAAGCAATGCAACCTCTAAAAAAATATGGATGGCCTGGAAGCACATGCCATCGCACATTAAAAGATTCCAACATGTCAGTAGAACAGTGACTGCTTTTGCAACGTCTAAATAGTCACCATATAGTTGGGAATGTTCAGCTTGGTTGACTCTGAAATTTCCTTTCGGGCTCCTTTGTTGTCATATGCAAAACAACGTCAAAAATTATTGTAGTCATATTGTCTGTTTCTTAGCAGGAATTAGTGGCTAGTCGCTTTGTGAAAAATAGCTGTACAGGGGTTAGAAAAGTCTCCTACTGCATATGTGATGCAAGCCAAAACAAATACAGATAGAAAGGCAAGCATTTGATCAGTAGATTTATTCAACATGCATTCTGTGCCACCTCAAAACAGTCGCACAATCCATAAATCAGTTTTCAGATCAGTTTTCACAGCACCAATTTTGGTCCCTACCAATCTATCAGGTTCGGATCATGCAGTCAACCTCTGTCCACTAGGTTGCTCAGTCAATCTGGACTCTGCTACCGGTTTGAAACTACTTCTCAGTAGTGGAGGTACAACTTTGTCCCCACTTTTTGTGCCAATTATACAGTGACATGAAAAAAGGAGGAACAAATATTGTGCAGGCAGAGCAAAATGTGATAGTGACTCACTGTCATTAGTTGACAATTAAAGTAGTACTGCAAACTGGCACGAGTAGTCATTGACTTGTACATGCTAATAGCATGTAAATATTTTAGTTTGAACGTTTAAGTAACACGTGGAATGGAATTAAATGCAAATTGCATTGTATGGATGGCTTGTTTCTAGGTGAATTCTGTTATCTGCCTTAGATTGTGAAGAAAAAGCGCAGTGCACGTTCAAAATATTGCTTTACTTCAGATTCTTAAACCCCCCCAAGAAATGTGTATCATCATGAATGGGGAAATTGAAGACAAAGGTGAAAATGACACAAGGAAAGGAATGCAGGATGAGTCATTCTTTCCTGCTGTGAACAGCTCCACAGTACATATAATGGAGAAGAGGAAACTCACGGCACACTTTTTCTTTGTAGAAATTCTATTCAAAAATGCTTCTTCGAGAAAAGGTCGACTTATATTTGAACTAAACGTCAATGTGTTTACAGTTTGCTCCCGAACCAAACTTTGGTGTCATGCTACATTCTCTCTACTTGAACAGAAGAGTTGCGACCTTGTCCTCTGCAACTTTTGAAGACCAGGGAATTATTCCAGATGGGAAACTATAACTCCCATCCTCCCAGGGGGGCATTTGATGAGGCTGTCTGACTAGCTGGCAGGCGGTACTCATTTTAAAGAGGATGTTCTATTGACTCCAGAGTTGGCTTGACAGAATGGGTGCAAAGCACCCATATAGGCATTACAAAGCGCTTTGATAGTCTAATGCACCACATCAGGTGTCATTTTGCCTCATTGAAGTACATGCCGTTCCATTGGGGAGGAGCACACCTGCCGTAATGGGCATTCCAAGCGTATCTGCCTCTTTTGTTAAAAGGCGGGATCAATTAATGAGCAGACAAGCACAAATGACAGTCTGCGTTCGGGAAATGAAAGCAGGTTGGAGCAAACACGCCTTATGACACCAGCAATGTGCAGTATTGTTTTCTCTGGTGTTCTGCTGTGAATACAAAAGAATACTAAGCGTTTTGCCACCCACTGTACATTCTGCACATGTCAACCTTGTACGCTCCACTGCCAAATGCATGTCTTTGCACTGAAATATAGCATAATACATTTCAAACATAGCAGCAAAGTGGAATACTGGCAAAAAGTCCATGGATGGTGTACCTCTCATTCAAAGTCACCTGCCAGCCTAATAAGAACCAAGAACAAACACTTTCGACAACGGATGGATTGATGGACATACAAATTTTTTTTTTATGCTTTAAAAAACAAAAACAAAAAAAAAACAATTAATTGTGTTCTATTGAGGTTTGAATGAACCCTTCATTTCATACCTATGAGCTAATTAAAACGCCTAACTACATGAGTGACAATGGCATTCAAAAACTAATTAAGTCAAACACAAATGAAGTCAAAAACATCAATATTATTTAAGTTATTATGAGCTTGTTTAGACATATGTTGAACGTGATGGCCAGGCTAACATACTCTGGCTAACTTCAGTCATTAGCCAACACATATCTTTAAAGGGGAAGTCAAGTCAAAAATAGTCTTTACAATATTATATTCTATGTGCCCTCAGTAGTCTAAACACGGTACTCTTTGGGTGCTAGAAAAGGCTGTTGAGATTTCCTTCATTATGCTGCTAAAGATTTTTAGTCTTTATGATGCTACTTTTCAAGCCTAGCACTTTTAAATTTGCTGTACTTTAGCGCATCCAGCATGTTAAATTGTTGGCTCAATGAAAGACAAAAAAAAGAAAAGAAGGAACATTACATTTAAGTTAAGTGAACATGTCTTTGCAATCTTTGTACACTTGTAAATTGAATTAAATTTGAATTATTTTATTCTTTGCCTTGCATAAATGTTGTATTTGCCTCCAGTCAGGCAGCGTGGTAATGCAGTTGTGAGCACATCTGACTAACAGTCAGGAGATTTGGGTTGAAAAAATTGCCACTGGTGTGGAATTTGCATGTCATCTTCATTTTTGTGTGGGTTTCCTCTGGGTACTGTAGCTTCCTTCCACAGCTCAAAAACACGGTTCTTAGGTTAATTGATGACTCCAAATTTCCCGCACTGTGAGTTTATAATTATCGACTACACGTGCCTGACCGTTGACTGGCAACCAGTGCAGGGTGTATTCCGCCTCTCACCCAGTCAGCTGTGTTAGGCTCCAGCTCACCCTGTAACCATAATGGTTATTTATGATTACTCGAGTAATCAATGGAATAATCAATGACTGTTTATAACAGCCCTATTTTGCATACACAAAAGTGTTTGGGGCTTGCATTTACAGTAAAAACTTTGCTCACACTTTGGAAATGTTACATTCCGCCACCTAAATACTGAAAGTCGACGTGTTGGATATTTTAAGCTGTCTGGCCTGTTAAGAGATTTGCGGTCAGCAAGAGTTGATGACTTAGCTGTGACTGCAGTTGGCTTCGTAGAAAATATATGTACTAATATAAGTTAAGCCCAAACTTTAATTTTGCGTTCCAAACTGCAACTGTAATCATGAACGCAGGGGCAGAGAAGGAAGGCAAGTTGTTTGAAACAAGAGTAAGCAATGTCTCGGGCAGCAAGTATGGACAAGGATGCATCCGTATCACAGAAAAGAGTGAGCGTACAAAATGGCTTGCTGCTTTAATTGGTATGCATTTAGTAACCAAGCTGAATAAGTTGTTTGAAATGAGCCATGTGTTTTAGCCCTTATCATTCAGTGTGTAATGAATGCATCTGTCAAGTCATCTCTGTGGGCCCTATTTGACTGATGGCTAATTCTAGGATTCCCCATGGCACAACAGCCTCACATGTTGTTTGGCTCCCTTTTTCTTGCGCTCCTCAATGGGATGTTGAAATCATTTCCATTTTTTGCCATTAGTTTGTTGATTGGTACATCTGTTCCTAATTGTTATGGGTTATGGCGTTAAGGCAGAACAGCTGCCACAATTCACAAATTCAAGATTTAGAGGGAAAAATGTTTTTGTTAAGTCTTCAGAAGAGTTTTTTGAGTTTGCAAGTGAGTTTCACAAGACTGCATTTTAGATCTTGAAAAATGGAGGGAAAAAAACACTGTTCCAAGTAGGCAACCTCTCAGAACATTTGACTATGTTATTATTAGAAGCTTTTGCTGTTAACAATAGTGGGGTTTCCATCCAATTGTTCAAAAATGTGCAAAATGGACATGCGTCTTTATGCCCGTTTCCACCTGTTCTTCTTTTGCGAATATTGAGAGGGGACTCCACCGCTGTAGGTGGCGGTATACAGCATTGAAATGTGATCAGTAATTTTAAAAAAAGAAGAAGAAATGGAAGCGACTGGGCTGTGCTAGGACGTCATGAGTTTGATTTTGTAATTCTTGATAAACCGTAGCATTTCTTTGCTGTTTTCCATCTACGGTTGCATTAATAATTGCTTAATTCCAAAAAGATTTCTGTTTCGTGGTCCCCCATATATACCTTAATTTATCGTCCACCATTGCTTTCTGACTATATATGTACATGTGACGTTATATCTGGTCAAAACGTGCGACGTGTCTTGTCGGCGTTTATTCGCAAAATCTACTTCCATAGCCAAAATTAGCATTTTCCTTTTTTCGATACGCTTCAAAATCCACCCCCTCCAAGCGTAAAAAACTTTTTGCGAATTTTGGACCTTTTTTTTTTAATTTCTAGGGTTTCCATTTAGTTTTATTTTCACATTTCTCAAAAATTCAAATAAAAATGGATGGATGGAAATCCGACTATTCGTAGTTGGGGTTGTGCACAAATCTGTGCTGATTCGAATTGGGATTCCAGTGGATGTGGAAATTTTTGGACTCGGATCATAATGAATCTTAGGATAGTCTTGCGGTCAGAATTGAATGCAATATGAGGCGTAGTATGTGTGATGTACTGTATGTATGCAGGCAGTACGCAGGATAATGGCTGGGAATAGCTAGCCAGCTAATGAGCACAAAATAAAATGCAGAAGTTGTACGGTCAACAGAGGCCATCGCGGCAGTCTATTAATGCCTCTATCGCTAGTCCAAAGCCAACCTCTTTCTCACTCTGTCACACACAAAACCAAACCTTTGGCAACCCCTTGCTGAGGGATCCTGGCCAAAGTCAGCCATTTTAATCTAAAAAGTAAATATTTTTCTGGCGTTAGAAATGGCAGCCGGCATACTCTCCAGTTCTACACATACACACGTTTTCAAGTAAGTGAGGGTTTGTAAAGCGCTTTGGGTGTTTGTGGGTGGGCTATGGTGTCGACGAGAAAGCATTGTATGTGTGCACTCCATTTATTATTTTGATCAAATTGTGTTTTTAATTGGTTGGACTATAACGTTTTATTTCGGAAAAGTAAAATGAGAAACACATTTGAAAGCCATTTGCTGTCGTGAACACAAACAGTGAGCTGGGATTTAGTGTACGAATCCAAGATCTACTCTTAGCTCATGTTAATCTTAATCTTTAGAAAAAATAAGGTTTTCTTACTGTCCATCAAGGACAGTAGACTTTCAAATTCATTCTTAATATATTGTCTATGTATATCTTTTGTTGTTGTGTAAAGTGATCAGATGCTTAACATGCAGCCCATGTTTTTAAGGACTGTTGTTGATCAATTACTCAGCCTTAGTACTATTCTCACTTCGTTTCTTTCATGCTGTACTCAGTGATAGATATCGTGTGCGAGAGTTATTACTTGATTTTTGATTTGCTCAGGCTGTTTCCTCTCAGCCGTGACTGCAGCCCTTCATGCTGTGATTGCTTTTGACATTTTAATAAGAACTGTTCCTGAGCTGACCCCAAGGTATCCGACACGATGTGTTCTGAATCACAAGAACAGTCAACACAAACCAAAGTGCACCTGTAAACAGGCAGAGAACCTGATATCCGTGTTCCCTCACAAAGCCTTGTCGAGATGCACGCATCTACTACCTTCCTGAAGATGGACTTGAATTAGATGAATGAACCACACGTTTTCTTATAGTCAGTTAACAAAGGAAGTTTAAGAATCAGAACATTAATAATAATAAACATGAATAGTCAATCACATTGCGTGCAAATAATGTACATTGAAATTGATGATTGTGAATTTGAATTTTGTATTTTTTCCTCAAGTTAAGTAGACATGTTTTACTTTTTTATGTAGTATTCCACTGAGCTTCCTATCAAAGATTCTGGTTTATATTTATGAATATAGGAACAACACCCTAAACAAGTTGCAAATGCTGTACTGTAGCTGACTGACAACAGTTTTCAACAAAATGTGATGAACCCGCTATTGGGCAAGTTCAAGATATACCCACCTTTTATAAAAATCAAATATCAATGTCATATTTTTGGGAAAAAAACGTTTATCTTTACCTAGTGCTTGTGATAAAGATGTCTAGTGTTTCAAATTTACTGTAGTGTATGATATAATAGTACAAAGGGAAATTGCCTATTGAAGTGCAATTTCCAGGATGCGTATAATATATGAGTGTGTGTTAATCTCGACAAATTATGGTAAATTGTTGTTTGAAGTTCTGCTTAGTGAGCCCTGTAAAATATAATTATCTACTTAAAATGGGCAAATCAGTACAGTGAATTGTGGGGTCACTATGTTGTGACACTGTTATCATGCAATGACTCACCTTTGTCAAGAAATTCAGTGACAAATATTTGTTTTCTCCTTACACATAGTTTTTTTCCAGCAACTGGAAACATTTGCATGTACACTTGTAGAAATGTTCCTCCTGTCTTCAAAGCTCAAGTATCACTTAATAAGCTATGTAGTTTGTACAGATGTCCTTCAAAAATATGCTTAGCAATTTTAGCTTTTTTTTCACCTGATAATAGCAGCATTCACAAGACGTACAAGAACAGATGTCTGATTTAGAGATAAAAGGACAAGGTGTCTCGAGTTTAGAACATTCCCAACATGTCATTCTCATTTCAGGCCCCAAAAGTCCTCTACTAGTCCGAGCATTATCCATGTTGCAGCACAACTGTCACACAAAATAACAAAACTCAATTGTCCACACTTATCGAACAAGTGAGGATACATATATGGTAGCTGCTAGCCACTCAGTGACTAGCTAGTTAGTGGCAAATGTTAGCTTAGACTGCCAAAACTTAACTTTCTCCTCAGCCTTGTGGCTCACGATAGTTGTTTCTCAGTAATTTTGATGGATTTCTAAATTCCTCATTTGTGCTTCCCATGGGCAGAATGGCAGAAAAAGTATATGTTCCATATATTATTCCATTTCTAATTCCATTTTAAATGAATGTATTATTATTGCTTTTAGGCATCCCTAAAAATGCTAAACCGAGAATTGATGTAATCTGTATATCTATTGCCTAAAATAATTAATTTGTCAATCATGTCATTTATTCCTCAGAATTATGTAAAGCTGAATTTGTTCTGTGCTGCACATTTACCAAAGTGATAGCATTGGCAAGCTAATAACAGCGCACATTTTCCACCCCAAATCCCCGAATAATAATGCCACACCTTTGCCTTCTGCAAACATGGTGTAGAGATGGTGCAGCAAATGTGAGATTTATATCTGCCCACATTCCACATCCCTTCCGCCAGATGACTGGATAGCAATGATGCACAACCGCAGTGATGCGGTGAAGCATACGCAACATTCACCATTCCAATGAGCCAAAGAATATAAACCATGATGTTCTGTACCTGGCATTGCGGCTCTTTAAATCACTGATCTGCGATTATACCGTTCTTGATAAAGTGGTACTTAGACAGTACATTACATTGGCTTCAGGTTGTTTACAGCTTGAGCAGCCATGTCATGTCCACTAGAGTAACCTTAATCTAGTCTCACTAGAGGTCCTAATGATGGATTATCTTGTTTTAAAGAAGTCTTTCTTCTTTGTTTTCTTCCCCTCTGTGGAGTAAAATTTGTTATTTTTTTCCAGGTGACATGTGAGCTTATTTTTTTTAATTAGCTTGTTTATCACCATAACTGCTTATCTCAGCTCACTCTTCATTTCCCAATTAACAGTATTTACAGTATTTAGTGACTCAAGTGGTGGAAATAATTACAGTATGTTTATCTGCAAATTTCGCAATGTCAGAATGACAGTTGTGTGGATAAAAGTCATTAAATATAGTGGTGGGCTAATAC
Source organism: Festucalex cinctus (assembly GCF_051991245.1). Lineage (NCBI taxonomy): Eukaryota > Metazoa > Chordata > Actinopteri > Syngnathiformes > Syngnathidae > Festucalex > Festucalex cinctus. Next base: position 13,572,067 of record NC_135416.1, read on the forward strand.
TTTAATGCAACACTTTTCATGGTGTCTAAGTTCAAGTGGTAGACAAAATTACATGTTCTGGCATTATGAGTCATCAATTATTTAAAATGCCAAAAAAAGGCAACGCATTTGTCACTCTCCAGCCACTAAATATGCACGTTATGTGTAAGCAAAATGCTTGTTTTTCCTCTTCTCCTCTCTTGTGTATCTTAGTAGGGGTCTTACATGACTAACCCCATCCGTCTATAAGATAAAGCACCTGTCTGTCATGCTTTCTGTACTGTTCCCTCCAGCATCTCATCAGACATCCCAGTGAGTACCACAGGGGTCCATTTACTTTCTCATGAAACAACCGGTCCCTTGCCACTTGGCTACAAAATGATTCCATAAACAAAGATAAAAGTTGCAGTGTCTTACCCTCGTAAAAAAGGCCTTATGGGAAAAAATACGCCTTGTAAGCAATCTGCACTCCGTCCAAATAAGAGTTACTTTCCACTTTTTCATTCTCTCTCTCTCTCTCTCTCGCTCTCTTTCTCTCTCACTCTCTCTCTAATATTCCAGTATGAAGTTAATGAATGAATATTGTGACCGGGTCGACCCACTCGCTTCACCCCATCTGTATTCTATTCCAGTTGAGAAAGGCAGTGATGGACCACATATCAGACTCATTCCTGGAGACCAACGTCCCTCTGTTGGTGCTCATCGAAGCGGCCAAGAGTGGAAATGAGAAGGAGGTCAAGGAGTATGCCCAGGTGTTCCGCGAACATGCCAACAAGCTTGTGGAGGTCAGTCATAAATTATACATGTACATACATTCTCTCTATCTCCCCTTCACACATACACATGCATTTCTATTCACTTGGAGATAGAGCATGTGCAAATATAGAATCAAGCAGGTCAGGGCATGTGGGATACAATTATGATTTTAACCGGCCAAGAGAAGGCAAATCAGGCCTATTGGAAAAGAACAGAAAGAAAGTGAAGAAACATCCTGACAAGTATTAAGTGATGCATGGAGAAGCTGTTGCCAATTTGGAGAACTTTGCAGAGCTTCGATAGCCAGACTAAAGACTTTCACATAAGCCTGCAGTAGGACTGGGCAATATGGCCAAAAAATAAAATCTCAATTTTTTTGCAGTCATTCAGGACGATTCCGATTTTAATTGATATAATAAATCCAACAAACGTTTACTTAAAGGTTTCATTTATTCAAAAATAATTCCTGTGCAAAATGTTCAGACACCAGGAACGTATACTGATTCTAGATCAGTTTTAAGGCAAAATTACATCACATAAAAGCATTTGGATGTAACAGAACATAAGAACAACACCTTTTAATCATCCAGACGACAAAATTCGATTTCACGATTTAGCAAATTTTCAACGATTCGATTTTTTAAAATGACGATGTATCGAATTAATTCGATTTGTTGTCCAGCCCTAGCCTGCAGTCATGAAACAACAGCAAATAGGAGCTTGTTTGGAGTTCATGCCATATAATCATTGGGCAACTGTCGCCTACATATGGATATGACATGGTCATGGTAACCATGCAGCATGTGACAGTAACGCTGTTTGTTTTGAGCAGCCAGCAGGGAGAGGAAAAAAATCTATTCCACACGTATTTGAGCTCATCAACGTGGCAGTCATGTTGAGCAATGAACAAAATGAAAAGGAATTAACTTTTTTTTTTTGTGACAGTGCCATGTAAGTTCATTACCCATACTGCACTTTGGTTTGGCATGTTTGGCAACTCTTGGCACTTTGTGTTTATAATATGAACAATTGAATCTGACATGAGAATAGTGCATTTAATACTTGCATAAAGTGTTCTGATTCAACACTTTTGAGGGCCACTTTCAAATGAAAAGAAACTGTGGTTGTGTTGGCATCGGGACCACGTTTAAAAAGATCCCACAATTGCTGATGTTTGTTTGTATTGATGATTTGTTTTTAACTCTCAATGGGAGTTAGGCCCCATTTCATTTTGACCCTCTTTCTGCAAATCTATAAATGAAATATAATTTATGGTTAAATGCAGGCATGCATTTAAGGTTCAGTTTAGTGTTCCCTTTCAAATACCCCTTTTGCTTCCACGAATCTAAAAGTGAAAATTGAGCTCCTGAAAGGTCTTGAAAAGGTTTTTCAAAAGGCTTAAACATAACTATCCTGTGATAAATCCCACTGCCCTTGAGCGGAGTTCCCTTTTGTTCTCGTGGCCCATTCAAAGTAACCTTTTGCTTAACATACTGTCACTTAGGACGACACCGCTGCTTCCTTTGACTTGAGCTGAGAGTGATTTGAGTGACCTTTTGGTCCACCCCGACTGTTTGCTGATGAGCTCGGATACCTGACTGATGTCGCCCTTAAAGTCTGTCCCTTATGCCTGACCTTCAAACTTTGTTCAGCCAAGGACATCAGGGCAGATGAAATCTTCTTTAACATTTTTGTTGCACTCTTCAACACCCATGGTTGACGGTGTTTTTGTTTTTTTTGTTTTTATGTAAAGCACTTGGCATCAGGTACTCTGCTGTCATCTGTATGCTAAAGAGACATTGCCTGTGCGATAGCTTATTTTAAGCCTGTGTATTTGCAGTGTGTTGGCAGGTGAGAAGCATTTTACTCTGACTACATAGTAGAGGCTGCCATATCTGGATCTTTACTTTGATCCATGCAAATATAACAATTTTGTGGAGGCAATTTAAATATGCACTGTGGATTGAAAAAAGAAAACATCTATCTGGGAGTAGAGGTTGCAAAACAGAGCAAATGATTGTTTAGCCATGTTCCCATATACAAAGTATAAATGGCATTTGTTATTTTTAGCTAGGATACTTTTTTTATACCGACCAAAACAACATCTATAAGTTTATGACCAGTGCTGTCCTCGTTAGCTCTGTCAGTTGAGGTGCACAGCCATGTCATGGTCGGATTGCAGTTGTGCTATTTTTTTTTTTTTTTTTTTTGCCATTATTGGATGATTGATTGAAGAGCCATGTTCTTTGAGATGTTTAAAGCTCAAGATACGTTTTATAAACTGTCCCTGCTTAAGCTACTCCACAACTCTATCATTGGCTTGTCTGATGATTTCCTTGGTTTTCATGATGCTGTTGTTGGCTTGTGTTCTTGAACAAATCATTGTGTCCCTCACATAACCGGGTTATTTATACTGAGAGTAAATTACACACAAGTTAACTCTATTTACCAATTAGGTGACTTATAAAGGCAATTGATTGTACTGAATTGTATTTAGGGCCATCAGAGTACGGGGGTTGGGGGGGGGGGGTGAATACAAATAAACGTCACACTTTTCAGATGTATATTTGTTTAAAATTTTAAACCCTTATCATTTTCGTTCCACTTCACTATTGTGTGATAATTTGTGTGACATATAAAATCTCAACAAAAGATAAAGTAGTCATTGCAAGGTCACAAATTGTGAACAAGTTCAAGGGACACTGTATATTCAGAATCACAAACACCTTTTTTGGTTAAGTATATTAAAAACACAGCAATCAAGCCACAAACACTGATACAATGACATATTATAATATAATAATATATATAATAATATATATAATAATATATATATAATAATATATATTATAATATAATATAATATAATATAATATAATATAATATAATATAATATAATAACATAATCAAGCAATATAAAGTATCAAGTATTAAGGGTCACATGCTTAATCGACTGGGAGGCCTTAACTGTTAACTTTTTAATGCCTGTGTGTGAACAATAGCTAATATCTATGAGGCAATTACAGTTACCACCTGCTATCCTGAGGGAATAGAGAGAGTCATCCATTTCAGGAGAGGCACTTAATTGTTTTAGGTGGGCTCAGTGATTAATTCAAACATAGCATCTATTAGGGTGGAGGCCACTATTTGAGGAAATACGATACAGAGCAGGCTTAAGGAAAAATGATGGTGTTGTAGTTAAGTTACATGTCTTTTCTTTTGTTTGTTTCGTGAAGCGGATTCACAATATTGGTTGATAGTCAAATCTGTTAAATAGCATTGTCTTTTGTGAATATGCGACGTCGTACAATCCTAGGAGGAGCATATCTTTTTGAGTCTGCAGATGTAAAGAGAGGAATATGTCAGAAGATTGAGTTGTTTTATAAATCATTTTACCACATGCTGAGTATTTTAGTGCTTCTCTATGCTGATAAGAATAAAATAAGTAAAAGTGTTTCTCTTTCATTACAGGATACTTTTTATTTTCACACCAAATCCGTTGATCATTATTCATCAATCATATTTATTCTGCTCTAGCATGGAATTATTTTGAGACGTCAAACTTGTGCTTTAATTCTAGGAGTGGAGAGTAATTACCTAAATAAATCATAAGCTCTTGTTGTCATGACTGGGTCATGCCAGGGTTAAGTTTGGGTCATGCAAGGGTTATGTTTGGGTCATGACCGTGAGGTCAGGTGTCTGTTTTGAACTGATGTAACCGGTATCTAGTTTCAACTGGTCTTAAGATACGTGATGTCAGGAGCTATATGATGTCAAAAATCTTTAATCTATTTATCTGGTCAACAGCCAATCAGATAATTCCATGTCAGTCCTGTTACCCACATGTCTAGCCACAGCCAATCGGATCCATTCACTGTCTATATAAGCCTAACTGAGAAGTGTGTGTTCTGTCGGATTATTCGTCTGTCCAGATGGACATCTGCTTCTCTCTTCCTCGATGCCTTCTCGTTGTTTCTGCTCAAGTTAGTTCCACGCCTTTTGATGTTATGCAAATAAAGTGTTAAAATTCGTATTTGTGTCTGCGCTTTGGGGATCCAACCTCAGAACCTAACACTTGTGGAAGCCTATGTTTATTAAAAAAAACAAAACAAAAAAAACCTACTTTACTACTCTCATGTTAAAGGTCTTTTATTCTCTTTCCACATGTCATAGTGTATTTTTACTGTGGAGGATGGATGCATTTTTTTTTTGCATTTGTAAACAACATCCACAATCACTGTTTCTGTATATAATTTGCATTTACATAACATTTTAGTAATGCTGCAGCTTTCCATCAGTACATTAGTATACTCCTCACTGGTATGTTCTTATTATTAATTTAAGCACAAGATGAATATCCAATCTTTTAAAAAGTTGCCATGGTTTCTTTTTATTGCCACTGCAGGGAAAATGTGCATGTGCCAGAAATTCCTGGACATAGAAAGGACGTTACGCTCCATCATTTTCTAATGTCGGAGTAAAATTTCCCCCTGACCTTGACTCTGTCTTAGTCTTTCTTGTGCAGTACAGTGCTGTTGCAATACTTCTCCTATAATGTCTGTGGTACCTTCTATTGTATATGTAATACTTTTAAAATTTCAGTTTACAACCAGTTAGTGATTTAAATAAGTGTCCCAATTGGTTGTGACAATGGCACATTAATTGTGTTTAACAAAACTAAGATTATATTGTTTTATTTATCTCAACATAGGCTTATATTGTCTGATATTGTGATGGTAACAATCAGTTGTGTCTAGGTTCAACCACCATAATTAAAAAAATAATAATATGTATAACTAGAATAGTAGCCTATAATTTGTACTTTAATTACTTGGATAGTACCACCATGTAGTCCAGGATTTACGGTTGACATTGAGTGATTTTTGTAACAATATGTCAGAATTTTTAGAACCAGATTTAAATCCTCAGCAACAGTCGACATGCCTCAATAAACTACATAATCATAACATTTCAGAGAAGGGCTAGTCACTCAGATGTCATTGTTGCATTAGTGCTTGTTTCTTTACAACAATGACCTTAACATGAGCAGTGTGAAGGAGAATATCATATACTGATGGATTATTCATAATCAATACAATGTTAAAAGCACCTAATATTTATTTGGGCTTAATTGTTTACTAACATTAGGGAAACAATGTATATCATTCTGAAGGCTGTCATATGTACGGTATTCACTTCACTTAATAGTTGAACAGGATATAGATGGATTAAAAGCAGATGTATATGCAACATGACCAACATGAAACCTTGTTTTGATAAAAAGGTGTCACCAGTATGCATAAAAGATGTAATCCAATATGACAAAACAAAATAACCAATGCAATTTCCAAGAATTCCTGCATCATTGACAATCCAGTTAATGTACATACATTTGTATGTGTCATTGGCGAGGAACAAAAACACTCAATTGTATACATAAGTGGGTTCTCCATTATAGCTCTCTATCCTTGATCCACACACTCAATGTGCATTTCAGAGAGCGAGAGATCAATTTCTAGATCAAGTGTTGAGGAACGAGGAGAGCTTTGAGATATGACTTTAATTTGTTCAGTGACCATGCTCGTAACTCCCAACACTTGTATCACAAATCATGGTTTCCCTTGTAATGAAGAGGAATGCCATTAATCCGTTCCAGCTTACCCGCCAAAAAAAAAAAAAAAAAAGTTGTGTATTTTAATTAGTGTTGTTCCAATTGCGATACCAGTATTGGGAGTTGCCCCGATACTGCATTAGAGTGGTCTTGGCACCGGCAAGTACTAACAAGTAACATGCTGATACCGTTATTTCAACGCTAATATAGGACTTTTTATGCAGCATCTTTTGTCTTGCTTGAGCACGACAGTCGTGTGACACGTGATCACGGCATGCCGAGCCAAAATATCCTATTGGTTGGCCCTTGAATGCTCTGAACAAATGGCAGGGCAGCTTTTTCATGTTAATTATAAAAAACAAAAACAAAAACAAAACAAAACTAGGTATATATATATATATATATATATATATATATATATATATATATATATATATATATATATATATATATATATATATATATATATAAATATATATATATATATATATATGTATTGCTCAAAGATTTAAAGCACACATTAGCATTAACCTATTGAGCTGGAAGGATAAGCTATAGTTGTTTTAAATACACAAGGTATAATTATCCTTTGTTTATTTGGACAGGTACATATTTGACACATATTGAAATTGTACCATAAAATGGTATAACAATGCTGTAGTGTCTGAGCAATGCATTAAGCTATGACAATGGAAACGTTCATTCAATACAGTAGTTAATAATAATAATATGACCTTCTGATGCAGGCCTAATTGAATGAAAGGTCTGACCGGGAATCTTTTATATATAAACTAAAATCCAATATTTTGCTGTGGCCTTTGAAGTTGTGTCAATAAATAATAACGAAGAAATGGTATTGATTTAAAACATATTACAAATGCAGCACTGAAGCAATAAACACACCGTGTACAGAACAAATACATAAATTCTGACTTTTATCCTGATTGCAAACACTGACATCCTCAGTAGATTTCCCTTTTGGTGTCTTTGTAATATCTGTGAGTCAGTGCTCATACCTCTTGGGTATTTGGTCATCAGCCCATTTTCTGAAGAATAACAGCTGTGCTCTAGGATGCAATCAACCAATCTTTTAACCTCAAGCTGACATTTATATTCTTTGTGTTACATCTCTACTATCTCAAACAGTGGAAAAGGGAGGAACAAATAGAAATTATTATGCCACTAAGTATGTGCTCACAAAAAAAAAGGCAGCCCCGCCCTCAAAAAGCCAATTCCCGGCTCCATTATCCCCACAGGACACAATGATTGGTGGCAGTGGTTGTGACACATCAGGCCGAACCTTTGTCGAGCAATTTGGAGTTAGCTCCCCAGATTTCCCCAACAAGCTACAATATGATCTGTGAAAGTGATACACAACAAGTGGGAGCAGAATTCCAGTTATCCCACCCCACCCCCAATATATGACACTAAGTGCATTAAACAAGATAAGAGTTGCTAAATGAGAGTAAAAGGAGAACATTTGACGAATCCCTGTTATGCCATGCTTCAAACTTGTAGTATCTAATATGATATACGGTGAAATCAGAAATCCTTGACACTGTCATGGGCCCATGTGGACTTAGTCATTTCACTTTATATAATGTCCCTTTTATCTGATTCATTTATCATCTCATATTTTTCGAACATGTGAATACAGTAACACTGCATCCATGCTCCCTCGTGAAAATTTTAGGAGGGTCTTGTTTTATTTGACATACAATGATTAATGTTAGGTTTGCAGTCTGAGGACATATTAATTTATGAAACATGCTGATGGACAATTTACGATGACCTTGATCTCCTACAAATCCAGTGCTATGAATTAAAAAAAAAAATCAGAATTTGTAGATGGCATGGACATACTGTAGTGTCCAATATGTTTCATCATTAGAGCCACATCCAACCAACCTACAACTCTGGTTTGGAGAGGAGGAACACATCCTTCAAGTACATGCTTGTTGGTTGTAAGACTAAGCTCGCTCAAGGGAGATACGCCTGGCGTCACACCAAGTGTTGAATTGTTTGGCTGAACTTGAGATGAAGAGGGTAACCACCAATGCCATGCCTCCAAAACCCCACAATTTCTTCCTGCCATGAGCATCCTTCAAAGGGGATATACGACACCACCATCACCACCATCACCCTCTAAACGCAGCTTGGGACTGTGAAATGCAGGTAGATCCAAGCTAGAGGCAGTGACCAACCTGGGCCTACACCTAGTCCATGGTCCAAATTCTGCCATTGTGTCTTCATCAGGAGGAAGCCATCGATGTGGGATTTGAAAGCAAAAGGATGCGGTATGCCATCCTAATAGCTAAAGCAGAGGACCGGCGTGAGAAAGCCAAACAGCATTTTAAAAACCTTTAATTTCTTCTGCAACAACATCATATGGACACATGAGACAAAGATCAACTTGTACCAGAGTGATGTGAGGAGAAGAGAATGGAAAGATAACTGATGAAGACCATCACAGTAGAGGCCTGGCAGAGCATCACCAATTATAACATTGAGTGTTGGCGATGTCTATAAATTCCACACTTCATGTTGCAATTGACTCTATGAAAGCAGCACTTCCACATTTTGGACGAGACAGCATGCTAACATCCGGTTGCTGGGCTAACACATAGCGATAGCAATGACAGCATCAAACTCTAACAAATATACTCACTGTCTGCTGGAATTACACCATGTTACCATAAATGAAGTATTGCACTACCTTCATAATTGCTGCAGTTGGGTTCGGCCTTCGGCAAAGCGATCAAAGCATCCATATCTGGTTTAATGAGCCGTTCTCAGTTTGACGGTGCAAATATGTCCGTGTGCACATAGACTTGCGCGGCTGCAACTCTCAACTTTATAGACCACAAAAACAACCACAACCATAATAAAGGGATGTACATAAAAAGTGAGCATAAATTGAATAGAAAGCTTTCTTTGATGCTGCAAGGTGCAGATCCAGCAAAATGTATGTTTTGAAAACATAAAAGGCAACCAGTAATAATTTCATAAGAATTACTAGCTCATACTTCTAACTACCATGATGAGGAAGAGCGTTCCCATGGTTGAATGGTTTTTCGATCTCCTTGATCTGAACCTCGTGACGGGAGTAGCGGACAGTGACTTGCTCGCTGGGAGCCCAGCAGGGAGAGAGAGAGAGAGAAACAGAGCTTCATCCTTCAAATCACAGATTTGTTGTTGCCATGGTGAAATTGTCTCGCCGAATATAAAATTTTTCCATCTCATTTGTACCACTGGCTCACTGGTAAACGTGTTCAAATAAAAATCCGAGTTGAATCGCCAAACTGAACAGCAGGCACACCACAGTTGGCTGGAGGAGCTGTCCCCTCGGTCTTTAAAAAGTCACAACTTCGGATGACATTTCCTCTTTGAAAAGCACCAGCACAAGCTATTGAATACAGTCTCTTCCATTCTTCTTAGAAAACACATATTAAATTAAATGAACTTTTTATTACTTTCGTCTTTTTTTTTTTTTTTTTAAGTTTTGTACTTCATTTAAATGGTCTAACTTACACTTACTAGTAGATGATTGCTTTTTGGGGCCGGTCCAGTCCAGGCCAGACCGACCCCCCCGCCCCCACCCCCCAAGAAGTGATGGTCCACTCTATACCTATTGCCTCCGTTATTACACATTTAAAGAATGAGGCTATTTTTTCTGTACAGAAGATGTCCCAGTAGCTTGAAACATGCAGAGACTGGAAATTTGTAAGCTACCGAACCTTTTGCCCAGAATTTATCGGTTTTGCCGTGCATATGGTCAGTTGACTTGAAAAAATTTGCAACCAAGTGTTAAAAAGTGGAAGTTTGATTTATAATTGTTTATTCATCCCATTACTTCTTGTAGTGTATTAAAAACTGGGAGGCATATATATCGTTGGTGTTGGGCTGGAACATCACGAGTCACAGTTTGGCATTGTTTTTTTTGTTGTTGTTGTTTTTTTTTTGTTTTTTTTGTTTTATCAAAAATCCATGCTATTAGTTAGTCCATACGTGTAGGTGTTATTTTTTTTTTTTACTAGATAATGGCTTGCTGTCTTTAATGATGCAATGTCAATGGTTGATCACAAATCCCCTTTTTGGGGTCTTTTTGGGAAAAAAATGTCTGTGGAGGTACAAGGTTTCGGCCCAATGCCAATGAAAGTGTTGTAATTCCGAAACCAGTCACCTGATTTGGATGAACTGTAAATACCCTCAAATTAAAGATGATAGTCTGCAGTTAAAGCACATCTTATTTGTTTCATTTCAAACACATGGTTGTGATGGTGGTTAGAGCCCCCAGGAGGCCATCCAACATCATGATGTGCTTTAATGTTTTGTTTTGTTTTGTTTTCATTTTCAGTGAACTTCCACTGCTTTAGCAATATGGTAAGAATCAAACTGAATTCAGTTATGAATACTGAAATATGAGCTGAGCCCCTAAGAAGCCAGAAATTGATCAAGCTATTTAAACTTTAGTAAACTTATTTTGTTCCCATTGTTTGAAATTTCAAGCAACTAATCAAGTAATTTACAAGTTATTTTTTTTATTTGAAATTTTAACATTAAAATTGAATTAAATATGTCATTTTGGTGAAAGAACTGCCAAATACTTGTATACGATGATTCGTGTACCATTAGTATAAACACAAAGAATAGAAGATTTTGATCAGTGTTGTTACATTCGGTTTATAAAATTGATCAAGCACTTAGAGATTCACTTTTTTCTCCTTAATTATTGCTAAATGGGCAGGCTTTATGTATGACTGCTGCTTCATCTTGAAAGGCTGATAAAATTTTTAGAGCTCCTAAAATTGTTTTCAAAAGAGAAATTGTGTTGGCCTTGCCACAAAAAGATATGATGACACAAACACTTACATAAAATAAATTTTCTGCATAATAGAAAAGGTCATTATGAATAACAAGGTTTTTAGAACAAAATTAAAGCAGGCTTTTAAAGGAAATCTAAAATCATCGCTTTTCAAATGTGTCTTGTGTCTTGATAAATTCTCCCTTTTTCTACCATTTACCCTGTTCAGCGTCACGGGTGAGCTCGACTCTATCCCAGCTGACTTTGAGCAAGAGACAGCATACACCCGAAACTTGTCACCTGTCAATCACAGCGCACATTACCAACCATTTCCGCTCATATTGACATTGAAAGGCTATTAAAGGTCCGTAGTACATTTGCCATGCGTTTTTTGTCACTATGGCATAAAACCCTAGTCGACTGCTAAATTTCTAGAGCATATTCAGTTCATTGAACATAAGTGTAATTATGACTTGCATGTATTGAGTGCATTGACTGCTTTTACAGAGCTACTCCCGCTCACTCAGCTCTTCAGTCATCGTGGTTGATGCACCAAACTAGTATTCTAACTCTTCCTGTGGCTCATTCACAAGCTCTTAATAAAAAGGTAAATAAAACCATGTACCTGGCTATTTCCCTTCACAGACAGGCAGGTTAATGGCTTATCAACAGTCTGTTCTCTCGACTGTAACCGATCCTCTTGTTCTTGTCACATATGGATGACACTGTGGTTTGAGTGTCCGGACACATTGTGAAAAAGCTCAGAAGGCTTTTTTGAACGTTTGAATGATATCGTCTGCTTCTCTAAAAGCAATTTGTTTAAATATTGTATACCAGTCAGGCAGCCAACCTCGAAATATCTGACAATAGAGAGAAACAAATTGCACAGAAGCCCGTTTTATGGCTTCATAGTTATTATGAAGGTTACATTTTAAAACAGATTGGATGTACATTACAGAAATGAAGGATGTATGCATTTCATTTTATGCTTAACTATACTTTGGCCTTCAACAATGTGTCATCCTTTATTTCCTGAAAAGTCATGATGTTGGCAATGTGAGATTCTATCTGACATCGTAATATATTTTAATTTCATCATTGTGAGAATGCTGAAGCATTCCCACATATGTTATTGTGATTATTATTCTCCACACTTTTTTTGCCGCATAACAACTCCCACTTAATACTTCCAATTGACATTGTTCAAATTTTAACTAGCTTAAAAAATGCACGCCTCCCGGGGTATATATCGTCTCATTCCACATTACTTACAGTATTTGCGCAATTTAACATTTCAACTTTTCCCCATTCATTTTCAATGGGACAGACATTGAACGTTTTCTAAGTATCACTTTCCTCACCCACTTCCATACATATAACTTATCATTACCAGTTGTCTGATACTGTTCGATGGCACAGTTGGTAAAGTGCATTGTCCAACCAGGTTATAATTTCATAATTTATCTCTCACTTTACTTCATAAGCATTCTACATGCATTCAAATCTTCTAGCATTCAGCTATTAGCATTCAGCTTTCAGTATTCCCACACAATTTCTCCAGAAATTGCACTTAGTCTAGTATTTTTAAAGGAATACTCATTGAACAATTTTCAGCAGTGAAAAGTTAATATTTTGTCCAGAATTAATTTGATAACTTGATTATTTTTCATGGACAATTAATACGTTTTAAAAAATAATTTTTCTACTTGCTGTCGACTGATGACATCATCAACTTCATAAGCATTCCACATGCATTCAAATCTTCGCATTCATTTTTCAACATTCCCACACAATTTCTCCAGAAATGTTTTTTGTTTTTTGTTTTTGTTTTCCATAACTCAAAATGAATACAGTACTTTAAGTGTGACACACGTATGGCTTTCCAAAAAATAATAAAAAATAAAAACCCCAACCCAAAAACTGCTCACACATTACTCACGCCCATCATTTGAATGTTCTCACTGTTCATTTTGGGTCATTGTGGTTCCACTTCAGTCCTGTAGATATATATTTACATTTTACTGTTGCCAACTGTTAAACAATTCACAATAAAGAAGATATTTGAGTGCTCCTTGCACGATGGAATGCAAGTGATAACACCATGCATTCATTGTCATTTTTTTCATCCCGTTTCCTACTGGTGCTCATGGTGTAAACTACTGTAAGTTCAGCGATGTAACAACAACAACAACAACAACAGCAGCAGCAGTTCTATTCATGTTAAATTCCTTACATGCTGGATTGCTAATGCGGAAGTGAAATAAATCTCCAAGGGCCTTCTCCCGCTTCCCTGAAGAGAAAAGCCCCAGTTTGAGTGTTCACTTGCATCATCAAAGGGCTCCCCTTTCTCATGTAATATTAACATGTGCTAAATAAGTGGCAAACAGTGGCAGCAATGTTTACACAGCATCAGCACCGACTTGCAAAGCCACATAGTGCGGCTGCCTTTGTATTCAAAGCTTAGGATGCTCTGACAACCCATGGGAAGCGACAAGATTATAGCATGGCTCACTGTTTTACAACATGTCTAATTTAGGCACACTGCATGTTGCCTCTTCATAGGCCGTCATGGTGCCAGAAATGTTGTAAGCTACCGGTATTTTATGCAAAACAATGCTTTGTAATTAGTAGATAACTTTGTGTTTGCTCCTCCCAAAAAATGGTGACGGATTAAAAAGGAAAAAAAATAAAAAATCTCCATGCCCTAATGGTTACTGACACTGGGATAGACTCCCCAACAGTCTCTTTTTATTTTGTTGTATTTCTTTCGGATGCAGTGCACAAAGTCGTGGATGTTGGAATTTTATTTGTATTTTTTTAATAAATAAACTTGAGTTGAGTTGTTCAATCAGATTTAGCCTCTATGTGCTAGCATGTCAATTTAATCTACCATGACCTTAAGAGACAGTGGTGTTGACTAGATTAGAAACTGGGCTGTTTCTTTAACCAAATTCTCCACACGGGGTTAGCTAGCCAACATACAATAATGTCAGCATTTTCGTCTTCTGATTGGTTGGTCAAAGCAAAACTCCACAGTCAAGTTGGACTAGCAAAACTCATCTGTAGCGATCTGTACACAATACAATTGATTTTTCACAGCCTACATTTTGAGGTAATGCTGCTGTGAAAGTCAATGAGACACTTGGGGGCCTATTCACTAAAGGTTTGCGTCGCCTTTGCACAGCGCTAATCGTTAAAAATGGAGCAATCCGGGAGCGCCTAATCCACTAAATACGCGCAGATGGGGAAATCCATCACTAAGTGCGCAGCCAACCAGATTGCGCCACGGTGCGCCGGTGTTATTTGCGCATATGCAAATTAGGTAATTTGTATACAAATATGCCCACCCCAATGCAAATGAGACTCATTGATATGCAGCGTCTAATTCACTAACGCCAGCGCAAATAACCACACAGAGTTTGCGTGACACAAATAACGTTTTTGGAAAGCATGCATTAACCTGACGCAACCTTGATCCCGGGAACATGACACTAGTGCATGGCATGGTGCACCGTCGCTCATTGGCTGTTCACGCAGAGAGGAGAGAGGGAGAGAGGGAAGGGGACATTCCTCAATGTTGGTTTAGGACAACGTAACCCGGGCTGATCGGCAATTGGCGGGGAGGCATTTTACGATCATTTTTACATGCCAGATGCATACTGTACGGCGAGGCCAACTTCTAAAAATATATTTCTAAAAAACGATCGCACCAATAATTTGTACTTTCTGAATGATTGACGCCGTTGTCATTCTCTCTGCTCTGTACAGCTTAATGGCGCTATAAACGCTTACTCTCGGTCCAACCTCGCTTTCTGATAATGTCATCTTTCTCGCAACTGTTACTATAACAACCATGTTCTTGGAGCAAATCCATTGCCATGTGTGATAAATCAGGTGCAAATTTGCTCCAAGCTGTCAGTTTTGTGGGTGTTTTTACGCTGGTATATGATTAGAGCAATATCCTAAGTGAATAGGTGGGTAGCTAGGCGCAGACTGCGGGTGCAGTTGTGGTGCAATATTTCGCGCTATTACCGGACGCAACACGTTCTTAGTGAATATACCCCTTGGTGTGAGCAGGAAAATTTAGTGAGACAGTCATCTGTGAGCAGTTAAACTTTTTTCACTCGGGCTTAAATCTGGTAATCAAAAGGCTTTTGAGGTGAAGTGGACTGTCATCGCCAAATCAAATCTTCTGGAAATTAGGCCCATTAATCACACAGTGCTTCATTTAGTCCTTTTCTATGTACAGCTATGATGTGTGTCTGTGTTCGAGAACAAGCAAGAGAGACCGGGGCCTTCATTTGGAAAGAGTGAGAGAAAGATAGAAAATGCTTGGTGGTGCAGAAGAAAAGCAATCAATTCTCATTATGGAAAATAGATCATCCCTCCTAATTAGAGCCACGGCTTTTTACCACAGTACAAATGCAGAATAACGCAAGCTAAGGATGTCAGGCGCTGCCCACTGCTGACTAATTAGGTGAGTGAAGGGGGGAAAGATGGTTTTCTGCCAGATAGTTTATTATGGCTAAAGTGCAATGGTTTGAACCAGTTATGTGAGCTCTTCATGAAGCACGCTGCCTTTCATATACTGTATGTCTACCTTGCATTAGGCAGAACGTTGCCAAATTCATGAAATGTGGGTACTAGTTAGCTTCCACAGATCACATTGGCATCCTGCTAGCCTGTTTTAAAAATAGCTTACTAAATGTGATTACTGCACAAGTGTATAAAAGTAGATTGCAGCCTTATTATTGTGAGAAATCATTAACATGGTCAGGTAATTCTCATAGATTAATATAATTAATTACAATCATAAAACAATAAAAATGTGTTTCTTCAGAAGTATGTATCAAACTGGTAGCCATTCATAATAATCAGTCCCCAAGAAATAGCTGTCAGTTTAAAAAATGCATTAAATACTTTTCCAGTGTTTAAAATAGAGAGAGAAAACAAACACGCACATCAGAGAGAACTGAATTTGACCAGCCCAAAATACCAATGCTGCCCGTAACATCATTGATGGTTACTAAAAAATGTTTATTGTTAGGCAATAAAGTGTGTTTGTTTTACACCAGTGTGCAGAAAGTAGACACTCATCAAATGCATCTGACCACTTATGTACTGTAAATATGTGAGGCAAAAAAAAACAAAAAAAACAAAAAAAAAACAAACAAACAGAGAGATCTGCAGCAATGCAGGTATATTGTGTCTATATTTCACTCTTGGCTACAGTTGCACAAGGCATAATGCCCAATTCCGATTTTTCGTTACATCCAAACTTTTTGTGCACAAAAACAACTGTGACTTCTAATGTGATCGGAACATATCCGTGATGTAACATGCATGTTCACAAAGCACGATGTCGAGTGACATGGACAAAAAAAATTATGTGAGGTGGCAAGAAAAGAAAATGAAAATAAAATCACATGTCACATATGGGCAAAAAAAAAATTAGATTTCCCTGCAATGTGAACATATTCCTTGACACGACATCCAATAATATGCCTTCCTTATCTCAACCTAAAAATCAATCAGAACCACAATATTGGCAAAAGTAGATGTTCAGTGTTTCTTAGCAGTAGGATAATTAAAAAAGGATTTGTTCCTCATCAAAAGGGAAATTATAGTTTAAGATTAAATGAGCTCTTTGCACAAAGTGGTATTGATCTGAATGTACCATTTTAAAATACCATGATGGGTGCGAGGCATTTATTTGAACAAAAACAGATTATCTGTCTATTGAGGGTACTTGAATTTCTAACCATCAAGCTATTCTAGCCATTGAGCTAAAACATATTATGTATTCAAAAAGGGGGAAAAAAAACAAAACAGTTGATTACTACTCAATGACCACCCAAGGAGCTACTCATGCTCCAAACCCCCTTTCGTGAGCGGATGTTGTTAAATTACAACTTATTATGCACTTTGCTCAAATATATGTTCATTAGAACACAATATGTTAATTACAAATGTGAAATATTATTTTGACATAATTCAATCCATATGCATTCACCTAGCTGGCGTTATGCTGGTCTTATTGTTGTACTGGTAGCTACTGGGGGTTTTTTTTCTCCCCACATCATAGAAGGTAAATTGTTATAGTTGTGGGGCATGTGAGTATTTACAGTTACAATATATATTTGTCATGGTAGGATGTTTGCTCATCATTTTTCACCCTGTTTTTGACCAAAGTCATCAGGGATAGGCTGCAGGATGGATGGAACTCATTTTTTAAAACAATTTTATTCATTTTTTCATTCATTTATTCATATTTATTTATTTTAAATTGTTTCTACCTAGTCTGCCTTTTCTCCACCCTGCTTATGTTGTTGGCTTTTCTGTGTGATGTCCTTGTCATATTTTATTTATTTATTTATTTATTTATTTATTTAGTACAGTTTATTGTAACATATATTATTTAAACGGTGTTGTTTGTGGGGAAACACATTTAGAGCTTTATAATTTAAAATAATCACAATTATTTATTTATTCATGTAAACAGTATAAAGGCCCAAATAAAAGTTTTACCACTCCAAAGATGTTACATTATTTGTTAGAGTAGTTCAGTGGAATCAACACGCCTTTCCACGAAACTGTTTTTCAAGGAACAACATTTATTTTGTTGGTACGTGTTCAGGAATTATGTTTTGTTGAATGATGACTGAGCTACTAAAAGATGAAGATGGAACCTAAAAGAAGAAATAAGTATGACGTAGTAATTTTCCTGTTGTCCTGGGATGTTAATTTGTTAGATTTGTTCAGTCGAATCAACGTACATTTCCATGGAACATTTTTCAAGGAAAAGTTTTTTTTTTTTTTTTTTTTGTACGGGCTAAGTAATCATGTTGAATGATGATTGTGGAATGAATCACTCCTTTAATAACATCTTGTGTCGTCCTCTATAAAGCAGACCGTAGCCACAGTGTTCTACACTTGTTAATATGTTGGCCTTGGTGAAGGTCAGAACTCTTCTGAGCACAATTATAGTTTGTGGTTGTAGTTTTATAAGCTGCTCAACTGTGCACCAATGTGTTTGAAAAGGGTTTTGAATAGGTCTCGCTCCTCCACCTCCCTTCAAATTCCATATTACAAAATAAGATATCAATTACTAAATTATACAAAACACCTTTCATTACGATACAATGCAGATCTATGATCTCATTACATGCTGTAGGTTTAACTAATAAAGTGGCCACTGATTGTGCAGCTATTTTTTTCAGTTATTAGCCCACTGATAAAATATAGAGCATATTAAACAGTAACTGAATGTGTGGATAAAGACAACGTTTTGTTTGACAGGTTATACGTTTTGTATGAAGGCTTATTGGAGAATATTTACTGACCATAATGAAAGTCAAGCTGAAAAAGCACCCGTACAAAAGGAAGTTGTCACTGTCTATCACTAACTACTGAAAGAACAGTTTTTTTTCCTTTTTCTTTTTTTTTTTAAAGCAAACATTGTTTAATGGTGGATGGATTTTGCTTCGTCATTGACAAAAGAGAATAAGATATTTTGAAGCTCAAGGTTATCTTGTACTCTTTTCTTTAAGTTTCGTGTTTTACTATCAAGGTTGTCCCAAAATGTGTCCCGGTTCTGCACTGCTTCCTTGTTTCTCCTGTTTGGAAACCGCATATTCCGTAAATGTGTCATATTTGAATATGTGGCTATCGCAACATAAGATTTTCTTTGCCCATTCATTCAGAAAGCACTGCATCAAACTGTGCTTTCTCTGTCACTATGACAACAAACAAGTTTAATAACAGACAGTTAGTCACGAGTCAGTCATTGAGGTGGTAACGCTTTTTACACTTAACAATGTAAAACTAAATAAGGAAGAACATGTCTGCAAATATCCAATAGGGGGGCCTGGATTGTAATCTGCGGATATATTCTTTATTTATATATTTATGGATATTTGTAAATGGTTCTCTGCCAAATATGTTTGTGTCTTAATTGTAAGGTAATGCATAAATTTCCTTAACACAAGTGTGGTGTATTGTTTGGTCAATTTCACAGACTTTTTATTTAGACACTTGGGAACTGTTGTAATTTGTTGGGGAAAAATAAATAAATAATGTATCCCCTTTATGTTTCAAGCAGCCATAGCAACATCATTTGCAAAAAATGTCCAGGAAATGTCCCATGCCAAATGTAGCATTGGCTCTTTTTCTGAGGCATGCTTCTCTGGCATACTTTCACCGAGCATCATAGTTCGCAGTGTTCGCAGGCTTCAACTCCCTCCGGTGAAGGATAACATTTTTTTTTTCAGGTATATGTAAACTTTTTCAACTATTGCAATGGATTTAGGGAGGGGAAATTCATCATCCTAAACGTCTGTTGCATTTATGGTGTGTTGCAATATATTCTGGTAATATAAAATGTAAAAAAAAAAAAAAAAAAAAAAAAAAAGAAGAAAAAAACGTATGTGTTATATTTTGTAAAATATTGTAAAGCATTGGTTATCCATTCATCCATTCTGTAGCACTCATCCTCTTCAGGGTCACAGGGACTTGGAGTAAATCACAGCTGACTAACTTTACATCAAAAGGCAGACTAGGGTTGAAACTTCAATTCTGATGATTTTTTTTTTTTTAATTCTTTTAGTTAAATACCTTATTTACACCATGAATCTGACATGACATTTAAGAAAATGTTTCAGATTGCTGCAGTGGGAGCGCACCTGGGACCAAATGCATAGAATTCTCCAATGTATAAAGCTGCATAAAATGCTATATATGCTCCAGGCTGTGCTCATTGGTTGCACTTAATTGCAATTTTATATCCACTCAATTACACAAACACAGATATGTAAACATCCTGCTCGGCTGTGGCTATTTCTAGTGCTGGTGCCACTATTGGCTCACATGCTCAAATAAACCAGCATTGAAGTTAATCAATGACCATCATTGAATGTCAGAGGACTGGAAGCGGATTTATATGCAAGGCTTCATTTGACTTTACAGAGGGCTTCACATTCCATCATAAAGCTATATATTAGTGCTGTCAAAGTTATCACATTAAACATGTATTAATGCAGGTTAATCATACTATTAATTTTGACTGCAGATGATCCTTTAGTTTGACAGTGGATGGTTACGTTAAAGGTAGCACAGGTTGTATTTGAGCAATAAACATAACTCCATGCATCAAAGTACCGTATTTTCAGCACTATAAGGCGCACCCCATTATAAGGCGCATCTTCAATGAATGACATATTTTCAAACTTTTTACATATATAAGGAGCTACAGTTGAGGCTGGGGTTACGTTATGCATCCATTAGATGGTGCTGCGCTAAAGGGAATGTCAACGAAACAGTCAGATAGGTCAGTCAAACTTTATTAACACATTCACTGCCAGCCCAGAAAAAACTACATCATTTGACGTCTTTTGCCGTCAATGGCACACTGCCAACCCAGAAAAAACTACATCATTTGACGTCTTTTGCCGTCAATGGCAGTGAATGAGTTAATAGATTACAAACCTGCTTTCTGACAACTCCATTCACTCCCAAAATGAATAAACAGCTGTTTTATTATTTTCTCTGAGGTAAAGTATTAGTATTAGCTCGCGATCCAAGATGGCGGGATCTTCTGCGCATGCGCGTCACCGATCATGCAGGGCCAGCGATAGCGTCTTGACAGCGAGACCTGTGGCGGCTCAATATTGATCCATATATAAAGCGCACTGGATTATAAGGCGCATGGTCAGCTTTGAAAAAATTGAAGGCTTTTAGGTGCGCCTTATAGTCGTGAAAATACGGCAAAGCATTTAGTATTAATATTTGTGTATGACATTCACAATATTTGTTCATGTCAAAATAGTGGAGTCTTTTTTTTCATTTTAAATTATGCAAGCGACTTAGCTGTTTAGATTATAGGAACACAATGTGTATGTGTGATTCAGTGTGTACTGAATATATCCAGTTTTTTTCTTGGTATTTGATGTTTCCGCTCTTGGCCCTGTGCTTTTGTGTGCCAGCAGCTGTCCTATGTGACAGTCAGCTTCTTGTGGCCATTTCCCTGTAGATTACACTGAAGTGGACATCTCCACTGAATCGCGGGCTAACAAACACATTCTTTGCTCCTTTGCCACATGTGACAAGTACACCACAGATCAGTTACATTCCCTGTAGTGTCCCAAAGAAGGAGATGTTGGTACTACCTACTCTACAAAGCTGAACTGAAGAAATGTCATAGTCAAGTCAAGTTGTTCATCACTGGCCCAATTTTCAGTGTTAGAGCATATGAAGCAGCTTGGGATTTGTCAGTATTTTGGCTGGATGGGATTGACTCGCTGCAGAGCTCGATTTCAGCTTTGAGCATTTAACCACTTCAAATGAGTATTTATGGAGATGGTTTCATCACTTTAATTTGGGGAACAGCAGAGATGGTTTGCAATTGAATGGTGTTCTTACTTATTTTTAGAAGAGGTAATTTGACAACAGCAGTTGGACACAAAAGGGCTGTTAAATTAAACTCACTCAATATCCTTTTTTCTTGCATGCATGTTTAATGTTTAAACATACATCCTCATACTTTTTACGATGACACCAGCATTGTGCTTAAATACACGTGGGTTAAAAAAAAAAAAAAAAAAAAAAGGAAAAAAAAAAAAAGGAAAAAAAAAAAGGAAAAAAAAAAACATTTATGCAGTGTTATCATCACTTTAGATGCTAAAAGTGTTTTGTAGCTTCCAAGACGATCCAAATAGCTTATTGAGTGTTTAAGGTTGCCGGCCCCCGGTATATGCAATTTGTTTGTACCCATTTGTTGACTTAAGTGGTCTGCTAAATTGCTGGGATTTAGGCCATATAATGACACTTTAAAATGTGAAAATCTTCTCACCTATTATATTTTCAGTCACTATTAACGGATTTATATAAAACACAATTTATCTTGTGCTTTTTAACCAAACAATTTTTAATTGATTGTTCACTTGTTGTATCCTTACTTATCTGCCTGCTATTATTGCTTTCAAAATGAGTCATTGATTGTGTGGTTGCTAAATCGTTCAAGGAGAGCATTAATACAGATAGAAGTCAATGCCAACCATAAATGTGATTGAGCCTGAGATGGAGATGATTTTACACAAATTGATATGAATGATACACTTTCATAAATTGAGTTTTCAACAGCTCACAAATCTCATCATCATTTTTTTTTCTCCGCACTGTCACTTGCAATAGTGGGCGGTTACTTGCTTCCGAAACTATGGGAACCATTGCAATTGTTGCAGTTTCTTAAATTTGTTTCGCTGCATCCATGTCATCGTCTCTCTTGCCTGAATGCATACTTCCATGCTAAGTGAAAGTGGAGTCAATGGAGACGAGTGAGGCCCGCTAAGCTGCTCTTAGTCACAGTGTATTGTCATTTGATTAATGGGGCAGAAGAAGCCATCCACTCTCTTACTAGTGGGGAGTCAAATCAGCATATCTCAGTCATGTTGGTTGAGTGTTTTGTGGCAGGACTCACAACTGGTGTAACGTATATTATACAAATCACAGATTTATTACAGTAATAAATGTTCAGGGGCTTTTGACTTCCATTGTACTCTGATTTGACACATCAAATACCGTTTTTATTTATTTTTTATTTAAATCTTCTTGAGGGAGGAGGCAATTCAGAACTTCAGCAACCCCGAAATAGTCAACAGTATAATTTGATTTTACGTATTTTCCGCACTATAAGGCGCACCTAAAAGCCTTCAATTTTTTCAAAAGCTGACCATGCGCCTTATATATGGATCAATAATGAGCAGCCACAGGTCTCGCTGTCAAGACGCTATCGGTGACCCTGCACGATCGGTGCGCAGAAGATCCCGCCATCTTGGATCACTAGCTAATAATAATACTTTACCTCAGAGAAAATAATAAAACAGCTGTTTATTCATTTTGGGAGTGAATGGAGTTGTCAGAAAGCTGGTTCGTAATCTATTAATAAAGTTTGACTGACCTATCTGACTGTTTTGTTGACATTCCCTTTAGCGCAGCACCATCTAATGGATGCATAACGTAGCCCCAGCCTCTACTGTAGCGCCTTATATATGGAAAAAGTTTTAAAATATATCATTCATTGAAGGTGCGCCTTATAGTGCGGAAAATATGGTACTAAGTTTGTGGTGGCATTATACCTCTCACCACTGAAGGGTGTGTCTGCATCACTTCTCGATCCTTAAGTATGAAAGCCTATTAGGTCCGTAATTCAGGATTGTCTCATATACAATACTGACTTTTTTTTTATAGGCGTTATTGTGACTGTGAAAGTTTTTGTCTACACTATCTAGTCCACATTTAGTGGTGAGCAGTCCAGAATCAATGCTGCCCCTCGCCCAATGTTGTTTAAAACCTTTAATTGTGATAATCAGAAGAAAATGGAGTGAAAGATATTATCTAAAAGATGTAGTTTATTTGTCATTACATTTAATTCCATGCTATTAGCTTTTCTATGGCCATTAAGCTTTCATTATGCTATAAGTTTTATATTTGCTATTACTGTGGTGTAAAAGTAAAGTGATTGCAGATGTTCTTGTGCTGCAGCATATAAATTCTTCCTCAAAATCCATGTGGAAGTCAGTTCATGCTTCAGTGAATTATTTCTGATATTAGGAATGGCTTTTAAAGTGAAAATATGGAAGACAAACATTGCACAACGAGGAGAGACGTGCATAGACAACTGTCACCAGATATTAATTGCTTCACCATTTCAAAGCAATTACTCTGGTCGTTTTGTTTTGTTTGGGTAGCAAAGATTCCTGGAAGGTCTTCTGGCTTTTGTGAACACTTTAGTAGAAATAGCATGTCTGTGTCTGTATCTGTTGGATGTTTTCTCGTTTATTTATTTTGTTTTCATTAGCTGTCAGTTGGTCTGTCTGCTGGTCTGTTATGCACTGCCCTTTTGAGGGACAAATGTGAGGGAGTGTCTGTGTTATTGTGTGTGCGCATGTTGCATGTCAGCAATAAAGAAAGTGGATCCACAACCTCAACCACTCATCCCTTATATAGAAGGAAAAGGGTTATAATCCCTGAAGTTCAGGTATCCTCTCACTTCAGCAATTCTATACCGTCTGAAATCTAAAGAAGACATTTCTGAAATGCTTTAATTGCCAATTTGAATTTAAGAGTTAGATCCGTGTGAATATTGAACAGCTCAAAAGAGAGCTTGAAATCATATTCATACGCGGTGTCACGTGAAGTGCGGAATTGGGATGCCAACGCAAACAAGACCCAGGAGTTGGGAAACAGAGTCTTTATATCCAAAAATACAAAGTAACAGCAGAGAGCAGGACTGTATTCAGATGGCCAAGAATGAAACACTTTATGGAGAAACCTTGACTGAGAAATCTCGTCTGAGAGATCAGGGCTGGATGCATGGAAGCAACGTTGAACACATGGAAGAACAGCACTACTGACAGTGATCACTTTGATCACGATAACCAGAACAAAAATGTGTATGAGCCATCTATAATCATCAGTATTTTATTGTTATTATTAGTAGTAGTAGTTGTAGTCGTAGTAGTAGTAGTAGTATTTTTAGTATTGGTTACAGTATCAACAGGACAGTCAATCTCATGTTGGATATTAGTTTGTAATTAAATTGACCCAGGACACGTTATATTTCTAATTAATAATTCAGAGTTAAATGCAAATTATCTAAACGGTCAATCAGAAAGCAGACAGCACGTCATGTCACCCCTGCTCAGACGAGAAAGCATAAATAATAGTAGTCTGACAGACACCCCTTCATCAGGCCTCAGTCATGAATATGAAAAATATTATCAGCAACAGGATTATAAAGGCAGCTTGGTGTCCGTATAGGTTCAACAGAAGGCAAGGTTTTGAATATCCAATTACCCAGTGCGGTAACAACACTCCTGGGATGGCAGCTGTGAAGCTGCCCTGATCGCGACTCCTACAGCCTGCCTTCTGTTTTATATGTGTTATGGAAATAGCCTTAAATGCTGCAGGCTTGGTCCCGGCTGGTCATAAGGCAGAAGCATTAAGGCCGCTGTTTCCGATAAACGCGCCATGTTTTAATGAGTTCTTCATACAAAATAGCCTTTTCAAGGTGGAAAGTGAAGATTGAAAGTCTTATTTACAGTGGGAATGTTCAAACATTACTCCCTAAGGAGTGGTGGTTGTTACACTCTTCCAACTCCTACTGTTTAATGATGCAGTGCTTAAGTTCCACATTTATTATTTACATTTTATATAGTGGATCATCACCACACAAGTAGGCACCCAAAACAGATTTGTATTCTTCTGATGGGACAAGCCAACAATTGCAACAAAATATCTGATGGGATCTATCTATACTTTTTAAAGCATTCAAAACAAAAGCCACTTCAGTATTGCTTGTTTGTGGAAAGTAGGTTATGATATGTATATAATGTTCTTGTGTTTTGTTTATTTTGCCTAACGACACTCTAATCAAGAAATTAATTAATGAATTGCTAAATATCAAAAGCTGCTTTTTTTTCTATATACTCATGGATATTATGCTTCTCAATTTTGCTGTAGAACTTTGAAAAAATATGAATATCCATGATAAGTCAACTACAAAAACAGGCTAACAGAATATCTTTCTTGAAGTTACTCGTGTGTCATATTCTTGGCCATCTTCTAATTTTCCCCAGACATTTCCAGTCGACATCCAACTATGTACTGTATTCAATCGCATCATGATCGCTTCAGTCTATTAGAACCTACAACTGGTAAAAAATATACTGTTATGTCACTGTTTTGGAGTGGGCATCGGCATACTGGTTTTGCCTAGTGACCCACCATTGTGAGCTTCAGCTCAACTGCAAGGTTAATTTTAGTCACCATTAAAAGTTGCAATGTAGTGTCCATGGTATTGATGCTCAAAAATGGTGTACAGATTTCAAACATCCTACTGAGTCATTCCTTTGTCAATATTTTAAACAAGTTTCTGTCCTATTTTATATGATGTCTCGACTGTGTAATGTGTGAAAAGTGGATGTCTTATGGAAAGATTTTACGTAAAGCATTCCTCAGCCTCCTTTTATTATTATTTTTATTGTCTTGTGTTTCACTGAAGTTGTATCTCTTTGCATTTGAATCCTTTCAGGTAAGAGGCTGCACTAAATGCATTTTTTGGCACTGAACTACTCTGTTGTAACATCTATTTTACTTTTTTTTATTTTTTTTATTTTACGTTGTGTAAAACAAAATATTAACTTCCACTTAGGTGCACACATTATTCACAAAAGTGTGGCTTCATATGTAAAAGTCTTATCCATACTTATTCTGATGATGGTCTGTCAGCACTTCAAACCTACATGTTCTCTCCTAGATGAAAAGAACTCATGGACAGTCTTTGTCAGACAAGCAATCTCGATTCATGTTCGCAAATTAAGGATAAAGTGTTTTTGTGCTCCCTCAACTGTGATCTTTGAATTTTACCCAGCATGTTCCACATGTTGATGTAAAATGAGCATTTATTGATTTACATAAATCGTCCATGTTCCAAGAAGTTATTTCCACTACTCGTTTGATTTAATTTCTTCGTCCTGCTACCATCCCCACTTTAAAGGTTAGGCATTAAGGTCTGACAACTGCTGACCTTTCCCACCACAAGCATTTATTATGCGGCAAGACTAATCATGCTTTTCTTCTGCATCTGATTGATGTGAGAAAGCAGAAGGATGTGACGTGGAGAAATGTCAAGGTCTTGCTGTTTTCACATTGTGTAGGAGATTTGGCATGGTCCCAGACTTTGGATCAACTAGAATTGTGGCCTCTTTGAAACTGATTAAGGCTGAAACTGTGTCAATTTTATCATGTGAAGCAGACACTTAATTAGGTACATCTACATAATAGATAAGGATCTAGAACATCAGAGGGGGGAAAATATGTACGGAGTACGAAAAAAAAATGGTGGAAGCATTGTAATCTCCTTTGTAAGAAAAAGTCAATGTATTGGAAAAATCTCAGGGCACTCCACCAAGTTATGTTGTATGAATATGGTAACAGGTGGCTGCCCATGTGAAACATTTCTTCTGCCATACTGTGGTAGAACATTTTTTTCTGCCTGGTGCTTGCATGGATAGATGAACAAAGATATTTGTACTATTTAAAAAAAAAAAAAAAAAAGTCTACCAATGAAGTCAAATTGGGTAAATTTCAACCATGAACCCGATGATCTTTAAAAAATATATATTTCCTCAACTTCTCAGCAAAATGTAGTCATATGGAAGTATTCCACCACAAAGCTAAATGAAGTACCAGTTGATAAAATGTGCTCGATAGTATCGTAGAATGTGAATGAGACTGAGAACATTCTTTCTGACAGTGGGCAGAACATTTGTCTTTAGAATACAATGATAATCTTGCCCAACTTTTTACCCCCCTTCCAATTAACTAATGAGCCACAGCTTTTTACAGTAGTGCTAATACTAGCCAAGATGGTGATGTGCATAGTTGTGCCAGCTAACAGTTATCTTCTTTAGTTCTCTTTTTGTAGTATTTCATTGCTTGTTTTGTGACCATTCGCTCAGCCTGCCAGTAACCCAAAGAAATTGGCAAACAGCACCAAATACATGTTTCAAGTGGCAGATTTGACAACGAGTCTAGCGTACCAAGTTTGTATGCATCTCTATGTAACAGAGATCTTGCGTTGGAGAGTGTACAACTCGCTCGAAATCATCTGTGTGCATCATATAAGATTTATTTAATAACTTAAAGCTTTTATTTAAGAGTCAAATTGTTTCCCAACATTTGTTGAGCCAAGTTATCTATTTAGCACTGGAAAAATCTAATGGATACCCCCCCCCAAAAAAAATAAAAATAAAAATAAAATAAAAAAATAATAATAAATGGTATAATTACAGAAATAATAATTAAAAATGTACTGAAATATATGTGCTGTTCAATTCAACAGAAAGCTGATATTGTATATCTGCATGAAGCTATGACTTATTCTCTTGGAAAAATGGCAACAGTTGGATGCATTCATTTTACCTTTTGCCATCTAGTGGAAAAGCATTACATGCTTTCTGATATTCCTGTCCTGTAGATATGATGTAAGGTCCGTCAATCTGTCAATGACGGATGCCTATTTTGTTGACGATTAATAATTGACGAGAAACTGAGAAATACTGACGGACTGAGCATTGCCGGAAGTGGCTTTTCAATAATCAATGTAATCATCAATAACCGGGTCAGTCCTAATGAATCTTGATGGAATGCCCATTTTGCTGATGAATGATGGAAACATTGGTGGATGCCTATTTTGAATGATGAAAACATTGATGGACGGCAATTTCGCTGAGGAATGACAGATTGACAATTGCAATGCAGTTGGGCTTGAAATGTTGGCGGATTGACGATGATGGAAGGGTGTCCCGACTGTTGACGATTGCAAAACGACTGACACTCAAATTTAATTGACGCTCCCACCACTGTTAATTCATAATAATGCTGTCCTATAATTAATTCTAGCACTTTTAACCTATAACTATACAAGACACAACTGATGTTCCTATGAGTCATCATATATCGAACCGAAAGCTGTGACTGCAAAACTCAAATACAAGCAGAACTGTTTTTGTGACCGTTCCATTTTTTTCCTTTTCTTTTTTGACCGTCTCTAAAATTTTTCACATTTGACTAGCCAGTAACCATTGAAGTGTAAGTGGAGGAGAGGTGAATTGCTGTCTGAGCCCTTTGCCTTGAATGCCACACAGTGTAAATTGATGGCAGTCTGTAGGTTATTTGACAAGAGGCATACTCTCAGGTTGACAGTAAACCGTGAGTCTGCACCAAAACTGCGTGCATTTCGGATCATTCAGGCCAGGAATGTTTGAGATGGTGACTGATGTTAGCTGTTCTCTACAATGCAGCGGGTTAAGCAGTTCCAATGTCGCCTCTTTGCAACCGATTTGAATAGCCGCCGTTGCTGTTGGACTGGGGGACTGTATGAATAGATTAAACGAAACAACCCAGAGGTCCATTTTCATAATTATGTTTTTGTGCCAAGCCCCAACTGCTTGGCTAGCACTCATATGGAGGGCAGGATGGAAAGAGAGGAAGCAAAGAGAAATCAATAGCAGCTTCGAGGAGAGGGGGGGGGACTCTGAAAAATAAAAAAAAGGCAGTCTGGCTCCTGTGGTTGCGCTATAGCCTAAAAAAAAAAGGAGAAGATATTGAGTGAGTTTAAAGCACTGTACTTGTGCCACCTTAGAGACGCTGTGTTCTTTTGGCTTTATAGGGGGTACCTGAGCCATCCCATTCCCTGTGGTGCCTATCCACACACACGCACCACACACGCATTCAGCATTCCTGTAAACTTACATTCATTCTGTACAACTGACTTTATGATTTGTTTATACTACTTTCAATTACCTCCCTATGTCCCTTTCTGAGCTTGATAAAATTTTATATTGGGGATATTATTTTCAGTGAGCTCAGCCTCTCCTCCTAAGGCCTTCTTCATTAAGGCGTCCAGATTTTGAAGCCTGGGGAGGAGGTCACTTGAAGAATCATGGCTCCTTGACATTTAGTACTACAGAGGGGGTCAACAAGCAACGCACGGAATGCTGCAATATGATTGCTAGCATCATCTTTTCTGTTACATCAGGTGCCTCCACTCCTCTTTCTGGTGCAGTGCGTCTGTACGTTTGTGGCCGCACACACGTTATTGTGCTTATCTGAACTGTGTCGTCATCAGCCCCCGTTCGTTATCTCATGTACAATTCTAATGTCTTCCTACTCGCAGCACTGGTTTACCTCCCCAACAGCCTGCAGCAAAATTATCATATTTATAAGCGAACCGACCGCATTTTTTTTAGCTGGAATATCCAAACCGTCAGCCCCCGACTCCAGAGGAAAGAGCACTGTACATCACTCTCTGTCAAGATTCCATGCAAACTCAACCGTGGTTGTCAAGGAGATGATGGTGATGGTGAAGTGGATTGCATTCCGTTTCAACCAGCTCACATTTTAAATTATATAGATTCTAATAGTATCACAAAGCCAGGTTGCATATTTTACTTCTCTTGAAATTACATTTGTCAGCTAAAGTGCCATGCACTGCAGGGATTTCTTCTACGTAGTTTGAAATAATTTATTGTGACAAATTCTGATTTAAATTGCTTCTTGATTGTCTTTTAATATCAGTTATTAGTTATTAGCACGCTACCCCCAAGTGAGTCATTTTAAGTAGCAGCAAAGCATACTTACTTTGCATTCCATCAACAAGTTACATCATTATTATGCGCTCGAGTTTGAGAAGTTTGTATTTCTTTGTTTAACAAGTAGTTTTTAATAAGTACAGTTGTGCTTGAAAGTTGACATACCCCAGGGGTATGAATTTTAAAGTGATGGAATTGGAAGTATTAGTGGAAAAGCAAAGCATCATATTTCTAGATAGTCTGTTAATGTTGAAGAAGGCAGCAACAGCATAAACGCCATACTTTGTTTGATTTACCTCAACTCATGTGCTTGAAAATTTGAACAGGCACGTGTCAATCCTGCATACCATTTAAATCACAGTCCACCTGAGAAACTGCTGATGAGCACAAATTGTCACCGTTTTTAACCATTGTTGATTATGCATGACTCCCTCTTGTGATTGGATCCAAGTCAGCCCTTAGATTATTCGGAAGCTCCAAAAATGTTTTGCTGAACAGACAATATGTCGCAGGCAATAAGAGAAGACATTTCAAAAAATTTTACAGGAGCAGAAAAGTTCTCAACTTCTCATTTGCCTGAGCTAGCTCACCTGCCTGACAGACGCACTAGCAAAATCAGCAAGCACAATTGTACTTGGGTTTGATAAATCAAATTGTGGGTGCTAAATTATTCGATTTGCAGTCTTCCCGCAACGTGTAAAGTGTACTGCATGGCAATTTTCAGTGTTTTGCAGTTGCAATGATGGTTGTGCCCGTTTAATACATCAGCTTCCATATCCCTTTGCATGCATAATCAAGTTTGCATATTCAAACCTTTAGTAAATCTTATGGATCATTAAATGGTGACATTTTTTAAAGAATCCATGAGATTACACATCAACAATATCAGCTGTGTGTGTGAGTAAGCGTGCGTGCACATGTGCAAGTATCAGTAAATGTCTGTAGGCATGAGGCAGACAAATCAGCTGTGTATAGGATAGAGCGTCTGTCAGCTCCTTGTCAGTGAGCTTGTCATTTAAACTAAAATGATGAGTTCTGCAGAGAGAACAGAGTTTGTCTCTCATGCGAGCATGGAAAGGAAAATGGTAAAAAATGAGACTGCAATCATCAGCAATAGTAATCAAATGAATGATCCCTAAGTTCATAAGTCATGCTCAGTCTATGCTGTGCAATCAAATTAGGAGAATAGACTGATTTTTTTTTTTTTTTTCGCCTAAGGCTAGTCTAAAAAAATGCCTGCATGGTTCAGCTCTACTCTGTACTGGTGAGACATTTTTTTTTTCTTATAACATGCCATGTATACCTGTACCATACTTAATATAAAATCCAATAAAGATGTTTTTTTAAGTTAGTTATGACAATTTTTTTTGTTTTTTTTTTGTACACTAATCTTGCCGAATATATCTATACATGGATCTTTTTTGATGTGATATGCCCGGTGGCCATCCTTCCATGGGCAATGTATGTACGCAATTAATAGGCATTGATTTTTCCAAGGCATTGTCCGTAGTAAATAACAGTGGGTCATCAACCCTTACTGTTTCACTTCCCATGTCGACTCAACTCGCTTGACGTGTGGTGTTACCAAGTTCCTTGCGCCTTACCTTTGTCCCCTCCGGGTCATGCAATGTATGTACAGACTGCTGGGAGCTGTCAACTGCATGACAAGGCAAGTGGAAGTACCCCTGTGTGCAGGGCTGTGATTGTTTTTCAGTCTGCAAATTGTATTCCCTTGATACCAGCTCCATCCTGCTGAAGCGTTGACATACTGATTTATTTACTCTCACTGTTGATATACATATACTGTGTTTGTGTGTCTGAATGCATGTGTGAATCTATTTTGTTGGTCCCGATGTCTATAAGCATCAGATAAGAGGTCGTATTTATTTGAATGTCAACTGCATCAACAACATCCATCAAAATCAAGACATATCATCATTTCATCAAGTTATTTGGGGAAGGATATAGAATTTCTATGCCGATTATTAATTGTATACTATAGGAGGAACCTGGGGATATTATTGGATTCTTATTGCACTGTTTGCAATGGGTCTCTTTTGGCTCACATTCAAATTTTGTGCATTTGTAACGATCGAACGGACTAGACCATGGGCCAAAAATAGTACAGTATTTATTTCTTCACTTTTGATGAAGCTATTACAGTTTCATTTTTTCCCCATCAATTCAATTCTAATCCATTTAACACTTTGCACATCAGCTGACCAAATTTCCTTCTAATCACGCCTTTCCAGGTCACTGCCATTGTCCATGTGAGCAAAACGAAATAGAAAAAGGGGAAACAAATAGAAATAATGGCAAATAGAAAAAAAATCAAGAAAGAAAAATTCTTCCCTTGTAGCAAAGTCATGCTTGAAGAGGGAACATACATTGGTTTGTAAATTGGACAAATGTGTGTTTTACATGATTCGGCCACCTGGAATGTCGTCTCCAGTTCCTCAAAAAGCAAGCATCCATAGCATATAGCTTTTTAATGTTGCATCTGTCAGATTGGAGAAACTAGAACTGGAGGGTGTAGCACAAACTACACAAGAAACATTTTTGCCCCTTCTCATTTATACTCCGTGTTTTTAATTTTGCATCTCAAGTGTCCCAGGACAATCACTGCAGGGACTGCTTCTACATGCCGGGAAATTTTACAATTTGTGAAAGCAAATCTTAAAAGCTTTTGGTGTGTAGAACATGATTAGATCCTGACTGATCATGTTGATGTGTCAGGAGATATGAATAATCAATGAAGATACGCTCCTATGCTTCATGCATGTGTCAGGGGATCACTAAAGGTAATTGAGAAATATGCCGTGTGTAAAATGGGATTATCAGGATCTCAAACATTTTCTGCAAATAAATAGCAAATGCAAGGCATTGCCAAGTGAAAAGGTTACAGTAATAAACAAAACCGCTCAAGACCCACTATCCAATTATTTGCCAAAGAGTAAAATAAGTGTATTAATAAACTATTTGCATACAGTAGTGGCAGCAGGGTCCGTGCAAGTAAGTTCCACTTAATTGCACGGCTGTTAGCGAATACGTACATCCAACATTACTTAGTGCAGCTCTGCTTACCTTTTGTATTTGAGGTGCGTTTCACCACTCTATACCCAGACTGCAAATTAATATTGGTTCATTTACCCCAGTGAATTAACACTTGATCGATAACTATTTTTATACAAGTCAGAGTCTGTTTTCCTGTTGTAAATGTGTATGTGTGAGTTTCGTTTTTGTTTTTTCTTCAGCAACAACAGTTATTGTTTTTCATGTTTCTTGGATGGGTTGTGCCTCTTAAGTCAGTTTCATTGCTCTGTACAGTGACAATAAATATCCATTCATTCGTCCAATCTGGACATTTTATGAGGTTTCTAGACAAGACCAGAAACATTCAGTTTGTGTAAGTTAAACCCTACTGTTTGCTATCTCTAAAAGCACAGACTATGATCCATCCACAGACCCTTCATCCACATGGAGACTGTGACTTTTTACATACAAGTAGAATGGCAATAAAGGCAGACAGCTTGGACATTGTTTGATTTATTATCCACCTTCTGTGCTCTTTGACTCAACATTTCAATCAATTTCCAGTTACTCTCCTCCATTTGGGTGATTTAGATAGCACGGCAAAAGAATGCCCATCCTTTCAAATGCAGTGCAGGTCTTCATCAAATTAGAATCGAAGAGATTATTCAAGGCCGAGTGAAATGACAAAATCAATAGTTCAACGCTAAAATGAAGAATGGGCATTCGTAGGGGATCACTCCCTTGACTGCTCCTTCCCCATCCATCTCGCCTTCTCAACTGGATTCATCTCCTATCTCAGGAGAAAAAAAAAAAAAGCAAAAGCATTCCTTAGATAATTGCAATTAGGAGTTTGGCTGATGTTGCATCCTTGGACCTTTTCCAGTTCTGTGTGTTGGTTAAGAGGTGGTGGGAGTGGGTCTTTTGGGCTTCTTTCCAGCCTCCACAAAGCTCTTTGCCTCCCACACTCACATGGGCCTGTGCAGAAATAAGCACAGGGATGACACTGGGTCTTACCGCAATTAGACTGTAAATCGGACAAATGCAGAAAATGTTATTTTCTGACACCACAAACAGCAGCTATGTGAATTATTTTGGTAAATTGTTCTAAAAAAAAAATGAATGAAAATGCTTGCCCAAATTCCAACATTCTATATTGTTTTACAAAGTTATCATTTTCCTTTAAGCTCTCACATTCATGTGGAAAGCGCAGCCTTCCTTTCGCTTTCTCATCCTCACCCGCACCCGCACTCGCACACTGACACGTTTAAACACATCCGCGCACACGCTCGCATAAAAGGACGGCAATCCATCAATGCTCTCATTGCTGTCATGAGGAAAGAGACAGAGCTCTAAGCCAGAGTCGTCTAACACAAATTTGATTTTGCTCAATTTGCCTCAAACAGCGACATGTGAGCACTGGCGGCGCTAATATAGACTGGCACCTTTGCTGCTAACAGCCATCCATGTGTTTGGCTCGTTTTCAAACACTGGCCATATTCGCACCACAGGTTTTTGTTGCATTATACAGGTTGACGTTATGAAAATGAACAAAGACTGATTCTGTGTAGTAGTATGTTGACTTCCCTTCCTTATAAAGAATATGCAAGAGATGTAAAAGTTTATCTTTGCAGGTTATAAACTCGTTTTTATGCCACAAACAACAAAATATCACATAACGCCAGGGGAAATGGGTATCACGATTAGCCTGACCTGCAGTTAAATGGACTGCAATGAGTTGTGTCTGGAATTTAAATGTTCACAACTATAAAGTGCCTCGTTACACCACCAAGTGAATCCGGATGGCCCAATTGCGGTCATGCATCGCAAGTGTGTTAGAAATGTCAGCTTATCGAGTTTACAATTC
The DNA here is from genome assembly GCF_051991245.1 of Festucalex cinctus. Taxonomy (NCBI): domain Eukaryota; kingdom Metazoa; phylum Chordata; class Actinopteri; order Syngnathiformes; family Syngnathidae; genus Festucalex; species Festucalex cinctus. Next base: position 13,607,265 of record NC_135416.1, read on the forward strand.
TTTATCCGCATTTGTGAAGTTGATGATTTGAACTTGAAATAAATCACATTATCATGCGTCAACTGAAGGCTTTATTCCATCTGTCTCGCAGCTCTTCCTGTCATTGTTAGCATATTGTACATGCTTTCTGTGGTAATGCTATTGACATTTATCTGTGCTTGTCATGTAGCTATTACTTCTGTGGGACTCAGCATTTGTTACGTCCTTTTTTTTCTAACACAGTGTAACACTACCCCCTGTCTTCATAGACTACAAAACAGAATAATGAACAAACTGAGCATGTGCCATATTGAATTACCTTTGGTAGTCCGCACATTAAGAACAAAGGCAGATTTACAAATCTAATTGAAATATCACAAGGAACCGCTGTTCAAATCTTGATTCGGGCTTCATCTTAAATTGCAAAAAACATACATGGTAGGCAACAATCAAATGGATGGATTGATGAAATATTGCTAATCCGTTTTTTTTTTCTGTTTGTCTTTCATTACTCAGGTGGCCAACTTGGCTTGCTCCATCTCTAATAATGAAGAGGGTGTCAAGCTGGTTCGAATGGCTGCTACCCAAATTGATAGCCTTTGTCCACAGGTAAGTTCTTTCTCTGTGTTGTAAAGCATTCACACAAGCCCTGTGTTGAGTGTTTATGTCTAAAAGTCATTTTAAAAGGATAACTTTTTTTTTCTTTTTTTTTAACAAATGGAAGGGAGCTGAGACTTAAAGAATCCAGGTTGGCAGAATGGGGGAGCCATCCATCAATAATGCGTAGGAGGATTTTATAGTGCTGTTTCTCAGGATGTAAGCACCAGTGGAAGTTAAAATCAATACATTGTTTCCAGGGTTAACAGTGGGCCTTTTTCACAGAGGACCCAACTTTTTTACAAGCAAATAAGATGATGTTTGAAATTCCTTCTAATGGTCTGTCTGATACAATTATATGTCTATGTACAATGAGGGAGAAAATCATCATTTAACTTTGCAAATATTACGTACACGACCTCAAACTAGTGTTATAGTTCTTGAGATATGTCTTGCAACAGAGATGAATGAAACACATTTGCTCATCATTAGTGTTCTAGTTTTATCCTGCTCATCTTCTAATATATTTACATATGATTTGCCCTGGTGCCATCTATTGATTAGCCTTCACTATCTCCATTCCCAAATCAGTATAATTTGACGAAAACATGATGTAAACATTCAAGCATCAACATCTGATGTCGTCCCTATGAGTGTTTCTGTTTAGTGCAGTCCTTGGTAGGGTCAAAATTGCCCTTAGTAAATTTCCAGATTTAAGACGGCTGCAATAAGGGACGAGGACAAAACAGTGCTGGCCTTTGACATAGTTAAAATGGTTATTAGATCATGCAATGTCTGCTTGGTTGTACTGGCAGTTAGACACTTTGCTTCACATTCACGCAAAAGGACGGCCAGGATTCCCACATGACAGCACACTATAATTGCACATTTTAAAAATGACTTTTTATGACACAAAAATACTCTACTACAGTAATGCAAGTAAAGGAAGCAAATGTTATTCAAGAGGAAATGCTTTAAAAAAAAATGCTAACCCTGGAGACTGTAGGGTCCAATACTGCAGCATCCGTAGCTAAGGCATGACAACAGGGAAAAATGATGTTAATGTGTGGCCATTTATCCTCAAAAGAGCGGGTTAAAGATTAAACACAGCTCCTTTTTGCATTAGCGGTAGTGTGCTGCGAAGCAGACAGACTTGTGTACTGCTTCCTAACACTGCACTGTCTATGTTTGGTTCTCAGACTACATCGTAATTCTTTTTTTTTTTAAATCAGTACACATAATACAGTATAAAGTATATTATACCGGCAGTACTCTTGTGTAGTAACACCTCCCCCTGGTTAAATAAAGGTTAAATGAAAATGAAAAATATTTGTATGATCGATATTCCATCCACCACAGATGTAGCTTGGTCCTGAAAGTACTTGAAAAAAAATAGACATTCAGGGTGTATATGAGCAAACTATTTTAGAGTGGATGGGGAGTAGAAAAACAAGTTGGCACAGGCTTAAACCCCAATCTATTGGTACTTCTTTTTTCCACAAATTAAAAACTTGAAAAACAAAGACTAAAATTAAAACTTAAATAGTTTTACTTTCAGGGGTGTCCAAACTACGGCCCGGGGGCCATATCCGGCCCGCCATACATTTTTGGCGGCCCGCAGCAAATACGAAAAATAATTTTTCAATGCTGTTTAAAAAAAAATAATAATTAAAAAAAGAGGGTGGATTAAACATTTCTAGCTATGCAAAGACACAAATTTACAGCTAATAATTCAGTTTTAGAAATAAAAATAGTTTCATCCACTTGTTGCTTAGTGTCAAGGTCCAATTTGTGAAGACATCACATTAGATTAATGGTTCTTAAGTGTGGTCAGTTGACGACCGATTGTTCTTGTTGTGGTTCAGATTGTCAAGTTGGGATCAGCTGCTGCTCAGTGGAGAGGCATATCTATTATAGTGGCACACAGGAGTCACTATTTGCCTTGTGACTGTTAGCAGTTTTCAAGAAGTAACTGCACATTATATCAACAATTTATAATTGCTTCATTGATTTTTACCATGTTTAACTCATTCACTGCCATTGACGGAAAAAGATGTCAAATGATGCATTTTTTGCTGGTCTGGCAATGAATGTGTGAATAAATAACTTAAAAAAATCAAAGTGGCCCTTGCAGCTTTCTATTTTTCTGTATGTGGCCCTCAGAGGAAAAAGTTTGGACACCCCTGCTTTAGAGGCTGAGAACAAATGAAATGTAACCATTTCTCTGTCTTGACAGGTTATCAATGCTGCCCTCACATTGGCTGCCAGACCTCAGAGTAAAGTAGCCCAAGACAACATGGATGTTTTCAAGGACCAGTGGGAGAAGCAAGTGCGCATCTTGACTGAAGCCGTGGATGACATCACTTCTGTGGATGACTTCCTGTCAGTGTCAGGTATAAACGGGTGCTGAGTGGTCAATGTCATTCTGTTTAACTAACTGTCATTTGCTCAAAAATCCTGTTATTTGCTCTTCATCCAAGAAAACCACATCCTTGAGGATGTGAACAAATGCGTCATAGCGCTTCAAGAGGGAGACGTGGACACTCTGGACCGAACTGCCGGAGCCATCAGGGGCCGAGCTGCTCGAGTTGTGCACATTATAAATGCAGAGATGGAGAACTATGAACCAGGCGTCTACACTGAGCGTGTGCTGGAGTCCATCAAGCTCCTGTCTGAAACTGGTTAGTATGTTAGAAAATGTACTCATGTATAATTATTGTAAACACTAGTGTTTTTATTTTTGGGTTGATTTCTTACTGACAACAACATTAAAAATCACATAGCAACACAATAAATAAAGAAATATTTTGTTCATGTTTGCCAGGCAGCGGTCTTAGTACACCATCATGCTGGGTTGATCTGCAAACAAATAAATGCTAATTAGGCTGTTTGAAAGACAAACTCGGGATGGACCGTGTTGTCTCCCAAATAACATGTTCCAAATACAGTGGAACCTCTAAATTTGAACACCCCAAAAGTGGTACAATTTGAAGTTCTACCAACTTTTATAATTTATAAATTAATTCCAGTAATACCTATAAAATGTCAGTGGGTCCCAGTGTCTCTACTGTGTAAACAGCCTTCCTTTTGCCACTTTAAATGGCAATCATATTCAAAAGGGGAGTAGTTCTACGTCGGTAACTTTAGTTTTATTTCATTTTATTATACAGTGATTTGCTTCAGTCTTTTGAAAACTGTCTGTACAGTTGAGCTTTTATGATGGTGAAAGTAAGAGACGGAAAATAATGAATTCACATAACATTATCGACAGTAAAACATAAGAAAAGCTTGGAAGCGAAACAGCGTCACTGAAAAGAATGTGTTCAAGGTTGTGTAAAAGATACTGTTAATGCCTTGTTGCACGCTGCTCCTAATGCAGAGCTGCTACTGATGGCATTGGAAATTTTGATGCAAAGACTTTGGCAAATTGAATGTTGTGTCACACAGCTTTTATCAGCCTCCCAGTGACGTCAGTAAATTATAAACACACCTGGCTTGATGTTCAGTGTCCCACATTGATTATTTGGCTGGCGTACAAACCCTGGATGCCACCTGTTCACTCTGGAGTATTCTTAGCTTTACTCAATTTATCATCTGTTATGTTTTTTGTTTTATAATCATAAATGTGCAGGTAACCTGCCGACTACAAAAATCACGACAAAGATGTTGTGATACTGCATGTTGCGGGTTTAATGCACCAGTACAAAGTACAGTACACCAAACAATGGAACGAGCAGAAATGGGATTTAGCAGTCACCTGTCTGTGAGATTCAAATCAGATCTCAATCCATCTTTTAATCAAGCCAGCCCTCCGCATGGTTTCATTCTTGATTGTCATCCACGTGTTCCTCATTCACTTTTGTCTCTCCCATTATTGCCTATTTACCCCGTGGCTATATCTTTTGTTTCCATTGTCGTGTCCACGTGCCGGGATAATTGGTAACTCAATCATCTATCCTTGCAGCTAACTGATAAATTGCAAACAGCATCAGGTGAGTCACGTGCTCACACACGAGTCATCAGTCTGAGGCTCATCTGGCACTGACACCCCCCATAATAGACCTCCCGCAGCACGTGTTATATGCTGTCATAGGCACATTCTCTTCTATTATTGCATGATTCTCTTCATTTGATTGAGGTATTTAATTGCTAAAGTACAGTGGACACTTAAGGTTAATTTCATATGACTATAACCTTGTCTCACATTAAGACTATAAAATTATGCTGCTATGCCATTAATCCTGCGTGAAGTATCAAGCTTGATTTAGCGGCAACATAGAATTGTCATTGTGTTGTGTGTGAATGTGCTTTTTGTTAAGTTTATATAGAGATCGTATCTACAAAAACATACAGTGCAATATGCACTGTATTCCACAGAGCTTTGACTGAAAAATATGCTTCCCCGTGATATTGATTCTCGAAGTTGTTAAACACACTTCCTCTTAGCACATAGCATTATGTGACAGTAAAAGTCACAATAAAAAAACCTGCCTCAACATTTTTCTGTTGGTTTCATAGCTGCACTGCACTATGATAAAAGGGTGTATACTTACTGTAAATGTGGTCTGCAAAAATCAATTTTGGTTAGATGAATATTGGCAAATAGAAAACTGCTTTAACTCGTGTAAATTTGAGGATGTAACAATTTTTTAGTCTTGTTAATTGCATGTAATTAGAATAGTCAAAAATAGTGGATTAAAAAAAATGCTTCTGCTTCCTGATCTAAGTTTTGTGGTCCTAGCTGGGGTATTTTTAAGGGCTACAATGCACAACTGATCTGGACCATGAAGTACTTATTGATCCTCCTGAACTTTTGCTTCCCTCGCTCCCTCAAAGACCTGAAGTCTATGGATTTGATCACAGTCAAGGGGAAATCTATAGCTGAGGGAAAGATGATTCAATGTAGCTGAACAAAGGAAAAGGATGCAGGACCACACACTTTTAGAGGGTACCAAGTCCAATTAACTCGACTCTTCCAGAAAATCAATAGCTGTCACCAATGATTTCACTAAGTGTTTCGAGCTTTTTGTGGTATTCATTGATGTGATGTGTCCTCCCCCTCCCACCTTTCTTTGTGTTGTGAATGTTTCAAACATTTATTCTGGACCATCCTGTATGTGCCCTGTGAACAAAAGCAACGAGACGGATTTCTGAATTTATTAGACCAAACCTGTGTCTTTATTCTTTCAAAATATATTAGTTATATTCTTCCAACTTTGGCGAACTACTTGAGAGCCCTGAGTGACGTCAATCCCATCCTGCCAGGTCTTCACTCAGATTCAACGTCAGTGACCTCTGACCTCACAAATGAATACTGTAACTCTCAGGAGACTTTTGCCAAGACCTAACAACCGTAGAGATCCTTTAATACTCTATGACATGCCAGAATAGACTGTTGCTGCAACTTCATCATTTGGCCCCAATGCAAGTGGACTGTATTACTAAAAAAAAAAAAAAAAAATGGACTTCCCTCACCCAGCCTATGTGCGGTGAGGCTGGTTGTCATTTCATGGTGTGTTTGTTTACATCAATGTCTATTTGTCCATCTTCATGACAAGGGCCACATCAACACCAAGACACTTATCACAACTGCCTGCCCTCTAACCTCGTCTCAATTTGCCCATCCTTGCCTCTCGTATATTGGGCGTGATCAGATTAATGGGCCGGCCAAATACTGGCAGCCAAGGCACATGCACAACTCTTGTGTGTAAAGCTGAGCCATAGATTCCTGACAGACAATCTACACATCGGCCCAGGATTGAATCGTGTCCTTGAGAGGAGGAGAAATCAATAGCTTAATGGGAAAGTGGTTATGGTCAAACTCCTTCCTCTCCTGGTCTCTTCCTCCCTTCTTCTTACAAGACACTTTTCTGACAACTGCTGTAACTCCCCATGTTTAAACTAATCTCCTCTGCAAAAAGAGGGCGTCACATTTTAAAGTCAATCATTAATGTGGTGCCTGGAGAGGGTAGATTAAAAAACTGATATATGGCCTAACTTAGTGTGCCATTTCAAGAGGGGGGGTGGCATTACTCCTAGTTATTACATAGGAGCATGTTAAATGGGATTTAGTCAGGATTTTATAGTGAGTAATAACACATTCTTATTGTAGCCCACATGTTATGCCTGTACATTTTGGGAAAGCCATTTCATACTTGAATGCATTAGGGCAGCATGATGAGTTCGTGGTTAGCACGTTTGCTGCAGTCAGGGTATCCGGGTTTGGAACTCTGTCCGGACTTCTCTGTGTGAGGTTTACCTTTTCATGCTGACCTTGCAATGGTTTTCTCCAGGTACTGCAGTTTCCTCTCAAATTCCCAAAACATGCATGTTAGATTAATTGACTGCAACTGTGAATGGTTGTTTGTCTCAGCCAGGGTGTCCAAACTTTTCCCTTTCAGGGTCGCCACATACAGAAAAATCGAAGGATGCAAGGGCCACTTTGACACTTTGACATTGTACAACTTAAATTAACATGCTAAAACCAACACGTCAAGCCATTGTGTATTCTATTTTTATTGATTTTTTGAAAATGGTAGTGTGGTTGGATGGATGTTACACTTGTTAAAGGTGATCATGTCACATGAGATGTGGAGTTAGGACGCAAACACAGACAAGACACGGTAGTTGCCAGAGTCTTTAGATACAATAATATAAAGTAACAATAGAGAGCAGGGCTGGATTCAGATGGCCTAGAAGAAAGCACTTGATGACAACTAGGGAAAGACACAATTCAATATGGTAGAATAAAAAAAACTACATGACAAGGACCATAGCTACTGACATCATCATCATCGTAAGGGTCCTCGCAACTGCATAGCAATTGACAACATTATATCATAAGGAACATAGCAACTGCATAGCAACTTTTCATGATTTGGGGTGGCCCACAGCACTGTATCCCCCTAGATTAGACCCATCCCTGCCCTAAACAGATTTCAACATTCAGAACCAAAGCAAGATTAATTATTAATAAAATGACAATTTTTAAACAGTGTTAACTTGAGGATCCTCGTTAGTCATTAATATTTCAACAGCAGCGCCCAATAGGCTTGTCAAAAAAACACACTTAAGGGCCGCGAGAAAATAGACAGGGAGCCACAAATGGCCCCCAGGCGTATCCTACCACCCACCCGCAGCCAGCTGAGATAGGCTGCAGTTCCCTGTGACCGAAATGACAAACAGTATTGAACATGTATGGATGGATGCAGTAACGTGTTTTACTCATAAAATGTGCTAAGTTGTTAGGCAGGTTTTAAAGCGTCATTTGGCCTGTACTGTATTTTGTTTCAGTTGGGTTCATTTTGCTTGCTGGTTGCGGTGGACTTTATAGGGTGTTTCGTTCATAAACCTGTTGGTAAGTAATAAAGCATTTTTCAGGGTTAGCAATATAATTTTAAGAGACTCCATTTGCACCAGGTGATACAGGCAAAAAATTGCCATGCACTCAGGACTGATGCTTACGTGCATGTGATTGCTTTTGCAATTCACTATGCAAACTGTGTTCGTGTGGAATTGAGGATTAGTTTGGAGGGGGAAAAAAATGAGTTAAAAAAACTGGGTTGTGCTATTTAGAGCTTGTTAAACACCTCAGAGGGGCACGCCATCTCTGCACTAGGGGTTCTTCATTGTTCTTGCATAACTTCCTACTTTAAACTGTGCCTAAGCCTGGAGGGTGAAAAAATCCATTCCTACATGGTCACATTTAATTCCCTTCATCATTTCTCAACCGGAATGAGTGAAATTGCTCCTTACCATCAGCAACCTTGCTCATTAAGAGCTTGCAGAACATTTAAATATTTCTATTTAAAATGCCTTCCCAGCAATTCCCGAAAGCCTATTTTATGCTGCTCCAGTAAGTGGATTAAACTAAATTAAAAAGGAAGAAAGTGAGAGATTTTGTTGTGCCTTTTATGTTTGTTGAAACATAGCTTCACGCCAAAAGAAGTATGCCTCAGATATGTGCACCTGAAATGCTAGCTGACTAATTGATTCAGTTCATTCATCTTCAGCCTAGAGAAAGCAAGTAAAGATGAATACAATCACACACATGTGCAGGCTCAGCATTTGAGCTGCTAGACTTGTTTGTTGTTAACTCTTTTATAAACCCATTACAAATGTTACTGTTTCTGACCATTTTTACAAAACTTGGTTCTGTTGTCTCATAATAGAAAAAAAAATCTATGTTTGTGAGAACACCATTTCACAAGTACCGCATTCAAGAAAAAAATTAATTAACTTGGACCTGGAAAATCACTGATAAATGGCCAGGAGACGGAAAAAAAGGAACATTTTTAATTATTATTGAGAAGCATTAACAGATTACTTTACAAGCATAAAATTGTGAATGCATATGTGGGTGTGTGGGATTCTGTATGTAATAATGGGGTAAATCGAGTTCTATTTGTAAAGTATATGAAAACATCTTACTACATCACTAGCTATCTATCTACCAAATATATTTGGTTGATTTGTTGTTATTGAAATATCTCCCAGTAAACCAAGTTGCAGCGATAGCGAGGGTCTGCTGCACAGAATGATGAAGAATGCTTGTGGTACAGAATCCCAAATGGAGTGAACTGGTTGGCAAGTCCAGAGTGGGTGAAAGTAATCATCCTTTGTGTCTATTGTGCATTCTCAGCAGGTGTCTGTGTTTGCCAGTCTCATTTTGTACGTTTTGTCCTTTTTATATTGAGCGGAGTTATGTGTTGTGTCTTCTCATGATGGATTTGCTCTGGGTTTGTCAGAGCAAAACTATTTCTACTTTTATTCATTTCACTCCGGAAATCATTTGGTTGGAGATGAAATGTTTAAAAGTTTGTGTTTCAGTGAGCGATCGGGACTGTTCTAGAGGGGTCGGAGTTCAATGACGGTGAATTGATTATGTCTTTTTTTAAAAATATATTAGAATTGTGTTATTAAAGCATGTATCGGTTTGTATGATGGGCTAAAAGTGTGGCCAATATCCATCCGCCCCCGCACACACCCAAACAGTTTCAGTATATGTAGATAATAGAAAACAAAATTATATAATATAATGTTATGTTTCATAACAACTCAGGTGGATGTAATTGTGCGGATATTGTTTGTTTGTTTTTTTCTTTTGTATCATCAGCCACCAGTGCTGTCTTTCTGTACGACACAAATTCTAATTTCGGCACAATTTTACTGAACACACAACAAGCATCGGCTCCGTCACCTTTGACCGACCTGTTTTCTACACAATGGGAGTTTTTCCTGCACTGTTTGGCTTTTGTTCCACTGAAAATGTGTGGATCATTTTTTTTTCCTTTTCAGGTCTAGTGATTTGACAGGCTAAGTGGGCTTGTTTGCTTCTTTGCCTTGCAAATGTGCCACACAATCAGGAAACTTCAACAAGCACACCTGCAAGTGACAATAATTCAGTGGCAAGCAAAGAGTGATATGTTTCAGTGGTGACCGTTCTCTACCATAGATTTAATCATGCACAGCAGAGGATGTACCACGGTGTGATAATCTCACAATATTAATTAACAACTACAACTTCAATCAGTTTTTAATTGTTTGTTTTTGGTAAGACGTTTTTGCATGATCTTGATAATAATTTTAGGGGGTGGTGTGGCAAGTAACAAAAACCTTAAAAAAAAAAAAAAAAACTCAGATCTTACTTAGCTTTACTGGTATTTTTGATGGTTTATTTAGAGCTCACCAAACTTTATATGTCATTAAAATAAAAGTGTGTAGAAGACATTTATGTTGAGGAAAAGTGTTAAGACGAAGGGATCTTCTTTGCTCTGGTTTCTGACTGCCAGGATGCTATTTAAAATTTCTTATTGGAGGTTGCATTATTATTTTTTTGTTTATTTTGTTGTGGCTATTTTTACTGCATTAGCAACCTTTCACACAATCGCAAAAGGAATATCAAGTTAGCCCTTCCTGCAAAGTATCTAAATCTGTTTTGTTTTGTTTTTTTCTCCACTTTCTTCCGACAGTCATGCCTCGTTTTGCTGAACAAGTGGAGGTAGCAATCGAGGCGCTGAGTACAAACCCGCCACAGGCCTTTGAGGAGAACGAATTCATCGACGCATCCCGTTTAGTCTACGATGGAGTCCGGGACATCAGGAAAGCTGTCCTCATGATAAGGGTATGTCACTTTGCTCCTCGAGAAGAAGTTTTGCTATATTCTGAGTGACCTTATTCTTATAAAACGTTTCTTTTTTTTTTTTTTCTTGTAAAATACTTTTTCTTCCGCCATTAAGATTCTTTGACTTGTAACTTAATGCCCTATGCTACATTTGTTAGTCTATTATAACTTAGTTGTCATGACTCTATTGTATTTAACTATTTATTTTCTGTATGGGCCTACTCCTCCGGTTAGTAACATTGCACAGGCCACCATTAGCTGTGACAGAACACAGAAATGTAGAAATCGAAATAGAATGGACTCTTGCCTCCAGAATCATAATATGCTGTAGTCACACTTTATGAACCGGTATAGCCGGCCAGATCACATGGGCTAACAATTTTTGTGAATATTTTACCCTTGACAGAGTTCTGCAATCCACAGAATGAATTAATTGCAGTTATGCTAAGGGACATTAAGTATTGCAAATATTATCAATACTGATAAATGTACCATGCTAGTGTGTATGTAGGTGGTTAAAAAAAAAGTTCATCTTGTCTTCAAATATACTGTATATAGTCTTTTGGTTTTTCTTTTTTAAGACAAAAAAAAAAAAGATTTTTCATTTGACCTTGACTAGTTTCGGTGTCGACTGCCGCTTTCCTGAGAAGCTGTCAAACTGACAGTTGTGATGTGTCCTATTATCAGCTGATGTTCCTGGGCGTAGCCGGCGTGGCAGTACTGTCATATGACGCTCCACGCCGACTACGCCCTCCGTCACTTGATGGTCTCTGGAGAAGTCGATCCCAAGTGTCTAATCTAAAAAAAAAAAAGCATAAAAGAAGCAATAGAGACTAGGAAACGGGAACCGGACACACTAAACAGGGACGAAGGAACTTTTCAACTTTCCCACACATGGGATCCACGTTTCCGGAGACTGTTTTCAACCTGCACTATTTTACACTAATATTTATTTTTCAGTAAATGAATGATTTCATAATAATTAATGATAACATCATCATTCACAAACAGATGTCAGTCCATCTGAAGCAACACATATTGCATAAGACATGCTGTGAATCTCTTATGAACTTATTTATAGGAAATGGCATATATTTATGAGTACAATTGTATTTATGGGCATCATATTGTCTCCTGAGTCAGGATGAATAACATTGCAGCCCTGACAAATATTACATTAATAGATCTAATTTCAGAGATGTCACATCCGTGCAATAAATCTTGCAGGTCATTCAACTGTGCATCACAATAAGAAGGCTGAATAACAACATGATCGTAGCAGTTCTACTCGCTCGCACTCTGAAATGAAACTATCTGCATTCTGTACCCGAGCTGGCCCTTCTCTAGTCACCATGTAATTCATTTATTCAACTTTATGCAGGCTGGAAGCTTTCCCGGTTGCAGCTCATGAAAAAAATCTAATTATGGAAAATAATTTGATGCTGGTAAATAATGTAAAACAGGCAGCTTTGAACTTCCATGGACCAGCTGGATTCATAATCCTATCCATGTTCAAATTCTTCCTACAAGGAAACAACTTTCTCTGTTGTCAGACTATCATATCGGTAAAAATACCTATGACAACTGTAATGCTTTATGAGCATATATTGTCATAGAGGCCTTATTTTTCCTCCTACATAAGCTGAGAAAAAGCTCCTTAGGATTTATTTTTTTTTACTGCACAGATCTTATGAGCCGCCATTAGATTAAGAAACCAATTTGCCACAGTATTTAAAATTCAGAGGTAGGTATTGAGAAGCAGATAAAACTATAATGAAAGTTATAAAAAAGCATCGCTCTGCCGTTCCCTTTATTTTGGTGCACATGCACATAATAGAGTAGCAGAAAAATATGAATACATTAAATGTAAATCTGTATGGAATAGTGTTTACGCTGTTTCGCATGGCTATTACTATATGTCTTGTCTGTCCAACTAATAAGATAAATCACTTCATTAAATATCCATTAAGGCAAGCCTTAAAGATGCAGTGAGACGCAGATGCAGTGAAAAAAAAAAAATGGGGAAAAAAGGCTGGCTATTTGCAGTGTCTAACAAGTGTATTAGCCATCACCCAATCCATGTATAAGCAAAATTATCATAATTGATATCAAAATTGGTAATGATTTTTTAAATAAACTGCCCCCCCTCCCCTCCAAAAAAACAATAATAATAAAGGGTGAGGTTGATGAGGGACATGTAGCATACACATGTACAAAATGTCAAAATCTAGTTATATACTTACAGTCCTGAACAGGGACAGAAACAAAAAAAATGTTTTTGTTGTTGAATGTTACACTTCATTAATGTCTACCTTCTCAGAAAAGTCCAGCAGACCAGTTCAAATTGGGTATAAAAAAAACAAATTCATTCCTTATTTCTGTTCATAATAATAAAATATAGAGAGGTTATTGATAACGCATGCATTGTGATAATGGATGGTTTCTTCTTGGTTTTATGGCAGGTGGTCTAATAAATAAGTGATTGTTTCTTCAAATATTTGTATCTTCACACAACATTCGCACAGCTTTCTTCATTACGCGACAGTGTGTTTGTTTTTGTAAATCTTTTAATCCATCACAATAAATATGTCTCCCATTTTTACAGTTGCAGTAGAATTACTTCATGTACCCTGCAAGATAGGGATCAGCAGGTGATGATGTGTGATTATACAACGCGGTGCAATGTCACATTGCATTGCATTGCACATCGTGGCCCATTTAAATTAATGAGGGGTCTGCGATTTTTCATGCAGCTCTAATGTCCTTCTAGACATAGTCTAAGTCATCTATTGAGGAGTTTTGGCTGCTGCGCAACTACATTACTTGTGAAGCCATTGTCTTATATGTTAAAGCACTAACACTGATTGGCAATCAAATTCTGATAACGGTTTGTTTTTACCTTTGACATTCACTTGAAAACTGTAAGCAGTGGAACTAGTTGATCTTCTCTTCGTTTGTTTTCAAGGAAAGGACATGTGATTACCGTATTTTCCACACTAGAAGGTGCACCTCATTATAAGGCGCACCTTCAATGTATGACATATTTTCAAACTTTTTCCATATATAAGGCGCTACAGTAGAGGCTGGGGTTACGTTATGCATCCATTAGATGGTGCTGCGCTAAAGGGAATGTCAACAAAACAGTCCGATAGGTCAGTCAAACTTCATTAATAGATTACAAACCAGCTTTCTGACAACTCCATTCACTCCCAAAATGAATAAACAGCTGTTTTATTTTCTCTGATGTAAAGTATTAGTATTAGCTAGCGATCCAAGATGGCGGGATCTTCTGCGCATGCGCGTCATCGATCGTGCAGGGTCAACGATAGCATCTTGACAGCAAGACCTGTTGCGGCTCAATATTGATCAATATATAAGGCGCACTGGATTATAAGGCGCATGGTCAGCTTTTGAAAAAATTGAAGGCTTTTAGGTGCGCCTTATAGTGCGGAAAATACGGTAAATACAATATGCTTTATTTACTGTACCAGTCATTTTTTAATAAAAAAAAAAATGTAACAAGTGGAAACATAGATTTACCACAGTTATTGAAATGTAAAAATGAATCAATCTTAAATGTAGTAACTGTCAAGAAAACAGCAACAAATTGCAAATAAAATAAAAAGTGTAGGTAATTATTTCAGGCTCTCTGAACTTATTTTTTGTGAGGTTTGCTGACGACCAGCACAATATGCTAACTTGATTCTGCACAAGTTTTCTGAAACTTTAGAAGCCCTACCTGTACATTTGGTTAGAATTCTGAATTGTACCACCTCAGGAGCAAACAATTAGTTTCCACTTAAAACAATACAGTACTTTTGGATGGCGTATGTTGTTGGTAATGTTTGATCATTTTCTTTCTTTCTTCGGTGATTATCACAGACACCAGAGGAGCTTGAAGATGACTCAGACTTTGAACAAGAGGACTATGATACTCGCAGTAGGACCAGCGTCCAGACTGAAGATGATCAGCTTATCGCTGGGCAAAGTGCCCGGGTAAGTAAACGTCCTTTTCTCAATTATCGTGCCACCCAATGGGGTAAATATGACCTTTTTTTTTTTTTTTTTTTTTTTTTTTTTAAGGGTGATTATTTCTAGTACACCCTATTCAAGAATGTGAGGGGTAAAATCACATTCATCAACAAAGAATCTCTACCAAATTCCTCTCAGATGGCAGACAATACAGTAGATTAGACCGTGCCAAGGCTGATACAGCGATCACTGCGGTCTGGCTTTCGCTGCACAATGTTCATATTTCACTGGGGTCCATCTTAACGACCATTATGAGGATATCAACACTTGTTTCCCCAAACAGTAGCAAAAAAGCCAGTGGTGTGTTACATGTTGAATGAATTGTAAATGGCTCGCGTGTGACTTGGCCCCATGCCTTTCTCTTTGGCGCAGGCCTGCATTATACTGCCTCGGCCTTCATGCTCGGTGCATCAGGTTTATGTACAAAGAACAGACTAATAAATAAAACGATGGGGCAAACATATTGTGGTTGAGCGGTTTTGTACCATGCCATCAATATGCATTGTCTTTTGATACGCCATACTGCATTGCCAAGGCGATGACAGATATGCTATTCTCCCTACTCTAAGACATGTACTTTAACCTGCATTAACTAAACCAAAAGTGGCACAATCAGGATTGTAAAATCTTCTTAACAATCTAACTTTTATATTGCTTGAAAATAGTGTGACCAAACGTCCTCTTTTACCCGGCCATGTCCACTTTTTTTGCATCCTTTATTTTTGTTTATTTCTTAAGCATACCTTTTATTAGTGACAAAACAATAAAATATTATGTTTGGTAACACAATTCCAAGTACAAGCAACAGCTGTAATATAGCAACAGATTGGCAATGATGTGACAGGTCTGTTATTGCACACTATCACACCGGTGACTCCCATGTTGGGTTGTATTGTTTTGTTCTGTGTAAAACAGCTTTCACATCAATACTGTGCAAAAACCCTTGTAAGTTGTATCTTTTAAATAATTTAGTTGAACTCTTCCAAGGAATCCAAAAAGAAAAAGTTTTAAGATCACCAAGTTGGAAATTCAGCCATGAACCAAAAGAACAGAGCGTGGCATTTGGATCACAAATGCAGCTCCGGGGAGTCTGTGGGGGTCCGGGGTGTGAAGTGTTTTGAGTCGTTTGTATGTACTGTACACTCCCACTAAGGCTCCTGCAGTGTAACATTGTCGAGCCATCTGAGCTTAAATGCACCAGCTCTGCCACGCGAAGTTGTTTCACAGCACCAAACTACTTCTCCTTGGCAGGCAGCTTCGCTATGAGTGGGCAGCTCAATTTGGGAACAGTCTAAAGTCACAGCATGTCTCTTTGTCATAGCGTGTTGGTGTGAAGAAGGCTGTGATATAAGTTGGATGTATGGGTGACATGGCTCAATGCAACAGCTGTAGACATGGAGGGTTTTACTGTATGTATGTGTACTTTGAGCCAGCCAGCATTATCAGAAGTAATTTGTGTGATTAATGATTTAATTTGCATTATGCAAAGCTCACAATACTCGTGGCCTCTTGCCCCACACAGTCTTAATGCATGTTTCCCATCATTCGAGACTCTCATGCCCTCAGAGACTAAACATTTACACATGCGGAAACTAGCACATCCATAAAAGATGTGTTTGCTGCAAACCACTGGTGATATGCCCAGTTGGCCCCAACCTGTCATATCAAGACAACACTCCCTGCCCTCTCATGGTAATGCTAAGTGCATACTGGTGAAATGTGTTTGTATTGAAACAGACACAAGGACATATAATCCCTTTGCACCATAGGAACTGACATGCGGCTAGTGAGATTTGTGTGGTCATGAGCTCTCTACGTCCTGCCAGACACGTGGGACATATGATATCTTACTGAATGTGTTTGGTTTGTTGTCGAAAGATGCATTGTGTAAACAAGTCCCAAGAGCCTTTACCTGTGATGATTTGATGTGATTGTCCCCTTGATGTTGCTGTGATTTGTTAGGGTGACCATATTTTGATTTCCAAAAAATAAGACACTGGGCCTGACCTTGAGATACTTGAATAATACTCAGTTTACGCAAAGATGTCATGCAATATGACTTTTTTTTTTTTTTAAACGTAAGCGTCTTCTGTATAACAGTAGAAAATTGAACAAAAAAGCATAACTGTCTTGAAGTCTTACTTGACAAACGCCCCAAGATCTACTTTTCAAGCACCCAACGTCCCACAATTAACCTTTTTTTTTTACGGCATGGAAATCACATCTAGCTTGTGAGCTCAGTGTGCTACCAGTGAGCTAAAATTCTGGATTCATTTCATCAGTAAACTGTTTTCTCTGGCACTTGCGTGCGTACGTCACAAAATATGTTATCGCTTGTAGCTATCCTAACTTAACCTTGCTCTGCCAGCTGAATTTTCACGGTATTTGTGAGTTCACAAACTTCAAAGAATATATCTTGTACCAAGCCCGTTTTCACCGATCCGAAACACTGACGGTTCAGACCAAACACAGAGCAACATTGTGTTTGGGGCAGGATATACAGATGTGATAAAACCAGGTATCGCCAACACCATTGGAAAACAAACTAATCGAACATGGATGAATGGACGCTGCAATTAATTCTGTTCTCCCAGAATTGAATGAGTTAATCACCATAACTTAAGTAAAAAAAAATGTGTGTGATTCAAATAAAGCATTGTATGATGAGATGGAAACACTCGTTTATGGTAGATAGTTTGGTCTTCTCAGCAGATGCAGATATCCAATAAACTAATAAACATATACTCTATAATGCAAAGTGAATCACTCCACTCACCCCGTAAGCATGCTCACAGCATCACTTAGTACAGTGATTGGATGACAGTGTTGATAGGTCATCCATAAAATTGAACTCGCCAGTGTCTGGGCAATTTATTTCAAATAAACCAAAATTAAAGTCATTTTGGGTTGCCGCGTTGGGTGAACAAAACCAGAAAACGCTCTAATCCCTGCAGACGTTGACTCGCAGAGTGTATTGGCACAACACTCCCTCGGCTGGATTTGCAACTATGTTAAGCTCTCGAGGCCCGCTCCTTGTTGTTATCAGTAAAGTCGGGGAAGGGATTTGAGGATAAGTGAATTCTAGAGTGCAGAAGGAGGGAGAGAGGGAGGGTTCCACCGAGTTCCTTGTTGCTCCCCCATGACGTCCCACTTGGTTCACATGTTTACCTCGGCGCTCTCGTTTTTTCTTCCAAGCTCTTCGCTCTTGTCCTCCTCTCTCTTTTGTCACACCAATTTCAAAGTGAGTTGAAGTACCAAACAACACCCTCACTCACTTCCAAAGTAGATCCCTAAATTTAGAAAATGACTTTTTACTCCAAATTTCACTTCTTCTCTCCTTTAGATGAAGCACTATCTGATGTTATTTGTGATTCTTTACTTGCATATATAGTTGGCAGTACAAACCTAAAAACCTTCACATCTGTGATTCTCAACAGACCACTGCCATTATGACACCAGCAACTCTCTCTTCAGTATAAAATCATCCGTCAAGTGAATAATTGATGCCAGAAGTTTGTTGCAACACAGACATGAACAGCCAAAAGCATGAACCACATGCTCTTTGATCCTTAGGTCACAATCAGCGGTGGGAACGGCAGTCCTTTTGATTGAACCTCGTCATTAAAATTACTTCATTAAGTCAAGTCCGGTCATCTTTATTTATATAGCTTTGAAACAGCCTTAAAATGATTTGTTCAAAAGAATCGTTCACAGAATTCGTTCAGTGCTTTGCCATTCAGTTCCTGATTCAGCCCTGAGATTCAAAATCACTCTATAAGACCTTCACTTACCAAGAGACAGTGTGTTCACTGACTGTATTAAGCTATACAGTTATTTGTGAGAGACGAAGCTTCACTTTGAATGGTACACTTGTATTGAAATTATTGCATGCCAACGATTATAGAATCGCTCAGTGTGGAATCATTCACAAAGTGATACGTTATTCGCTCACAGTGAACGAATCACTACTAATCGAGTTCAGTACCTTCCCTCCCTCATCTGCTCGCTGGGTACGTCACTCACCGAAGATTCATGCGTGAGTGACAGACCATGGCAGTTCCAATCCCGGCTGGCATGCTCAGAGCTGAGCTTAACTGAACTGAGAAAGAAACCAATCAATTCATGACGTAATTCCATTCAATATGTTCACTCAAAAAATTTCATTTGCGAATCATCTGCGAACGACACATCACTAGTTGCGCAACACACTCACTTGATGTCGCAAATAAAGTACAGGAAAGACATAAAACCCCAAATTGAACAAAATAACGTAGGTCATACATGCAGTCCAGATTTCTGGACTTAAGTACAAGTTCAGAGGCCTGTGACTGTATACAGTGGAGCCGTTTGCATGGAAGAGTGATAGAAAACCTTGATATGTGGAGAGAAATATCGGCTAAGCCCCAACGTACTGACAAATGTGTCACTCAGAAAGTCTAGCTAGAACAAGACACATTTTTTGTATGAAAGAAAAAAGGAATATATGACAAAATAAGAGTGACTATTCCAGGAACATAACAACTGCATCACAGCTGACAACTTCATCACAAGGAACATAGCAACTGCATAGCAACTGACAACTTCATCATTATAAGGCACCTAGCAATTGCAGAGTGTGTGACGAGTGTGAGTGACGAGTGTGAGTGACATACCCATCTTAATAATACCTACATAGCAACTGACAACATCAACATCATAACACAATGACCCCATGCCATGTCCCAATATTCTGTATGACCCAATGATTGAAACCAAAACACAACAGGCACGTGTCGAATCTTAATGAATGGATGGGAGAGTGTATCTGTAGAACAATAGGTTCTACAAACAACATGCAATTCCTGTGAAGATGATGTAGATTTGCGGTTTTCTCACCCAGCATGCCGTTTAGAAGGATCACACTCACACTGATGTTGTGTGTTTTGGCATCAGTAATAACGGAACTCCAAACAGGCCTTGAGGGCCCAATTTTGTTTGTTTGTATTATGCGGTTCTGTCTTTTTCCCAGCTAAGCACTATGCACACATACTGATCACAGGGCCAGCGCTCAAGGACGCTGCATCTGTTTTATGCATTTTGTGTCTGTTCTCTTTTTTTCCCAGAACTTTTTTTGTTGTTGTTTTTAATTGCCGGACAATGCATTTGCTTTTTTCTTCCTGACGCTTCTCGAAGGCGGCATGAACAAAGTGATGCACTTTCTCACTGAGCTCACCCGGCACCCCCACACACCAGATTTGCTGTGAGGAAATGAAATTGGATTTAAAAACGTAGGGTGACTATTTCAGTAAGAGAATACGAAATCTTGCCGGACAGTTAATAATAGATAAGGTTTGAAAAACAAGGGTAGCTTTTTTTTTTTTTTTTCTGAACTGTACTCATTTATTCCTGCTTCCTGAGTCAATAGAATCGACCTAATGGAAACGAGAGTACTCCCACCTACCTGACATAATGTTGAGGAAAAAAAATGAATTATTCATTCTCTGGTTTAATACGTGAGATAATTATACATTTACCTTTCAAATAATACAGGATTCTTACTGCAGCTATGACCTTGCCACAAGATTTATGCCATTTTGGACCTGCCCCCAAAGGCCGCTTGGAGGAAGAAAAATAAAAAGTATTCGCAAGGCAAGGGAGAAGAAAGCATAAGAGAAGACGCATTAGCTCTTGATGGGTATAAGATGTCAAGGGTTTTGAAAAGGTCCTATCATTAAATGTAAAGTTTAGAACTTTAGTTTTTGTGAAAATCAGACTTTGGTGTGGTGTATTAAAATAAAAAAAATGGAGCTAAAGCTGCTACAGATGACTCTTCCTCTATATTATTTTCTTTCCACTAATCCCATTCTTATTCACCCGTTCCTTCAATTCTGCTCCCATCCTTATCACCCCTCTTCACCTAAATTGTTCTCCTCTGGCATTTTCCTCATTCTAAGCCGGAGTATAAAACTCATTCATTATTACAGAAGAACCTGTTTTCAGCTTGTCAAGTACTGTTTTTTGTTTTTTTTTCTGCAGGCCATCATGGCACAGCTTCCCCAGGAGGAGAAGGCCAAGATTGCCGAGCAGGTGGAAAGCTTCAGACAGGAGAAATGCAAGCTGGACGCAGAGGTGGCCAAATGGGATGACAACGGCAACGACATTATTGTGCTCGCCAAGCAGATGTGCATGATCATGATGGAAATGACAGACTTCACCAGGTAACAAGTGACAAGTGAAAGCAATACAATTTAACAGCCCTTCACAGCTCCACGGTTTTGCTTATTGTTACCTTCACTTGGATTTTTCATTTCACCACGCACTGTGATGTATGTGTCAAGTATTGCACTTGAAGGCTCTAACAAGTCCACTCGCTCTTCACTCGCCTTTTGAAGTCAAGGAAATGTGACTATGCTCCCCAGCACTGTGTGGAAAAGTGAAGTTGCAATGAATCCATTATTATACGTATACAGGACTGTCTCAGAAAATTAGAATATTGTGATAAAGTCCTTTATTTTCTGTAGTGCAATTAAATAAGCAAAAATGCCATACATTCTGGATTCATTACAAATCAGCTGAAATATTTATTGTTTTAATATTACTGATTATGGCATTTTTTTTTTCTTAGTCTGAGGAAAAATTCTAATATTTTGAGATATGATATTTGAGTTTTCTTAACCTGTAAGCCATAATCAGCAATATTAAAATAATAAAAGGCTTGCAATATTTCAGTTGATTTGTAATGAATCCAGAATGTATGGCATTTTTGCTCATTTAATAGCATTAGAGAAAATAACGGACTTTATCACAATATTCTAATTTTCTGAGTCAGTCCTGTAGACACAGTTCAGTCCAGATTGCAAATTTTTGTTTGGGGGAATTACTGAAACCCAAACATAGCATTGTAAATAATCCAAATATAAAAGATTCAGGTTTTTGATGTTAAAGTGCTTGATAAAAAAAAGTTAAGTTGAGTCACAATGGCTACTTGACATATGAGTGGAGTATAAAAAAAAAAAATAGATTCATATAAATCTAATATTAATTGACTACGATTTTCACACGGCACGTTTTGATTTCCAAAAAATAGTACACTCAGTGTAGCCTCAAGATACTTAAATGATACGCAAACTTTACTCAAAGATGCCTTACATGAAACTGTTTTAATATATGCTTCCTCTGTATGGGTAGAAAATAAAACAAAAAACGTAGATGTCGTTTGAAGCCTTCTTCGTCTAAATCATGCTAAAATATTCTGACCCTAACTTTTTTTGTGTGTTTTTTTTGTTTATGGGGTGAGCAGAGCGCTACCAGTGAGCCAAATGATGGGCCACCGTGACAGTTCAACACCATATTTGAACAATTGGTAACAATAATTTAACAAAATAGCGCAAAGTGTCTGTCAAAAACACATGCTAATTGGTCCGGTGAAAAACAATAAAAAATGGAGACTGGGCCTTTTTTTTTTTTTTCCCGAACAAAATAGCAAAAAGCCAAATATATCATTTGATTTCCATTGAACTGAGGTCTTACATGATTTGCTGACGTTACTGTTGTGTGATGCATGATGGCAGTTTGAATCCTGAAAGGGAATTATTTGTGTTTAGAAGAGTAACACCATTTGGCATTTAACTTTAGAGGTTCCACTTTAATTGGCATGTATTTCGGGGGTGTGGGTTTGATGGTTGGCGCTCAGTATGTAAAAAGTGTCAATATGATGAAAGCCTTTGTTTCCTTATGCCTTGCCTTTGGTCCACGGTCATAAAGTTCCGTCCATTCATCTTTTGAAGGCAAAATGCGAGACAACCTTTGTTGAACTGAGATATACTGTTATTTTTGCTTTGAGTAACAGACTTAAATCAGTATTTACTGAAGTTTTATTGCTTATGTTTGCTGAAAGCTTGCAGTTTTGTTCCCAATATCCTCCTCAATATCCCCAAGCTTATGGGACACGAGCAAGATCAAATTTTACAGCATTTACTCTGGATGTCCTCTGCAGCTGCATTTCTTTTTTTTTTTTTTTCCCCCTACAGAGGCAAAGGCCCTCTCAAGAACTCCTCAGATGTGATCAACGCCGCCAAAAAGATTGCAGAGGCAGGATCCAGGATGGACAAACTGGCCCGTGCTGTCGCTGATCAGGTAGCCGTGCAACTCTGTCCTTTTTATCATTTCCATCCGTCTAAAAGCCACTCTTGACTTCTCGTCACGGCTGCCAGTGCAGCAAATATCGAGTCGGAGTAAGTGAGCATAGCAATTGGTAATCTTTGATGTGGGAATTAACATGCCAGACTGTCGTGGCGGGCTGTTTTGCTGCATGACTCCGTGTCCCAATGGGGCCAACACTGAGAGCAAGACAGCAGAACCAAGTTATGTCTCTAATATAATTAGCTCGCAGCTGAGGTGTTGCATCCATTATCAGATGAGTACCTCTCTAAAACACGCTGACAGACCACTTTCGATATCTAATCAATCAGTGCTGCGCCTAGGGAAGGTGGGAGGGAAAATAAATAGGCGTGTTCGCTGTGTATGTGTGTACAAATGAAGTGGGAAGGCTGTTAGAATGCTGGCACCACTGGAGGTAATGCATAATGTTATTCATTTCATCTGCTTCTAATAAGCAGTGAGAATAAACTTAGGCACAAGACTAACTGATTTATTAAGGTGGGTGAGCTCTTGTTACAACAATAGTAACTGCTTTTAGCGAGTAAAGTCTTGGAATAATTATTGTTGCTTTCATGATCACTGCTAGCTGGCTTTATTTGCAGCAAAGCAAATGTCTGAGCTAGCGTCAACATTTAAAATGGAAAAAGCAAGATGGATTTTTTGCCAACAATGCTCCTATGCAATGCATAATACATGGAAAATGTAGTCAAGTAATGTAATGTACAGTATTGTGTAGGGGTGTGAATTGCCTAGTACCTGACGATTCGATTCGTATTACGATTCGCAGGTCACGATTCGATTCGATACCGATTAATCCCGATACGAATTTATAAGTCGATTGTCGCGATTTTTTTCATTCAAATTTAGAAAATACTAATCAGTAAGCTTGTAGAGTGTAAGATTTATATGAAAATGTATTATTTATTTATCTGAAATTTCAGTCTTATAGAGGTTGTAATCTGTTTCATGTTTGAACAGCATTAAAATCAAATATTAAGGCTTAATGTTCCGTTCATATAACATTCTTCCATGCTCAAGGTGTGAATCCTAAAAAAAAAAAAAAAAAAACATCGATTCTGCCGATTATTGAATCGATTCGAGAATCGTGCGATGTAGTATCGCGATATATCGCCGAATCGATTTTTTTTAACACCCCTAGTATTGTGTGGATGTTTGTTTTAACAAAAAAAAAAAAAAAGTCCATGAGGTAAATAAAATGATTTGTTTGTTTTGTGTTGTTTGTTTAATCTTAAAAATGATATTGTAAACAAAACAAATGTGTGTTTAAAATAAAATACCCCAAATTACTATTAAGTCATATTACTACATCATATCTTCCAGTTACATTTCTGCAGGTTAGGATCATGCTTATGAGTGTTTCTTCTTTGCACTTTATGCCCTCTTTCAAAAACATGTCCTTAATTTTCTGTACATGAACAAGCCTTCTGCTGTCAGCTCGGAGCAGAATGAACGTCCCTTCAATTGGCCTTGGAGTGTGCCGAGTAACTCAGCTGGCCCGAGGCAATGCGAGTGAAAAGCGCCGCTGCTCCCCTCATGTCACAATGTCCTGTTTTCCAGAGCATTATTACGCTGCAGAAAATAACTTGGAGCTATCGAGCATGGGAGCTGATAGTTTTAATGTTCTCTGTAGATAAACACTTTCATAGGCTTACATGTGTAAGGGCATTTGTTTTCAATTGCAGGTCTCAGTCCCTCATGTCATTGAGTGTTTGTATGGGTGTAAGTTATAACCTGAGGTAAACCTCCCTGTGGGGGTTTGAACAGTTGGAAGAGTGTCCATACATGTTTGCACACATAAGACCTTGATAAAGTACACACCACAAAACTCAGTGAAAAGTAAAAGCTGTCAACTTACTGTTATTCAGATAGAATAAACCAAAGTTGAATCCAGGTTGTTGATTTTGTACGTCCTCAATAACAAGCTCACTCCCTGTCAGGCTTTTTGACCCAGTTCTTTTTTGACTGCAAAAGTCACGGATCCACTTATATTGGTATCTAATGAAGTTTGTTTTGTTTGTTTTTTAAATGATTATTTATTTACTGTAAAGTAAAACCTAAACTAGATTTAGTCTGGCAAAATCTGTTTAAAGTATTGGTATATGACAGTTGGTGTCTTTTAGCTAGAAATGAGGGAAGAAATTCTGTGTTGATTATTATTTTCTTATTTTGTCGAAAGGTGCCATGTTGACAATTATTCATACCCTATCGCACAGCAGGCATACCCATTTTTGGAAATTTATAGATGATTGCAATACTCTAATCAGGGGTCAGCAACCCACGGCTCCAGAGACACATGCAGCTCTTTGATCCTTTTGCTGTGAAAATAATTAGTGTTTGTGTAATTTCATTTTTTCATTTTAGTTTGTTCCTTTTTAAATGTAATTATTTATATATTATTTATGGTGCTCTTTACACAACATTAACAAAACGCTATTCATTTTCTGTCACTCAAAATATGTCACAGCTGCTCATGCGTGACACCAGCCCACTAAGATTTATTGAGCTGTTATTCAGCTGCCGGTAGGTAAACCTTGGATTAAACCAAGAAAAGAAATGCTTCTCAAGAAAGCAGAATGTTTAATGCTTTGCCCTGCATGAACTATATTTTCAAACATCGCTCACATAACCTGACAGATGACAGCTTACAATCGTGTGAAGGTGAAGATGAAGGCGACGTCGTACAGCCCTGACTTTCCACGGTGGCTATTATTTAGCAAATACTGTCTATATTTAAAATTGTTAAGTGAAATAGTCCTATTGAATTGGAATTGATCACCGAGTGACTGAACACTCCACAGAAGTGAATGCAACGTGTTAAATGTTATATTGATATCAAAAAGGTTTTGGGGCTCCCGGTAAATGTTTATTTGGTGGGATATGGTTGAAACGGGGTTGAAATTGAGTATTTAAGGTTGCCAACGCCTGCTCCAGATGTGCTAAAACATCCAATAGTACATTTCAAATAGTAAAGAAACAACAAAAAATGTGAAAATGTTCTTCTGCCACTTGCTTGTTTCATTTCTATAGCTAAAATTCCCCTCACCTTAAAATCCAGCCTGTAGCTTTGTCTGTTTGTACCTCTTCATCATGAATTTGATTTTTTGCCCTCTCAATAGCGAGGTTTACATGGAGTCTTGTATGTGAAGAGAATGAAAGCAAGTGCCCAAACCGAATGAAAATGCTCCAAATGTATAAAACATGAATAAAATTGCTGGTAACCTGTTAAAGAAAGAAAAATCCATAATGGTCATAGAAATAACTTGAATCTGACAAATGCAGTAATTAAAAAAAATGAACCAATGAAAATCTCAATTCTCTTGAATTGTGGCTCAACAGAAATAAAAAAAAAAAAAAAAAAAGGCCTGGACAAGAATGTTACACTTATCTTAATATTTTTTGTTGCACAACCTTTTGAGTTAATCAGTGCAATCAGGACTGTTTTGTAACTGAGTGAGACTTGAGACTCAGCGGGTATCTTGGCCCACTTTTCATGAACAAACTGCTCCAGTTGTCTCAGGTTTGAAGGGTGCTTTCTCCAGACTGCTTGTTTCAGTTCCTTCCACAGATGTTCAATCATATTTAGGTCAGGGTCAAAGAAGGCCACTTCAGAATAGTCCAATGTGTTCAGTTGGAATAAGCAGGCCAAATCCAAATGGTATTTTATTTGAATCCAGAGGATAGATATGTTACTTTTTGCCAGTCCGATTGGAAGTCATGTATAAAGTTCAATCAGGTTAGTCAGGCTACGTCCTGTCTACGCTAGCTCTGTCTTGACATAAATGATCAGTGACGTTGACATTTACACACTTGTAAATGGCGAATTCGAGTCAGAGCTGGTCTGCTACGGGAGAGTTTTTTTTGTTTTTTTTTTCGAGTGTAAAACAAATCACAATTACTATGCTAATTAGACGACTGACCTCCATCAGGATAAGTCACATGAGGTTTACATAGCTCTGTGCGTCAAATGTCAGGTAAAACGACTGTTTTGAATAAATGTATCGGTGACACGTACTATGTATCAGATTCAGACCGGATCAGAAAAGATTATGTCGCATGTAAACCGTTTAACAGAGATCTAAAGTCGGAATGATCAAAAAAGTAAACCCGGCTAATGTGTGACTTTTCAAAATAAGTGTTCTATCCACACCAATGGTGTTTTGAAAGATCTCTGTCGCCATGATGCTGCATTAGCAGACTCTCAATTGCATGCCAAAACAACATGTGGCGCCATTACCGCAAACTATATGGCAATTTTTGCCAATCAGCCTCAATTTGCGGAAACTGGCACATTGTAACCCGCGATGGCAAATGGAAAAGTTGATTTATGTGTTAGTGGCTTACTGTGAAGCAGGTTTCCTCTTAGACTGAAGAGAGCAAACACAAATGTATACAGAGCAAGTTAGAATAAAAAAAAAAAAAGTTCAATTTTATCAAACATGTTCATGCTATTATGTAACTAACAGCATGACTTTGATTACTTGTCTTTATTCCATATGTAGACGACATGCATTTTGTATTTGCGCATTATTGAGGGTAACCTGTGCTTGTCAGGAGCACTGGGCCTTGACAGTTAGAATTCGGCTCCAATGCTTTCAGACAGGTCCCTTAAGTAGCAAACCTTGTCACAATGACTCCACATCAGGCCTATTGATGAGCGTGTGCCAAACAGTCGGCAATGTTCCAAAGTGGGGGGGGTCTTCCGGAGTCATTTAAGCACTGCACTTGACATAGAAAAACCTCAAGTGGCACGTCAGCACATTTTACCTTCGCAATGTTTCATTTTCCGCTGATTTTCACACATATTTTTCCATGTTACATTCCGTTCAGTGAGAGCACCCTTTTCAGACTAAGGCTAATTTATCATGTTTACCTTTTTGGAGAAGTGAATGGAATAGAAGAGCAATTGCCTGTAATCATATGAAAGCATTTTTTTAAGTAGGTGCGCGTTTTGGCGCCAAGTCAAAGCTTTTTGCTTCTAATCTCGACTCTGGCCTTTCTGTGAGGAGTTTGCATGCATCATCCAGGTCCAAATGAACTGTCTTTGTGCAAGGTATATTAGAACCCCTTAAAATTCGGATGGTCTAGCGGGCAAACATTCTTAAAAAAAATTTTTATAAACTATGCCGATACTCTAAATGGTTCAGGAACAGCTTCAAACTTACTTTGAATGCAACTTTTTTTTAAAAGCATTTTCGGCAAAATTGCTCGTATGATAAGGGGGTAACAATGTCCAATTTTCTTGATTAGGCTTCACACAATCAGAATTTTTCGGCCAATCAGCGATCATCGAGTTTGAAGATAAACAATAACCGATTCGATCAGAAGATTGATCATTATATCTATCTGGTAAATGGGATCCAGTCACATATAAGTATGTGCAACTCTCACAAGTCCCAAGTTGTAACACTGGAGAATCCCGACTCACTTTGTCATTGTCAAGTCAAGTTCTCAGTCTTGTCACCATGTTGCAGTAATGCAGTCTTACCTGCAGTATCTCTCATCTAACCTGTATTCAGGTATGACTCAAATCCAAGTCAAAATGACTCAATTCCTCTTCTGCAAGAATTGTAAGAAGATCTTGAAGCTTGAGGGACTGCCTTCCACCCCGGATTGTGCATCTGAATCTGACAACCATCTTCTTCCACCCATGATGATAATCATAATTTGGTTCAATTAATTGATTTCTACAAGGATTCAGAGGAATCAATGCACGCTGTTGTCATATTCAAGTAGCAAATACAATTACATCTACCACACATGTGGAATCTCAGAATCTGTCTATCTACACCAAAACTTAGACCTGATTTTATCTGGTCTAATGTCTACTTTACTTACTGCCAACTTGTCAGGTGTGGTGTTGGCATATAATAGAAAACACACTCGCTCTGTCCAATTGCCCAGTGAGGCACAGCACCAAATCCCCAAACACAGTAAACTAGACTTGCCCTCACAAGAAAATAGAGATGTGCCAGTTTTTACATCAAGCGCATGTGCCCTTGTGTATGAAAATAGGGTCCCATACTAATAGCTTGGTCACTGAAAGTAAGATCTTACACAGACCTCCACAACAGCCATTTTTGTATTATTCATGACAACTCAGCAGCCTTATTTCTTTAGTGTCAAATACTTGATGTCCAAATCCAAAAACAACCAGCTTTGTTGAATAAAAAAGGTGACATCTTAACATCACTGCAGTGGTCCAGTCAGCTGGAAGGCATATTTTGTAACTGTGTGTAACATGCACTACTGGGATCTGTCACTACGCTTTCATTTCAAATATGCTTGACTTCTATTTAACAGCTCTGTATTTTTTATTTAATTTTTTTTTTTTACTTGAAATAAGTGGTACAAGCATTATAATTACAGAGGAAAAGCAAAAGAATGGTGCACTAAGATTCAAAATGACTCAAAATTATTATTTTTTGCAGCCTCCATGTGATGTGTGGCTTGTATTTGACATGTTGATAGCGTGCAGCTGTCGTTTGGACACCAAAGTTCACACCATCTTCCTAATTTATCCACCAAGAACACATTTTGCTTGTTTTCGGCCTATTATATAATAAAACAAAATTACAAAAGGAACATAACTGACGATTCTTGACTGAATAATTCTAAAACATTCAGAGAGGCAGAGTGGTATAAGCAAGTCACTTACCGCGCTGACAAAGACTGCCTGGTTAGTCAATGAGCCATAGTGTTTATTTCAACAGGCAGCCTGTGGTAGAAATGGACTATAAGTCAACAGTACAAATGGGAACAATTGTGTCATGTGTGCATCAAACAGGCCTGAGGCGGCAATGTGTATGCGTGGGTGTGTTCATGTGCCAGCAGTGTGAAGTGCAGTTAGCAGTGATCACGCCCAAGGAGATGCTTCCTTTTGCCTCACTGACTGCTCTGAGATTCAGCTGCACTGCAGGCTACATTCAGACACTTTTACAGGAAGCTCCTGGCAGCCCCTTGCTTGACTGCTCTCATAGTGGTCATTGCCACAAACAGCATAAACCACTCCGTCAGTTGACACTTGTAGCTTAAAAAAAAAAGCCTTTTTCATCGTATAATACACTTTGATCTGAATGAAGGACTAACACATGTTCATGTAATTATGCTCAAAGTGAGTGGAGAGGAAACTGTACTGGTGGGGGGTATATTCATATCACAGTGAGTTTTTTTTTTTTTTTTTTTTTTTTTTTTTTTTTTTTTTTTTTCCGTCCCCCACTGCCGGAGCATACAAGCTAAGAAAATGAGCTGTGCCTTTCCCCATCCAGCGGTTCTGAATGCTCTAGTTAGGAACGTTTAATATTAATGTCTAAAAGAAGGCTCTTGTTTCCCAGTTATGCTCACAGTGTTGGAGGAGCTGATGCAGTTCTTAAACCACCAGGGGCTTAGTTGGCCAAGACTCCGGAAAGATTCCAGAATAGAGATAAAGTAATATGTGCAAACTGTGTGATAGCTGAAGACTGAGGTGGTTATTTTCAGATTCCTCGTTGCTCAACGACCAGAAGGAAAAATCAAAATGTAATAGCCTCCACCAAACAACTGCAGAAGTCATTATGTTAGTTAGTTAGTTAGTTAGTTAGTTAGTTAGTGCATGAGGTGCGGATTTTGGACGAAAAAGCAGACAAGACAAGGAAGGTGAAAAAGCTTCAAGAAAAAAATACAAAGGAATAACAGAGATCAGCCTGTCTCTTTCAAATTCAGATGCCCTAGAAGAAACACTTGACAGAGAAACCTTGACTAAGAAACTTGAGTGGGCCGGATGTAAAGAAGTATTTATTTTTCATGTCCAGTCAACGCAACTCACAACACCATCATGCATAGCAACTGACAGTGTCATCATTGCAAGGGACTACAGGACAGGACCAGAGAAACTGACATCATCATCGCAAGGGACAAATGCAAGACAGGACCATCTCAACTACATAGCAACTGACATTAGCATGCACAGCAACTGACAAAATCATCATAAATAGAAGCTGACAACATCATCATCATCACAAGGGACAAATACAGGACAGGGCCATCTCAACTGCATAGCAACTGATATTAGCATGCATAGCAACTGACAAAATCGTCATAAATAGAAGCTAACAACATCATCATCATCATCACAAGGGACAAATACAGGACAGGGCCATCTCAACTGCATAGCAACTGACATTAGCATGCACAGCAACTGACAAAATCATCATAAATAGAAGCTGACAACATCATCATCATCACAAGGGACAAATACAGGACAGGACCATCTCAACTGCATAGCAACTGATATTAGCATGCATAGCAACTGACAAAATCGTCATAAATAGAAGCTAACAACATCATCATCATCATCACAAGGGACAAATACAGGACAGGGCCATCTCAACTGCATAGCAACTGACATTAGCATGCATAGCAACTGACAAAATAATCATAAATAGAAACTGACATCATCATCACAAGGAACAGATACAAGACAGGACCATAATAACTGACATCATCATCACAAGGGACAAATGCAAGACAGGGTCATAACAACTGCATAGCAACTGACAACATCATCATGCATAGCAACTGACAGTCATCATCGCAAGGAGCAAATCCAGGATAGGACCATAGCAAGTGATATCATCACCCATAGCAACTGACAACATCATCATACATAGCAACTGACAAAATCATCATAAATAGAAGCTGACAACATCATCATCACAAGGGACAAATAAAGGGCCATCACAACATAATGACCTCATGACCCAACCCAAAACACAGGCACAACAGTTACAGTCCACTTGCATTGGGGACATGCAGTGCAGTGACCAACAGATGGAGCCGGATTGCACCTTATGGCTTTCAATCAAGAAAGTCAGACGGACATCTTTCAACTGTTGAATTCAAATGTAGTTTGTATTTCTTAACTGTCAAAATATGCTACTACATTGTAAGGGGATAAAATAAGGTCTCAAATGTGCACCGCTTAGCTGCTCATTAACTGTGCCAAAAAGTATTTACTTTGGAAAGTTGTAGACACATTGTTGCTACGGAAACAGGGGGCCAGCTGTTGCAGCAGTTGTTAGCTAATCTTTATTCATAGTCACAGGACGAATGCGGCGAGACGTACCGCAGGTAATATCGCTACCGAGCCTTGTAGGTGCAGACTGCTGTTCATCAGAATCAGCAGGAATCTCTATTTTATGATTGCCTTTGTCTGGCTGCAGCAGAACTCCAATTTCCTTTTAAGCTGTCCTTCATCACGCCACCACAGAAATAAACTGTCGGGCATCAACATCATCTTGACTTCCCTCACTGTGGTGTACTGCCGAGTTATCATTGACAAAATGATGGAGCCAAGCTGTTTTTGTCTGGATTATTTGTTGCTTTCAATTGGGCAAAACGTTGAAACAATTACTTGTATAATTGAAATCTTTTATTGTGAGAATAAAAACAAATGATCTTTTAAAACTGTAATTATGTTATAAAGCCATACACTTTAGAATAGATTCCATTTTATCAATGACACAGTTTGTATTTAATGTATTCTGGTCATAATCCTTTTTGACAGCCATATGCATTAGCCATCTGCCCATCCATAAAAAAACATACAGTACTTAGCAAATAAATATGTAACCACATAACCACATTTTAAAATATTAAAACAAAAACACATAAATTCCTTTTAAAAGCAAGGCTTTCTTTGTTGAGTCTGAAAAGATTGTTTTTCAATCGCACAACTAAATATTGCACAAAACATTTAATATTGACTTTTAGCTTTTTGCTGATGAGAGCATCAATGACATTTTAAGGTCATGGTTCACAGAAAGGTCAAAATTCTCAGTAACAAAGTAAAAATTGTATTAACTCTATTAGAGTATGCATAAGTATGATAAGTATATATATATATATATATATATATATATATATATATATATATATATATATATATATATATATATAAGCAGTTGGGAAAGTTCTGTTTTACAGCAGCTGAGCGAGCAGTAGCAGCAGACAAGAACTAGACTATTAAATAATCAAATATGGTTGTGTCAACTGGACATGAATAATAAATACAGTACTATACCTTCAGCTATGAGGCAATCTATCTATGAATATACAGATAATTACAGATAATATGTATACTAGTACTCACAAAAATGTAGCGATAATCGGCTTTTGGGTGCAGTTTCACAATCAACCTAAAAAGCACTTTGTACAAACGCTGTTGTGAAAATACTTCAGAGACATTGCGCGATTTGTTTGTTCAAAAGTTTAGAGAACCTCAAATGAAGTTCACTTGAAAAGATTACAGTGCATTCAGGTCCATCCTGAAATTTTCCAATATTAGCCAAAATCCCTAACTTTTTGTGAGTAGCATACTGTACATATAAACATACAAAAATAGCAGCATTGCATGTAGCAAACTATACATGTATGTACTCAATATGTCAATCAGCAAATGAGAACGACGTAAACACATCAACAGTGGAATTGATGACTACAAGTTGTCAGAAAAGTTCTAAGACTGTTGAAAATATTCAAGCAGCACGTCTGCAAAAAGATCCTGTGTTTTTTGGTTTTGGTTTTTTTGTTTTGTGAGCGTTTCGGTATGACAATATGTAGCTGCAACGGACATCCAACATTTTCTGGCTGAGAACATCATCACTTATACAAAAGTAGAATCACCCAATCTGACCCCTTGCGTTTCATTTTCCTGTTTCCTAAACTCAAGAGGTCGCCATGACGATAGAGCTGGAGAGGATCCAGGAAGAATCTTTCTACAAGGCATTGCAGAGCATTCTGACAGTGTTTTAGACTTGGGGGGTTGATGGGGTTGCAATGTTTCCTTTTTCTGTGTCACAAACCACGTCCGTCCATACTTCATAACAAAATCCCTTGACGGGTGCTTTCTAGATCTAGTTGGCAATGTGACGTGTTTTAAGCAACCTCAATCTCAAGCATGTTGTTTGCACTACCGAAACACAATGTCACCACTGTGCTGCACAGATGAAGTCAGAGAATGTTTGACCCGAACAGGAAGTCATCTCATCCCACGCAAGAAGCCAGCGGCAACTCACGACTATTATTAGCTCTGCTTTCTTTTTGACTATCCAGTGTCCCGACTCGGCCTGCAAACAGGATCTGCTGGCCTACCTGCAGAGAATCGCGCTGTACTGTCATCAGCTCAATATCTGCAGCAAAGTGAAAGCTGAAGTGCAGAACCTGGGCGGGGAGCTCATTGTGTCCGGGGTAAGTACGTCCACTACTCACTGTCACCTTTGGGGCCAGCTCTACACTTAAGCAGCGTTTTATACTCTGTGCTGCAGTCCTCCCACTACATTGAGTTCAAGGTCAGAGTGAAGGTTGGCTCTTCCAAAGTGTGCTTGTTTCGCAGCCAATTCCATCTAATAATACTCGCTAAAATGCATGCTGGGCTTTTTACGTCTCATGGACGCGATTATCATTGTTCAACTTAAGGATCCAATTAGCCTGCATTGCTTAAGCATGTCAACTATTTATCACTAAAGAAGAAGTTTAAAGCAAGTATCAGCAAATTGTGCATTTTTAATGACTTTGGGCCTACTGTACTAAAATCCCGAATAGTCTTCTCTCCACCGGTGCTCTTGAATGACCCTTATGCAAGGAAATACATATTTGAAAGGAGTTTGGTGATGTGGCTCCAAGTTTACCCTTAGATCAATCGTAAGCATCAAAATTGTGTTGCTGATTAGACGATATGCTGCAGTAATTTTGGTTTCTGGTATTCCAAAAGTGTTTACACAAGCGGAAAAGATCCATTCGCGCCCTTCAGACACGGTATTAAAAATCAACCGTCCAAGTATATATTTACCTATATTTGAAATTATGTTTCACTGCACTGAAACATGTTGTCATTCAAACTCCTCTTCAGGAAACTTATTCACTGATTTTTTTTTTTTGCTTCCCTTTCTTTCATTCTTCATTTTTAACACTTTACTCATTGTTTCCTCTTAACAGCATCTTAACTTTTTAAAATTAAGTTTTTAAAATAGCGTACTGTATTCTGTGCACATATACGAACGTTCTATCAGCATTCACAATAAACAAACTGTAAAGTTCATTTCTACAGTTTTAAATTAAATTGTGCTGACATTTTGTCCTTCAACCATCTACTGTACAGTATTTACTGTTCCTAGTTGGTACTGCCCAATTAATAATAATGACAAATAAACTTCCACCCTCCCGCCACCGACTGTTTCCCCCCTAACGTGCAGGAAATACGAATGTTGCTCATATGAAGACCACTGAGTCGTCATAGTCTTGAGTTGGGTCGGAAAATTCACTTAAATATACCATAAAATCCTGTGAATAATACGTACCAAAAATGTCTATTTTATAGAATTTTAATACGTAATTCTTGTCACTATGTTACAAAACTTTGAACTTTTTGTCCATTTGGAAGAAGAGACTCTCTCATCTGTTGATTTTTGGGTTTCCCTGCACGCTCATCATGACTTCTTTGAACTTTTGTGTACATGTTTATCTAATGTCGGACGCACGAATCCCGCTGAGATTTGAACCTTTTCATGGTGGTCGGCTGGAATCCACACTCATTAAAAACTAAGCAGTTGATTCGACTCCGCATGCGGTCTGAGGAGGCCCACTGGCCGGCGACCCTTTAAATGTCAGCCAAACAAAACAGACGGGAACAGCACACACCTGACCCCGCCTGCGCTCATTAGCGGCGGCGAAAGGAAGACGTCACATAGCGAGCGCTCGGGTTTTATCTGGCTTAATTGACAGCGGCGGCAAAGATCTCCTAATGCTTCCTCATGCGCGAAACAAGCGCCCGAGAACTGACTCATTGGACTTGACCTTAAGCGTTTCTTCTCTCGCAGCTGGATAGCGCCACCTCGCTCATCCAGGCCGCCAAGAACCTGATGAACGCGGTGGTGCTGACGGTCAAAGCCTCGTACGTGGCCTCCACCAAGTACCAGAAGGTGTACGGAACGGCCGCCGTCAACTCGCCCGTGGTGTCCTGGCGCATGAAAGCTCCGGAGAAGAAGCCGCTGGTGAAAAGGGAGAAGCCGGAGGAGTGCCAGACGCGCGTGCGACGAGGCTCTCAGAAGAAACACATCTCCCCCGTCCAGGCCCTCAGCGAATTCAAGGCCATGGACTCCTTCTAAAAGCAAGAAAAGATTTACATTGTGTTAGCCCGCCTGTTTTCCCTGCGTGTGCACTCAGGAGAATTTTCAACTGCCGCACTCGGGCTCCTGCGAAGACTGTGGCTCTCGAACAGCCAGCGCACACACAAACACGAGTAACACTATTTATCTTATCGTAGCTTAACCTGTGAGAGCCAAACTGTGACAAAAATATGGAACTTATTAAAAATACATATCAGGAAGAGGTTTAAAAAAAAAAAAAAAACAACGCCGGTTGATATTGTAATCTTCTTATTAACACGGTGCCGACTGGCTGCTTGTATACACATTTAAAATGTCTGAATGGAAATTCTGGATTGTGCTGTAGAGAAGAGACTCTTGGGGTTGCTATACCTCTTTTTTTTTCTTGTTTTTTCAAATAAAATGTAACCTGTAGTAGTAGGAATAATAACTTACGTTTTAGATTCCCACAAATGTCAGCATCCAAGTAGTCTCCTTGTTCCGATACAGTGTTTTATCCAAAGCATCCATATTGTGTTGCCATTTTTTTTTTAAAGATATTTAATGATGATCACTAACTATGATAACCTTGACTGAAAGTTGTGTAGCGTATAAATATAAACCGATTGGTTTGACTAGTTGTGGTTTGCTCTGAACATCCGTGCATACATGCTCCCTTTATCTCTAATAAATCCCT
The DNA here is from genome assembly GCF_051991245.1 of Festucalex cinctus. Classification (NCBI taxonomy): domain Eukaryota; kingdom Metazoa; phylum Chordata; class Actinopteri; order Syngnathiformes; family Syngnathidae; genus Festucalex; species Festucalex cinctus. Next base: position 13,643,971 of record NC_135416.1, read on the forward strand.
TAACTTGGCCCTCAAAAAGTTCATGTTTATTTATTAGTGTTGCGTTTGCAGGACACAACACTTCCAATCTGTGTCACCCGGCTTGCTTTGTTGCTGCGGCGCACACTTCGCTGCAATTGGGTAAAATTATTCCTTTTCTGCATCTATTTTGAGTTTTTGTGTTTTGCAAATCCAAGAATAAACAAATGAAGTTTCTAGATGCTGTTAAATCCAGAGACAAGAGTGTTTAAATAGGAGTCGGCCTCAGCGGGATAGGACTAATGCTCAGGTTAAAGTGTGTTATCGGAGCTACTGACCAACACGGGCTGCTTTATAAACTCACTTAAGAGTGTCGAGAGGGTTTTTCTCTGTTATATGCTGTAAATTGACTTTTTTTTTTCCCCACACAGGAAAAATAATTAACAACAGGAAAGTTCAGGTGAAGAAATACTGAAAGTTGCAATCTGAACTTTAGTGTTATCTTACAGTCTGTTTGGGATCCCATTATAGGACCAAATTGGAGCAGTTGTTTCAACGGACATGTCACGAGCAACATGAACAAGAGTTTGCAACAAAATGCACGAACCTGCAAGTTTATCTTCCAAAGTGGTTTGGGGTATAACAATCCATGTTATATACTGCCCCCATTAGGCTCATGGGAAGTGGTTAGGGCAGCGCTTCTTAATCTTTTTGGAGGTACTGATTTGAACCCACCACCGAATTCTTATTTATTGAAAAATCTAATATGATTCCCCCCCTTCAAATTCAAGACTTCGTTATAGGGTTTACGGGTGAACAAAATGACCAGGGAGAGTTGCCTTTTCATCTAATCTGGCTCTCGTTATCTTGAATACAGAAAGCTTTGTGTACTTGTAATCCTCATCTTCATGCAGCTAAAGAAAGTTATCCTTTTGTTTTCCTACCGAGCTAGTTATGTTGAACTAGAATTGCTCAACTTGGCATTGTAAATCATGCAGTTAAGATGCTGACTCCCATCACTCAACTATATTTATAGAGCACGTTAACAATCACCGCAGTTTTCTTAAGATGGAACCCAGGGGCAGCAGATACAATGAAAATAGCAGAGGCCCCAGAATTGAACCCTGCAGAACACCATACGTTTCATTATCCATGTGAATTCATATTCCACATATTCGTCCAACCACTTACTTTCTTTGCTCAACATAATAATAATAAGAATAAGAATAAGAATAATAAAGAAATCACACGACGCGCCATCACAACAGCCACAAGTCGACTTCTGAGTGCACCAAATTCACTTCCGCCCAGATAGGCCAAGCAATGGAGTGTGATCACCTGCAGCCAATGATGGCCAAGCGGGCATATCATCACAAATCAGTTGAGTCAGGTATGTGTCTTGACCTCCGCCAAACCTCTAAAACCCACTCACTGATCGAAGCCCAGGTTACGAACTACTGGGTTAGGTAAGCACATCCCAAAAAAATTTTGTTTCACCAACCTGTGTGAAAGACTTTTCATATATTTGTTCTTATAAAGAGTGGAGAGGGACTGAAGGTCACCTTTGTTCTCAAGAATCCATGAATGAGGACCAATGAGAGATTCGCTTGTGTCAATTATTACAGCACCCATTTGGTGGGTATCTCAACATTCAGACTTGGATGTCAACCAAGTACAGATAAATATATGTACAATAATGTACATTGCATAATGGTGATGGCGACTGCAAAAACTGTTAATTCCACATTTGTGCAATACTCAACAGAGCAAAGCATATAAAAAGCAGTGATGTTAATTGAGTCTGTTGCATTTCGACTTTTGAATGGTGGATTAAAGGATCAAGAGTCATTTTTAAGGATAATTAAGACCTTAATTGTGGAAAATCTCATTTGAAGATCAAGCGGACACTCTGTTAATTCATTAAACACTTCCATGCTTAAGATGACCAGATTTGATAACATATGTAGTCAATCTGAAGATTGGTGGTTGTTATTACTTTAGCTAATGCTAAATGCTATCTTGGTTGACAATACAATAGTGCTAAACCATCAATGCACTCACCATTATCCAAACTTTTTTCCTCGGCCTCAGCAGCTTTTTACTAAAGCATTAGGCTAGTAAGACTACATTTCCCATGATTCTTAGTACAGAATTTGGAAGTATAGTTGTAGTAACGGTGTGACGAAAACACCCGCTAGCAGTTAGATGTGGATGAGAATGAGAATGCAAACCTGAATTTACACGTGAATGACTGTGTACACTTTTTAGAAGTAAAATAAAATGCACAAACATTTTCATTGTATTTTTTTTAACTCCTTCATTCCTACAACGCCCTCGAGTCCGCTCAAGAGTCTTACTTTCATCACACCGCTGTCTGTTACCCCACCATCCGGATGATGAACAGCGCAAGCGTTGGTGTCACGGTCTCAAAGTCAACCGCTGACTATGTCAAGGCCCGTAATCTCATTTTGACCAATGAAGTCCTTGTCGATCCCTCTTAAGTCTGTTGGCTTGTCAAGGGGATGGTGGCTAAGAACAGGAGGGCTGCAAGGCTGAAAACACCTTCCAGTCAGCAAGGCGAGAAATCTGAGAATGTTCACAGCCAGCAGCTCCCCAAAACCAGGAACAATTTGGAGTGGCTGTTCTGAGACCTGACTGCAACTCCACACCACTGTCAACTAGTTCCCTTAAAGAGGGTGTGACACATTCATTTTCCCATGCAGCCTTTCGCACCTTGAGGTCTTCGCTTCACACCGCGATGATCTGAAATCCAAAATATCGACGAGGATGATATGCCATGCGTTGAGTGAAATTCATTGCCTGAGTCCCTGGGAATGAATGCAGCTGTTTTTGTGTCCTCGTTGTGCCGCTTACGCCTATTAAACACTACATGCGTCAGGCATCCGTGCATCACCAAAGTACTCTGTATTTAGGAAACAGGGCCACAAGGGACACATTGTTACACAGTCCAGTTAATGGAGGGATTAATTCCTTTCTGTGACACTGTCTAACTACGATAATCCCCGTGTGCATACATCTGTCTGCTCTAAATGAAACATGACAGACTACACTGAAGAAAAAAAAAAAAGCTTTTGTTTTGTGAACTTCCTGGTTGAAAGAATAATAAACTGGAAAGAAAAAAAATTAGCTTTTTTCAGCCCCTTTGCTACGATTTGGCATATTAATGGTATCAGGTTTGAATAATTTAGGGATACAGCTGCTGGGGTCTGTGCTCATGACAGGCTACACTGGCCTCAGCTGGAGGAGTTGTCAAGGGGCCCGTCCGGTATCGACCTTGGGCTTTCACACCTTTTCACACCAGCCAGAGCTTCCTCCGGGTGCCAAATGTATTCGATGGCTGGTTAAGTGTGCATGTGGTGGATGCTACCCTGGGGGGGGGGGGATAAGAAAAGCCCAAAAAAGTGAGATCTTTAATTCTAACAGCTCAACTTGTGAAGAATAGACCAACTCAAACCTCACATTGCAAACGCTTGAGTGTGACTTAAATTCATCTTAAATACATGATAGCCATGATGAAAAAATGTTATCGGTGCTATAATGTTACTACAAATGTAAGAAGGATTAATGGAAACAACAAAACCTTAGGCAAGTATGAAATACATACAAATATTTTGTCTTAATAGTCAATGGAAGTCAATTTGTGCTCAAGGTGACTAGACGTTCCATTTAAACGAGACAGTCCCGTTATATCTGTTCTAAATGTACAATAACATCTACAATATTTTTTTTCATACTGTTGTTAACATAAAAGTGGGGAAAAAAAACAATATAAATATGGCTGCATCTTCTAGTCATTGATACAGTAAATTCATAATTCATAAAACTGACTTAAAATGAAAAAGATGTTACTGTACTGTAAAAAAATGAGTGTGATACTGATTTGTGTTGAGATTATTTTTCTGCCACTAGATGGCATAATTGCATTTGTAAGACGTCGCTGTGCATTTTTCGTTCCATATAATCTTTAACATGAAGTAACTTGTGAAACTCTGCACATTTTCAAAATTGTAAAATACAACTTGACCCCAGTTTCCAAAAATATATGCATTATTATTAAATGTATTACTGCTAAATTTTGATGTGGACATGTCTGCTGCATCGCGACTAGTTTTCCAAGTAAAGGGCGGTCATTAATCGCGCCTTAAAAAAACAAAATAAAATTAGTTGAACTTTAAATTATCATACTAATTTGGACACCCCTAATACTACTTCCTGGTGAGAATTTATTATATCTTTAATGTCCTGGTTTTAATTTTGAAAATCTGGCCAATTGATCCTTCCCAAAGCATTTGAAAGCAGTCCTGTTGCTGTGCCGTTGCCCTCCTAAGCCCCGTTCACTTATTCTTCCTCATCTGTTAATGTATTTCCGTCTCCTGGTTTCTCCTCCATTCTCTTTATGCTGTGCTTGGAGACACAGCAAACTCTCATTTTGTACCCTGTGCGATCTGCACTTCCTGAGTATTCCCCATACGGTGGGTACCCCACCATGCTAGTATTAAGGGGTGAGAGCGTTCGGGGAGGCGGTGGGCAGAAATCTGTGAGAAAGGATCAAGTGAGGAAAATGGATTATAGTCGACAGCTACAAAATATGTAGGGTTGTCTTGCCCTTTTGTCACGTTTTCAAACATTAGCACAACACTATTGTTCCTTACTGTTCTTCCCAGAATTGTAAATAACTTGGCAATTAAGTCTTAAATCTTCTCAGAACCCTCAAATGCTGCTAATTTTGTTTGTTTTGTCTTCTGTTCCTGCTAGCTTTGTGTCCAGGGGCACAACGTCAGTAGCCCTTATTTTGTTATTGAAACAGCTTGGTGGCTCTGGCTTGATTGTCACTATTCAGCAAATCTGCTGATCTATGTTGCCGATGTGTCGAATTGTGACTGGTGAAGATAAGTTCAGAGGGTAGATAGATGGATAACGAATGACTCGCCCTTGTGCGGCCTCCTGCATTACTGTTTCAAAGGTGAGTTATTGATACCAGACAAGCACACGTTTCATTCATTAAATGATGTAGTAATAATTGACATGAAAATGAAATACAGGCCAAAATGAAAACGACTGTCGGGAATCTTTTCAGCAGTGGTTTACAGTATATGAAGTTCTGAAGTTGTTGCGGTACACTATTAATTTTTTTTAGTCGTCATTCAGAATGGGAGCATTGAGTTTTATGAGCCAAATCATGTCCTCTGTGGGAAAGTGGCCTTGTGTGGAACCTGCAGAACAGAACCGCCCCCAAATTGAATGACTTGTGCCTTGGCCTGTGTTTTCACCCCTCCAAGGAAGTTGCTTAAAAGTGAGCCTTGTGGCTTTTTTTGTGATTCAGTCTGAACGAATTGAGCCCAAGCACAGCGCTCCGTCAAGGCCGTTGTACATAGAAGCTTCATTCTGTGGAAAATATGTCGTTTCGCCGATCCAAAAAAGAGGATCCTGTCTTTTTTTTTTTTTTCAAAGTTTTGACTATTGTGCATATAAAACCTGAACTACAAAAGCAAAATAGTATATTAATTATATTAATTTATATATTTATATATTTAATTGATGCTACTGCACTTTTTGACGATGGTAAAGATGTGTTCCCCATTATTTTTTGCAAGTAAGGGTCCACTGCATTGTCTAATGTAGTGAAACAAGTACAGCAAAGAAGCATACTTTGCTGCAATGGACAAACTGCACACAACATAAAAATGAAATCAATTCAAAATGTAACTTGAATCATATTTATTTTTAACCTGTTACAGCGGAACAGAAAAAAATTGACTCATCTTGTTATTCGTCATAATTTCAGATTTTGTTCTTTTTTTTCCAATTTAAAAAATACAATTAATCTGTTATTTCATTTTCTCCTCTGCAGGCATTTGTACAAGAATGCACAGATGAGTTGCATCAGATGTCTGATTCACTGCAAGAATTCATTCGAACTAGGATATGTAACAATGGGAGAAAAAAAAAAAACATCTTGCAGGGTACGATATCCCTTTCCTTTCTAGTTCTGATGCAAGCTAATGTAAGTCATCAGGAAAGACATGTGTCAAAGTGTCAAAAGTATATTGAAACTTCTCCACTACTCACACTCCACATACAGGTTACACTCCTTGTCAGAGTCTAACACTGAGTGAAATCATGAGCAGTCTGGCTGGATGACATCGATCAGTTACTGAAAATTCAGTCAATGGCGGCTACAGTTAGACTGTGTTAAAATGTGACACAAAGACACCTGACTAATAGAAAAATAATGTTGCCAATTTAGTCTAAAAAGTGACTAAAGGATGACATGAATGAAAAAAGGTATCTAGTTTTATACTCGAGTAAATTGTGTTTTGCCATTCAGAGTGATGTCACATTGTCGTCCGCCGGTGAAGTCCTTGTTTTTTTCCGACTTCGCGAGTGGAATTTCCGACTTCAAGGGGGCGTTCCCGGACACACTTCCTGGTTTGAACTCGGATATTTCCGACTTCCGACCATCCTCGAATGCAGCATAAACCACCATCCGCTAACCCCTGTTTGTTTTTTGTTTTTGATTTTTTTGTGGCTAGTAAAAATGGTTAGTGACCAGTAACTCTGGGGAAACGAGTAGCCACAGTGGCTGGTGAACAGAAAAAGTTCATTTCAAGCCCTGGTGCTAACCTTAAATTCCCTCTATTTTTTTTCTGATTTAATTCTAGGTGATTTCAGTGGGTCAAAAGCTGCTACTTTCTTTGCTTTCCTTCTATGCTGGGGGCATGTTTTGGGTGCATTCAAATATGATCAACATTGTGTTCTGAGTGGTACAAAAAAAAAAAATCCCTGACTTCTGGAGGGCTGAAAATACGTGTGCTTCAAACTGTGGATATTGCAGTGCACCATGCTTATAGAAAAAGAATGAAATGTCATTGCATCATTAGCCTTCCCTTATGTAACAACTTGCAGTCGATCACATCCATTGCCGATTGTGAACGGAAGATAATTAGACCCGGTTGGAGGTGCACGCTCTGCTTTCTTTGCTCATTTTGCTTTCCACCAGATGGCACCTTAATGAGCCAACACTGTCTCTGTTTAATTCAGACAGGGCAAGGAATAGAGAGGCAACAGTGGAAAAGTACCCTTTGCAAACATGAACAAGGTCATAATAAAGCGGTCAGCAGATGCCCAAACTGTCTGGAATAACAGCTTGATTTATGTCCGTCTGTAATTGAATGAGGAAGGAGAGCGCGACCTCCTTGTTATGCCCGAGCTTGTGGACGTTCCAAACGGCAATTCTATCACATATAAGGGAGCGCGATACGTAGGGAGAAGGGTTATTTCTTCCATCATCGACGCAATTATCATCTGAGCAACCATTTCGTTAATGTCAGCTTTTAAATGGAGTCTCTTCAATGGAGGCATTTGGCAGAGGAGAACATTTGGTAAAGGTACGCTAACGCACAAGCATGAAAAGTATTAAGCTTATCCCGCAACATAGATTTTATACTTTTATAAAGACATTCCTGGACATTCCTCACTCTGTGTCACATACCATTTAACAATTGTTTTTATCTGTTAATTTGACGTTTTCACATTTCTCTCAGACAACCGTAGGCAACAAGTGAGCTAAAACAAGTCAGATTTTCTGATCATTTTACGTTGAATTATGAATTATATGTGAATTCTCTGTGAATTCTTGGTCCCAAACAGCTTCGCTGGGCTGGGCTCACATCAGAGGTCGAGGCAACCTCTGTTAGCTAGCAACGAGAGTTGGCTGGCTAGCTAGTGCGGCTAAATATATTGTGGAGCTGCTAGCAAGTCAGTAATCATCGCCTTCATGGCAGAGAATAAGATAACTTTCTGACAAGTATTGTTCTCATTAAAACGAAAGATAGAGTGTCCATGCTAATTGCTAAGCTAACCTAAGATTGACGTAATTGTAATTAAATGCATGTGTGACCATCTCACGGCGTTTTGGACTGGTTCCACCATTAAATAAATCATTCAAATAATTAAGGACATAGCAGCACATTTTACATATGTACTTATCAAAAAACACAAATACATCTCATTGTGTAAAATACAAATTAGAGCTTTTTGCACACATAGAGCAAAAATAATTTTCTGGGTTGTGTCTAATTACAACTAGTCATCAGTAGATGTTTCAACACAGATATATTTGTATGCTAATTTGTTTATCCAATTGCAGAAAATCTTCTCGACACAATTTCTTTATATATATATATATATATATATATATATATATATATATATATATATATATATATATATATATATATATATATATATATATATATATATATATATATATATATATATATATATATAGTCTTTGCTTCAGCTGCTTCCCACATTTTAATGACAAGCAGAATAGTAAATGATAGCTTTCTACCTTCAAGGTACTCTAAGCACTTCAGTCAACGACCTTATTCATCTACTGATAATGTAGCATCTGTAGCGACTGTGGGATCGGTGTAAATGAAATTGAGATCATGCATTTTAAATGGCATAACAGAACATACTGTAGGTTTAATTATAATATGTCCATACAGCAAAGAACCACAACCGCTTGACCCACTGACATCTGCCACGAACATTGTGCCGCCGAGAGAGCAATGCAGAATATGTCCTTACCTCGCTCCTCATTATCTGAACAACTTCTGTGAGTAGCGTGTTTGCTTCTGTAGCAACATCCTTGGGCTTTTTGTATCATCGCATTAAACTGACCTGTTGTGACTGGCTATGCGGCCGCAACAAATGTTGCCTATTCCCGGAATATTATTTGCATTCACTTTTCCCAGCATGCTGCTGTCATGTTACCCAGTGCCTAATTCTATCTAATTGAGTAATGGCAACAGCCGTGCATGGTGGGACCTCCACGACAAGGTCAAGTCCAAAGCATCAGCCGCTTCCCGCAGAGGAACCGAGTCAGGCCTGCACGTACCGCAGAGCTCACAGTGGGTGATGTTTCCATATTCAATAAATCTTGACTCCAGGTATCACACGAACACACGCGTGCACAAATGTGCAACACACTGACTCAACAACTTGTCCACCCGTTCACTTTATTTTGACTTTGCCATATCTGATTATGGAACTGTTTTTTTTATTTTTTTATTTGAAGAATTTCATATACTGAACACTGTAGGCCAACTGCATAACGGTTCTCTTGTGAGAGTAGAAGTCTTGCAATATTCTAACAATGGAATTGGAACTACACAATAACTCAATTAACTTGGGCAATGACATTACAGCAGTACATCTACGGGAGAAAAAAAATATTACATTAAGTCCACAAAAGACGCACATGTAAGTCGAATGAGAACGCTTCTAAAACACTATTGCTAGGATACGAGAATCTGGTAGATGGAGCTGGTGGATCAGCAGTCAATTGCAGGACTGACAAATGGAGCGTAGTAAACACCCGCGGTCAGCAGAACCTTCTTGCTGTGAGGTGATGACATTGACCACTTTACCACTGTGTCAGCCTGAGCTCAACCACTTGAAGTAATAAAAAAAAAATGTATGAGAAGACTAGAAAGTGGAATCGGATACCAGTGTGTGTGCTACCTGTAAAATACAGTAATTATTTAATTAGCAATGATGAGACTTGTTTACAAATGACAATAGGAAGAATGGCACAATCCACTAAGGATGTAACGATATCCAAACATCACCATACGATATTATCACGATATGAAGGTCACGATACGATAATTATCACGATATTGTGTGGGGGGGTTCGCGATATTTAAAAAATATCACAATATTGTAAAAAAAAAAAAAAGTTTAACTAAATAAAGCACAATATTGTGCTTTTGTACATAACAGCAATGCATATAAACCACCTCCAATCTCTCATAACAATATTGAGGCACTTACTTGCTAATGCAAGCACACATTGATCGCTTCACAAGCAAAGTAGGTTCCCTTTCATCTGACAATTAGCATAGATTTTAAACATAGAAGGCCAAAACATCCCTAATGAAAATTAAATTGGCAGTGGCAGTTTTAATATCACGATATCACGATATTGCCCTTATCGTTACATCCCTACAATCCACACATAAATATGGTCATGCTTCCACAGCACAATTGAAAAATATTTTAGAGAGAGAGAGAGATGGAAAGAAACAAGAGTGAGCTTGGTGGCTAGCTAAAGTCATAGCTAGCTAACTAACTAGATAGCCAAGCCGTAAATCATATCTTAAACTTAATTCATCTATCATATCTTCAGTCATATTTTTCCTTGTTTGGTTTTGCATCCCCGCGACCCTTGTGAGGAATCGGCGATTCAGAGGATGGATGGATGGATGGATGGACGGACAGATGGATGGTTTTGCATCTTCCTCCATCTTTGTACTTTGCACGTCTGCTGTTTTGTGTCCCCCAATAATGGAACCTTAATGCGTTGGGATCATACGTGGGGAAGAAAAAGGACAATGGTATCATCTCTCTTTGTCCACTGATGGATTTAGAGTGCTATTTGTTTTCCAAACCGTCCCTTTACGATTCCATTCCGCCTGCATTTAATAGCACAGAGAGCTTAGGGTAAGACACTTAGGTGTTCCTTTAATTATAAAAATGTTGGACTACCCATTAAATGCATCTGTAGCATTTTGTAAGTGGTGCTATCAATCAGTATTATGGTTGGTGCATGGTCCCGCAGAGGCTGATAATGCTGAATCTATGCTGAACACAGAAATATGGCCCACTTCCAGGCTTTATGAGCAATGAAAAAGAAAAGTAACAGTAACAAATGAGACCTCAATGGGGAAGTGTTTGAATATTGATCTGGAATAAAAATAAATCCCTGATCAGTTTCAACGATTTCACGACAACTTCGGATTCGCACAGATGCCTGCACAAAAATGTTAAAGAAAAATAATAAACTTTTACTTTACACTGTTCCAAATGATGACACCATCATATTCTTCGAAATAGTCAATGTGGTTTACTTGCTGAACTACCATAATGACAACTGAACATAACTTACACTAACGTTCCAAATCATTATGTACAACAATAATAAAATGTGCACAGTACTGTGTGTGTGTGTGTATGTGTATATATATATATATATATATATATATATATATATATATATATATATATATATATATATATATATATATATATATATATATATTTTTTTTTTTTTTACCAATTAAGTTACATGTTAATATAAGAACCCCACTTCAGAATCACAACTCGCTCATCACTGTCCCAGTCCATATAGCTTCTGTCTGTGTCTCAATTTAGAACGCAAGAATTGCCTCCCAGAGCTGCTGTTTGGTAGTACACTGCGGACCACTAACATAACTCTTCCTTTTTTTAAGGGTATTCTCCAGGTGCACATACATATATATATATATATATATATATATATATATATATATATATATATATATATATATATATATATATATATATATATATATATATATATATATATATATATGTATATATATATGCCTAATGGGACATTAGATAACAGTGCCGGTGGAATTGGTGATTCACTCAATGATTTTCAACGTACTAGAGAAACGAAAATCTAAAGTCTGGAGCATTTTTGGCTTTTACAAAAGAATTGGATGACTCAATAGAAGCTGTGCCGTTTGTAAGTTATCCTGAGCAGCTCTTAGGTTCAACGACAAATCTCAACTTTCTTGCCACAGGAGAAAATACAATCACGTGTATGGTGGGTTTAGGTTAAAACCAAGCAGCAAATTAGAGCCAACTAACAGCGCTCAGGCACAGCAAAAAATGGGCACCGTTATTCTGAACTATTTTGGGCAGCTCGGCCACAATTCACCAGGAGCCTAACCAACGACTGTATTATTGTTACCTACCGTAGCAATTAGGCTATACTTTGTTAGGCTATACTTTGTTTCTACTGTCTCAATCTATAGCGACAGTAATCCCCTTCCATCATGGGTTTTTTGTTCCAGACAACCCACGCTGTGAAATGTTGTAATTAATACACCCTTTTGTATCGCATTTACAACACTTTTTAAACACACTTTTAAAACATTGAAAAGACGTTTAAACACAATGAGACAGAGCTGGAGCAATGGTCAACAAGAACATATTGGGAGTGTAAAAATAAATAAATAAATAAATAATTGTAGTGGCACAAACATAATACTCTGGAATCTACGATATAGACGACCAAAACTGAACCACAATTTAACGTGTTTACTCTGTTCTAACTCTGGAATTCAAAGATCAAGCTGAAGTATTTATGATATTTGAGTATATTCAGTTTCTATTTTGTCCCTGCTGACCACCAAAGGCAGCGCCGAACAGCACAGAATAACTAATATCCACCAAATTCACGAGGGTTGTTTTTTTTTTTTTTTTATGTGCAGGTATTCACATGTTTATTTTCTAATCACATCCAACAAAATGATGTTCGATCATCAATCAGAATCACAATCCTCTTTATTGGCCAAGGATGTAAAAACACAAGGAATGTGTCTCTGTTAGTCTGAGCTATAAAGTGTTACATTAACAAGGAACTATAACAAAAAGAATATTTAGGACCTAACACGTACATCTTGATATGAATCAGCCTCATGCCAGAGATTCCCAACCCTAGCACAAGTGTTTGAATGTATTAGAGTAAAACTATGCAGTTAACCTCAATGACATGTGGATAATGTGTGATGCGGTTTTGAAGGTTTCACCGCTGCTAACATTCAGTCCCGACAGCATCTCATCAGCATGCAAGGCACAATGAGTGCATTTGCCTGTTTCCTCGCGATCCTCCCGATGACTCAAAGCAAAAAGATCCACGATTGGACGATCTGATGGATGATAATGTGCTTAGACGTGTCCTGTGGTCAGAGAGCAAACTCTTCATGTGATAACAGCGGTTTTCACGCATGCCTGGCCAAATGTCTCTGACTGATGGAGGAATAGAAGGCGGCCGGTCAAGCACACCAGCGCTAAGCACTTCAGAATGGAGCCTTTCATCTCACCACTGCTGAGAAATGCTATTCAAGGTCCAAACGGTGAAGTAGACCAAGAAAAAAAATAAAAAAATCCACATACTTCAATCGGGATGTATCTGGATACATTTATTCTGATGTGATCTATAAATATTGGTCCAGTTTGAAAGACTACTACGACTTCGGAGATTTGTCGTGTTTATTGGCCGCTATCTGAATGGTGCATAAACGGCGTCAACACCAGCAGAACGTTTTACACCCACGCCACATTTTCATGCTGCACATCCTCGGCGCTCAAGAGAGCAAAAACTCTTTCAGGTGTTTGCGCTATTGCTCATTTCTTCTGATGACATTTTCACCTCTTAAAAGGAAGCTGTATTATACAAACATGAGCATCTGTTTCTGCACGCGAAATGGATATCAATAATATACAGCACATATGTGTTCACTCCATTCAAGGAAATGCGAAAAACGCACGTACGTCCCCTGTGTGACTCAGCGCAGGAGTGCCGCCTTTGATAACAACAAGCTCAACATGGCCACTGGGGCCTTCTTAAATTCCAATTTGGAGTCAAATTGGAAAACAGAGATTGCTTTTTGTTGTTGATGTTTTTTTTTTTGTTTTTTTTGCGTGTGATTGTGAGGTCCCAACAGGAAGCTAATGCCTACATTTGCATTGTGTCTGTTTTAGCATCAGATCACTGCAGGCAGCAGCTAGTTGTGCAGTTTCTTTCAAGTGTTAGTGTCTGCATATGGGTCCACTATCACCTTCAGTGAAAACATGTCAGCTGTAGTACATGTAAAATTGTAATTCATCAAATGGGTAACTAAGGACATCTATCTCTTCGATGTCTTTTTAGTAGGCCTAAATACTTAACGTATACTTTATTTCCCTTATTTGACTACATACAGTACTAGAGCATGTGCAGTTTAAGTGGTAGCACTGATATCCAGGTTTTTTTTCTTTTTTTTTAATTGACGTTCTTGTTAGATACTTATGTGAACATGTTTTCAAGTCACTGTCTAAAGCCAATCTGTGGCAGAGTTTTTACTTTCTGGACCTGGATTCCCCAACCCTGCATTTAGGTAGGACCCAAACACAGACAAGACACGAAAGTTCTTTATTTACAAAAATACAAAATAACAAGAGAGAGCAGGGCTGGATTCAGATGGCCTCGGAGAAACCACTTGACGGGAAAATCTTGATAAGCACCTTAAGTGGGCTGAGTGCAAAGAAACCTTGGCTAGAAAACATCAACATGCTGACAAAAATGTCATTCAGTAAGTCTCGCTAGGGCAACGCACAATTCTATATGACAGAATAAAGGCCTATATGACAAAATAAGAGTGACTAAACAAACAGAGTGATTCATAAAAGGACATAGCAACTGCATAGTAACTGACAGCATTATAAAGGACAGAGCAACTGCATAGCAGCTACGTGTGACCATTCGTCACCCTCTTAAATCATTGCCTAAATCTTTTTTTTTTTTTTCAAATATTACTATTTTTTGGCCTAAATCAAATAGTTCAACTTTATTATGTTTCCTGAAAAATCTGAAAATAATGACTTAGGCGATTATTTTAAGAAGGCGTCAAAATATATCATCATAATGAAAATAGCAACTGCATAGCACCTACAAATATCATCACAAGTGACATAGCTACTGCATAGAATGAACAACATCATCATCTAAGAGACATAGAAACTACCCAGCACAAAAAAAAAAGAAAGAAACTGCACAGCACTACAAAATAAGACAGGCTAGACTAACAGCGACAAATAAATTATCAACATCACAAGGCACATAGCAACCGAAAACATGAACATGATAACACAATGGTTTCATGACCAAACCCACAGTCACAAGTCCAAGTCATAATAACTTACCCTTGCCTTGATTATATTGAGTGTGAATAATTTTGGTCTTGTTCTCTTTTTTTTTTTTTTTTTTTTTTAAGTCTCATCATCTGATAAGGAGTCAACGCAGTAGATAGCAATAATGTGTTCAGGGAAATAGTAATAATGTCAAGTACTTCACCCAACATAGTTTTCCACCACAGCTTTTAAAATGTCAATAAGCCTAAGAAGGTTTTTTTTTTACATAATGAGCTTGATGACCATGGTAACCACAGAATTGTGGAATACAATGACAAGGGGAATGAAAATGATTATTTTTTTCTTGTCAACCATCTAGTTAATATTAATTAACATTGTTTCTTTTGTATCTTAGATACCAAGGTACTGTCGAGGAAATTGTGTGGAACTGACTGAAAAGAAAACAGTAATTATAATTTTTATTTTTTCTAAGCACTTGTATGAGACAATATCTTGTCCCTGTAATAAATCTCACAATTGAATCAAAGTTGTATTGAAATCTAGCAACAGAACCTTTGAAATACAGCTTTTTTTATTCTAATGACTGCAGCATTACTGGAGCACTCCCACCATTCCCGCTTCATTTTTTTTTTCCATCCACTGGGGTCTGCGTGTCTCCAACTAGACAAAAACAGCATTAATGAACACTCTTTATCCTACACAAATGCTTTCATGAAAAACAATATCGCACAATGCTTTGCTGCATTCTTTTTTTCTCTCTCTCTCTCTCAAAAAGATGATCAAGAAAAAAGTCCTGAGTCACTAATTTCTGACAGTGATCGGAACATTTCGACGGCTTTCTCCCCTTGGACGTTTGGAAATAAGGAGGATGAGAGGGGGGCTTCTTCTCTTTTGGCTGTCAGATAGAGAGGATGGCAGAACTTGAATAAGCTCGGGGGCCCGCACTCTGGATTCTCTTTCGAGCGCTGCCATCCCATGCAAAAAGGAATTTTGAATCTCGCTCCTACATATTTAATACACAACTTGTTTCACAGATGTTCCTCTAGACATTTTCTGCCTCATGAAACAGCTCGTATGATTTTTTAATAAGGCAACATCTCCTGTTGTTATGAGGATCGGTTGTGAGGCCCATCAGGGCCGCTTTGATGTGAACGTTGACAGATAGATGCCTAAGTTGGGATGACAGCGTAAAAGGGACGCAAACACAATGCTTACATGCAACTCTGGATGCAGTAATGCATCATTGTACAAGCTAAATTGGATTCCCTGCGTTTTAATATACTTGCTGCTCGCATAAAGGTCATGCAACTGCACGAAGAAGAGCGCACGTGGGCAGGGATAATGGATCTGTCATTTATTCTACAGCAAAGGGACCACCAAGATTGAGGTTCAAAGTGTCACTGATGTGTTGCTCTGGTTTGACTGGCGTTACTAGTTTTCTTCTGATGTTATCAGTTTAATCCAGTTCTAAAATGCCTACTGTGTTTTAAGTTGGGTTATCTGAGTCATTGTGTTTTGATGTTGTTGTCAGTCGCTATGTCCCTTGTGTGATGATGATGATGATGACGTTTTCAGTAGCCGTGCAGTTGCTATTATGGTCATTGTGTTGTTATGGTCCTGTACTTGTCCCTTGTGATGATTATGTTGTTAATTATGCAGTTTCTATGCTCCTGTCCTGTATTTGTTCCTTGTAATGATGATGTTGTCAGTTTCTATGCAGTTCCTATGGTGCCATTGTGTTACTCTTTGGTCCAGTATTTAGCTCCTGTGTTGTTCACTCTTATTATTTTGTCATATAGGCTTATGTTATACACAATTGAGGATGGTCACAGTTGGAGCTACTGAGTGACACTTTTGTCATTTTTATTTTAGTTTCTTTGCATCCAGCCCGTTCAAGAGTCATAGGCTACGTTTACACTGCAGGCAAATGCGACCCAGATCAGATTTTTTTGGCCCAACTGCGACCTGTATCTGACTTTTTCATGTCAGTCTGAACGTGTTTTCGAGACCATCTGAATTCAGCATTGTTCTCTACTATTTACTTTGTATTTTTGTCTGTAAAGACTCTCTATTTGTCATTTGCATCCTGTCTGCTTTTAGGTCGGTCCTAATTCCACACTTCAAATTCAGTGCAGTGATCCAAAATGTTATTAATTGTATCATATTCCTAATGTCACTGGGGAAACAAATGTTTTTGTTTGTTTGTTTGTTTGTTTTTCAGAAATAATATAACTACTTTGGAATGTGCCATGAGAACTATGATGACCAGGAGCAGAGCTATTCTGAGAACCCCAATTAGTGATTTGCTTTTAAAGACAACAGTGAGCGCGAAACACGTCCAATCAAGCACAAAGACGTGTGAAAGCAGTACTTAATTAAATCTTTAAAACGCCAGATTTCACTTGTCAGGGTTCAGATGTGGCACATTTAGCGGACACATTTTTAAGGCTTCCTATGAGGCAGCACGGTGTGCTAATGGTTAGCACTTCTGATTCACAGGTTTGAGATTTGGTGTTCAAATCTATTTCGATTCATGTTCTCTATGGGGAAAGGTATTTTAAAATGCCAAAATATCAGAGGTTGACCAGTATATAACGTAAACGTGTTGGCTATCAGAATTGAATACAATTAATTTCAACATGAGTTGGTGAAAGCATTTTCCGGGTCAAGTGACTCACTGTGAAAAGTGACAGGTTCATTTTGTTTGCACACAGTTTGTACTAATACTGCACTTGCAATTACCGAGCAACACATTAATAAGAGGAAACAAGCAACCCCACAAAGAGCGAATGGAAAGTACAAGCTGTGTCTAACTAATGTTTACATGCAGAATAAGAGAACAATTAGAGGAAACAACACTGCAGTGAAATGCAGCAACATCCAGACCATTTAATAACACCTTGTAAATTACAGGTTGCTATACTTTGGACTTGTAAATATAGAGCCTCTTTTCGCATACAGAGAAAGTTCCTCATGGATAAAAACAAGGATAGACCAACGTGGGTAAAGCTAAGGTTAATAAATACATACATACACACAACAATTTTCCTCATGGATATAAAAAAATATATTCACATTTGTTTAACAATTGTTGTTTCCCCAAAACAGCTTGAGTTTAAAAAAATATTTAAAAGCAAAGTTCAAAAACATTACTTATGTCAGACCAGAATATGAAAATTGTATATGTGAGTATATGATTTAATTAGGTATTATGGTATATGTCTAGGAAATTCATGGATATATGTTATTGGCAAATACACGCATGTCTAAGTGCACTTGTATACATAACCAAGTTTATACATGTTATTTAATTTTTTTTTAACTAGTATTGTATTAATAATGAAACAAGTGTAAATATGTAATGCAGGGGTGTCCAAACTTTTTCCTCTGAGGGCCACATACAGAAAAATAGAAAGCTGCAAGGGCCACTTTGATTTTTTTTTAACACATTCATTGCAATATCAGCAAAAAATGCACCATTTGACGTCTTTTTCCGTCAATGGCAGTGAGTGAGTTAAACATGGTAAAAATCAGTGACACAATTATAAATTGTTGATATAATGTACAGTCACTTACTGAAAACTGCAAACAGTCACAAGACAAATAGTGACCCCTGTGTGCCACTATAATAGATACGCCTCTCCACTGAGCAGCAGCTGAATCCCAACTTGACATTCTGAACCACAACAAGAACAATCGGTAGTAAACTGACCACACTTAAGAACCATTAAATAAATCAAATCAAAATCAAATCAAAAACTTATGCCAAATTCTAATTATTATTATATGGAGGGAGTTAAAATCCAAAGTCTCGTTTTAGGGAGATAGCAAGAAGCATTTCTAATGTTTGAATATTCTTTCTGTCCATGCAGGGCATAAATCCTTTTCCACAGCCTTGAAGAGTTGAAGTCAGCTTGCAAGGAATAGCCCAACAATTGACTTTTATTCACGATGGTCAGCCTGTTAGCAGGTGGTTATCCCCTTCAGCCAGCCAGGAGAAGCCTCTGGTGCCCACCTTTGAAAAAAGTGGACTTCTGTTAGAAGTGGAAGAGTGAATTCAAACAGACATGAAAGTGCTGAGGGCCATAATAGCCCAAGCAAGTGCTGCAAAGGTACCAGCAGTACCATGAGCGAGAGCTTGTGTGTGCAGATTCCTTCCTTCCTGTGAATTTCAGTCAAAGAGCACTTGGGGAGGGAGATCAGACAGCACCTTGCTAGTCTCAGAGAAAATCAGCATCTCTTCTTAAAGTACTTGGATGAGAGAGAAACAACGCATTCGGCGGGGGCCTCGCTTAGTTACACAGTGGGTTTTGCACCCAGGTCATTAATCCATAATAATCATAAATCAGTTCCACTAGTCTGCCCTGTCTCTGAATATTGATATTTTTCAGAGCTCTCTTTGCATAAAACAATTCTCACATGGTGTGCGGTTTAAAAAATCCATCTAAATCCTTTTTCTATTCCCTTCCATGAATGACATTAGTCAGTGAATCTGTTGCAATGAAGGCTTTCAACTTCTGTGACAGATCCAGTCAATCTTTGCAGAAATGGTAAATCTTAAAATTCTATACAGGAGACAATGATGGACTTAGAAGTGCGGAAGATGGAGAGTTTTCGCTGGTGAGTAATAGAGTGGCAATTCAAAGAGAAATATCAGTGGGGCTCGAGATTTTGCCGATCGTGTATTGTTCAGGTATAAGAGACGATATGCTGTAAGAGTTGAACTCTTAGAAATGAATATTTTCATCAGCGAAAATATGTTTTGCTCCAAAGAACAACATGGTTTGCTCTTAGCGCCAACTAGGTGGAAAGAGAACAATTATATTATTGTATTTTATTTAGGTCCAGCATAATTAACCTTGATCGGCCGCTATAATGGATATGAAATCAAACAGTTGAAGTATAACTGAAACACAGACTCTCATTGGTGTCATGAATAAAATTGTTAGGACAATTCTCCTAATTGAATGAAACCATATCATTTTAATCCTAATCATGTATAGTCAATAACTTGAATTTAGGAGCCCATGGACATCAATCAGCAAATTGTTTTATCACCTTCACTGTGACTGAATTCACTTGCGGCTTGTTTGTGAGGCTGTTTGTCTTCTGTCAGCAAAAATGCATACTCTATTGGGTTTAGATGGTCATTGAAAAATTATACATTTACTTGGCTACAAATGTATTTGCTATTCTTCAAAGTAAGTCATGTTAAAGCAATGCTTTGAATCTTTCCAACCTTCAAAAAATATTTTCTTAACTCGTCTGATGAAACATCGACTTACAGCTAGTTGAATGATAGTTTTGTCATGGCCTGAGGGCGTCCATATTGCTTTTACTGGCACTAAGCAACCTTGAGATGGGTGACACAAAAAACTACAAATGTGCTTTCTGGCATACGTGAGTGACTTCCCCCTTCCCCCCTTCGATGCAAAGACGGAAGTCAATTCGAACGTATACGTGTGATTGCGGCTCTCATTGCAGAAGCTGCAAAACAACCGAGAAGTTTTGTCGGATGAAATAAAAAACAAAAGAAAGAAAGAAAGCAGGAGGATACCCGGATAAAAGGACAGTCAAGCATTAACATTGGCCCCCGCTTTCACTCGCTGGCGTGAGCTCAAATATATTTGACTGGGTGGAGTTTACCTGAAATGTATGTATGTTTTTATAATACTTTGAAAACATCATTTCTAAGACACATTATGCCTGCCCAAGTTTGTTTATGCAATCCATGGAGGCTGCTTGAGGGAGGAGGAGCCTTTAAAGGTCCCAGTCTGTGAAAGGACCTTCGAATGACCCAACCTACACATTTTGGGCACAGCTACAAACAAACCAGATATGACCCCATGAACTCTGAACGGTGAGGTGCTTGTACTAACCAGTCGACCATGTTCCTCATGATTTTTTATTTAATTTTTTTTTATGTAGCTAGAGATGCTTATTGTTGTACCTCAGCATCAGTTGCCGCAGGTAGGAAAGTGCAAGAATGTATGTACTGTATGTAGGTTGGAATGAGTCGGCGTAGGTACATACAGAAAGTATAGAGGGATATGTGCATATACTGTATTTGTAGGTGAGAAGGTGGTAGATATGTACACTGTAGGTAGGAAGATAGATATTTTATAAATGAGAATACAGGTATGAAATGTATCAAAAGTTCTAGGACTGGAGTCACAAAAGATTTCTCAGTGTATGTGCCAGATGATCAATCAGTGCATCCACAAAGATATCCTGCATTGAAAAGTAATAGTGTAACCATTCATGAATATCCTGAGCATCGGACAGTTCCTGCTAGAATAGAACATTGTTGTCTTAAAGCAACACCCCTCACTTACCCGACCGGCTCCAGGTGGTTGTTTTTCCTCATCGCCAAGCTCAAGGGCGTCACCTAGGCCACCTGTTTAAAGACGTGGACTATGGCCATGACAACAGAGCTGCCAGCGATCCCTGAAGAATCATTCCAAGCGTGCAGGAAGTCAAGGCAGAGAAGGCTGGAAGGGGGAACTTGTCATTTGTATTTAAATTATATCTTTTGTGATAGATACAGTTGGTAAATGAGTGTTTTGGTGCTTTGATTCCATTTTGATCAGAAGTAATACAGTATATGTGTGTGTGTTTTATACTGCTAGGGAACAATGTCCAGTGTGCTGAGATGAAGGGTCTTCAGATCTGCCTCCCTGGAGAGCACCTGTGGCTAAAGAGCGTGTTATTGATCCAAGCAGATGATGAATGAGAGACAGAGGACAAACATGGATGCACCTTTGCCCTTTCGTGGCCTCTGGGGTCTCGTTTGACAGTGCTCCACGTTCTGTCTGCTCTCCAGTCTGCAAAGATTGGGAACAAAATAAAAAGCTATACAAATCCATACTAAGTCTGTAAACAACCTTATAACCTGTTTCGCTCCTGGGAATAATGTGTTTCAGCTGCCCCCTGTATTAATTACTATATGAAGTGTAAGGACATTTTGTACACGGTACATTCTGTAGAGTAAACTTTACGATAAACAGATTCTATTTGGTCCTGCTCTAAACAGAATAAAATTTACACTTGGAAGAAAGTAAAATATTCAGTAGTAAGTATTTTTCGTGTGTACCGTATTTTTCGGATTATACGTCGCTCCGGATTATAAATCGAACCAGCCAAAAAAATGCATAATTAAGACGGAAAAAACATATATAAGTCGCACTGGAGTATAAGTCGCATTTTTGGGGGAAATTTATTTGATAAAATCCAACACCAAAAACATACATGTCATCTTGAAAGGCAATTTAAAATAAAAATAAAACGGAGAACAGGCTGAATAAGTGTACGGTATACTAACGTTACATGACTGACATGCCTGGTAATGTCAGTAATGACGTAACATATTAAGAGTTTGTAGCGAGCAGTGACGAGAGTCGGAGGCGGAGTGTTGAAGCACGGAGCCAAAGGCTGGCGTTTTGTTGACATCTTCTGAGGTCTGAACAGCAACTCCCCACTCAGCTAGAAGCTAACAGGCTAACTCCCCTTTTCCACATAACAAAACCTTCCCACCCGGAACTCTCCCGTCGTCCCAACGTTCCGTGGGTGAATTATGTTCCCATCACTACAAGTTATTCATATAACTCTAGCATAAAGAACATGCTAACAAGTTTACCAAACTTTCACTCCAAATCACTAAATCCAATGAAATAGTCATCCTCGGTGTCACTTTTAAACAACTCCCCCAACTGAGGAGGTAGACGATGTGCAGCGTCCTCTTCTACCAGCAATGTTGAAATTATCAACACAGGTCTAGAGCACCCTCTTGCGGTTTAGTGTGAAAATAACATGTGAAATGATATAATAATAATAATAATGTTAATTTCACACATAAGTTGCACCAGAGTATAAGTCGCACCCCCGGCCAAACTATGAAAAAAAACTGCGACTTGTACTCCGAAAAATAGGGTATGATAGAATTTGCCTACACACTAAAGTGTAAATCTTACTCTGTTTAGAGTGGGACCAGAGTAACATTTACAGAATTTACCGTGTGCAAGAAATGAAGATTTAAGGTCATTCGTACATTCTGTGTGTTGGCACTGATTTGTAACCATCATGCTGGACTAGTTTGCAGGATAGAAGGGAATGAAAGTAAACTTAAAAAAGAAAAATCTAACAAGTACATAATATCTATGATTAAAGAATGCTGATGACTATTTAGGACGGTATACTGCATGTTAAATTGATGTAAATATGAAGTTGATTTTGCAGGGTATCAAGCAATATCAGCAGCGGCTGTCAGCAGGCTTCTGGGTAAAGCACGCACGGTGCATCAAAGAAAACATGGCAGCAGGCACACACTGGGCTCTGGGGTATTTTTTTTTTTTAAACTTTCCACAGAAAATACTTCAGCAAGTGAGATGATGCAGGCGTCAGTGAAGCGCAAGTCATTTCCCTCATTTCTGATGCTTGATTTTCAAGAATTGAAAATGTAATATCTGGAGTGGCCCCACCAAGACTGCTGTGGTGACCAAAGTGACAGTTCAGCCAGAAAGATTTACAAGAAATGGATCAGTAACTTTGTTGGCTTACAAGTGGCCGACTGTTCTCCAGAGAAAGATCACACGAGGAACAGGATTTGCCAAAGAAGATGTGACTGACCTTTGGTGACATTATTCAAATAAGAAAGCACTTCCAATACTTGAGGCCATGGCTCATTTAAAGACAAAAAAAATAGCACGGGTTCACAGATGGGAGGAAGTACATTTGTGTCTACAACAGCAGTGGTGAAGTCAGAGAATATGACAACGGTGCCAGTCATAAATTGGTACTTGTCCGTTCTTACGTCCTTGTAAAACAACGTGCGCATGAAGAAGAACGCACGGAAATGCAGGGATGTTGTTCTTGTCAGCACAGCTTAAACCAAGCATGCATCAGTTGGAACTTGTGAATATGATGCACCTTGCGCTGCTATCGCAGAAATATGTCAGAGTTGCGGTGGTAGTTTTGAGTTCACATGTGTATAGCCATTCCAATTTACAAAGAAAATCATATACTTGGGAAGAACATTCTTGAGTATGTTTTTAGGAAATAGCCCATTTATTCTTTGGTGGATTTAATTTGAGGATGTTGGTCTACATTGCAGGTGTAGCAGTTTATACAACTTTCATGCAGCTAGTGTCTGATCCATTCCCAATCGATGCTGATTTGTTTATTGAGCTTTCATTGACTACCGACCACACCAAACGTAGATGTCCAATTGTAGTAAAATCCTTTTTAATTTAGTTTATCAAGACTCTTCATCCCCAATCCTTTTTTTTTGCGCCAATTAACGGTTTCAGGCAATGTTTTGACAGACCGGCAAAAAAAAAAAAAAATAATTCTCTTCAACATGCTGATCCCAGTTTGGGTTAACATGAAACAATAACACCAGAAGTCTGAAGTATGAAGTCTATTTAGCTATTTTGTATTGGCTCCCTTTATTTCAGGAAATCCCAACTAGTCTACATGTGTGTCAGCAGTTTGGAAGTCTTCATTGAGTTAGTTGCAGGCATGTCACCACCTATTAACCAGAGCGGGCTTGGTGCGTGAGAATCACCCATAAAGATAATGCCCCTCTTTTTTTTTTTTTTTTTTTTCACAGTAGGAAGCTCTTCTTCTTCTGTCTCATAATATTTATAAAAATAATAAAATGTAATAATTTCCCCTTTCCAAAGATGTCTGTTTACTTATTTGGGCGGGTCAATGAATTCTAATGGACCATCATTTGTCATTCGTGGATGGCTAATCAATAATCAGTCAATCCGCCATCATTATTTTAACCGCATTTGTGTCATTACTAAATGGCAGTTGCTGTTTTAGGACGATCATTAAATGTCACTGGTCCGTCACTCCGTCGTCGTCTTCTTCTTCTTTGAGTTTATTGCAGACTTTGTAAGATGGCTGCCTTCTTCCTTCAACCATGAAAGTCTACTGGCAGTCCAGGAAACCCATGCGGAGAGGGCGAGTTTGCTGAAATGACATAATTTCACCGTGTAGAGCCGTGTGGGTCTCGTCAAGCATAAACAAGCTTCTGTCGTCAGTGAAACGGAAGTCCGTCAGTCACTACTGACGATCACGTTGACAGACGAGATAGCACTCCCGTCAATACTTATTCCGTGAAGATTTCAAAGTTTGCCGCCATTTGTGATTTTACAAAACGGGTCTCCATCATTGATGGATTGATGGACGTTCTGTGGATGGGTAGAATGCCCACCTCTGGCTATAGTGAAAAGTTAGAGTGTCCATTGTGTGTCCAACAACAGACCGTCTTCTCGCTCTGATTCTGTAGGGAAAAAAAAAAAGTACTTTACTGTTATGTAACTTGACTTGGAGTGGATCATGAGAGATAATGAAACCATATAGTCAGCAAATAGGGCCTGATGGATGGCTGTGTATGTGACAGGAATCATCCTTCTGACGGAGGAACGGCTGAGAGCCGTCAGCAAAGCCTATTAGCACTCGACCGTGCTTCCGGCTCAGATGTGTTTGCTTGCAAATGTGTTTCTGGATGTGTGGGCTTCCGGTTGAGTGTACATGCTTGGGTTTTGCTGTTATTATCATTTGAGAATATATAAAAAAAAAAAAAAGAGTAATAACCTTATTCTTTTTCTCCTTTTTTTGTTTTTTAATTCAGATTAATTTCATCAGTTGATCATCAGTGTGACATTTGTGTGCTCCGAGCTCAGAAGACTGCACAAATAAATCCGCATATTTGGATCACGCCACCCAGTATCTTGGCTGGCTTTATCTGGGATGCTTTAAACATTTAAATGGGGTGCCGTTTGAAGGATAGGACGTCTTGGCCTCGTCATCGTTTGGCATAACACAACACGGGGCAGTTAGCCAGCTGTTCACTAGATTTATAAACACACAAGTTTGGATGTAAGTGCTGCTGCTCGTTCCATACTGGCTGAAGTGAAAATGAAATGAAGTCGCTCGCTAGTGATGCCACAGAGCACTTTGTATTTGTGTCCTTGTGAATCTTGACAGCTTTTAATTGAAATTCAGGCATGTTACAAACATCTGTACCAAGCCCTGACATATTTGAGATGTGAAGGCCAGGCTGAAAAGTCTTGTTTTGCCTCAGCAGCATCATGCTCATCTGTATTATGTTTTAATCTGTAATATTTTCATTAAAAATAAAAAAAAATAAAAAATGAGTGATGCACTATAACTACATTCGTCAACTAGATATCAACGATATTGCTGTGGACCAGCTTGATGAGAGTGTATGGGAGTTTGCCCAACCAGTCTACATGTGCTTGGAGGTGTTCAATAGAATCCCTCGGGTAATCTTGGGGGGGGGGGTTCTCCAGGAGTATAGGGTACTGGACGATGTTTTGCACATGATGTGGTTCTGTTGACTTCATCATGACGCAATCTTCAACCCTCACTGCAGCGGTTTGTAGCTGAGTGTGAAACGACTGGGATGAGAGTCAGTCAGCATGTTCAAATCTGAGACCGTGATCCTCAGTGGGGAAAAGTGTCTGGGATGAGATCCTGCCCCAGGTGGAGGACTTTAAGTATCTTGAGGTCTTGTTCACGAGTGAGGGAAGAATAGAGCGTGACATCGACAGGCAGAAAGGCGAAGCTCTCGATTTTCCGGTCGATCTATGTTCCCACCCTCACCTAAAGCTACCCACATACAAGCAGACAAAATGAGTTTCCTCCACAGGGTGTCCCTTAGAGATAGAGTGAGAAGCTCAGTCATCAGGGAGGGGCACAGAGTAGAGACGTTGCTCTACCAATTTGAGAGGAGCCAGATGAGATGGCGCATATCCCACTGGAAGGAGACCAGTGGGACCACCCAGGACACGTTGGAGAGACTGTGTCTCACAGTTGGCCTGGAAATACCTCGGGATCACCCCCAAGAGGGGCTGGGCAAAGTGACTGGGGAGAGGGAAGGCTGGACTTCCTTGCTAAAGCTGCTCACTCGTCGACCCGACCACAGATAAACGATGGATGGATGGATGGATGGATGGATGGATGGATGGATGGAAAATAGTCATAAACAGATAATGGCAGACAAAGAATAACTCTCAAGAGACCAATCATTTCCAATAACTACCTAATAGAAAGTGCTGAGTGATTTCAATCCATCTCTTTGCGAATCTACATCACAATTTTATGTAAAATTGGGGACATGTCACATGCCAGTAGCATATTGTACAGATATCAGCCCCTCGCCTGCGATGTTCACAGCGCACCTATGCTGCTCATAGTATTTCAAGCTGAACTATAAAATGAGAAAGCAGTGAAAATCCAATAGACATTTACTGTTACTATCACACAAATAGAATTCTTTTGTGATAAATGAGAATGGATTGTAAACGACACTCTGCAGGCAACAATATCTTCTGACTGCATCACAAGTTACAGCTGCATTTCGCACAAGTGCATTGCGTCTCTTCATAAGACCTCCAAGTTCGAAAAAGCAGTGTAATTTACCATTAAGTATTTTATTATATTTCGGCGTCTCCTCTTTTGACAAAAGTTGTGAAGGTCACTACAACAAATCATCAAAACCAATAGGATCATGCAAAAACTATGCAAGTGATTTACATTCAACTTTGTCGTGACAATTTATTGGTGCAAATCTTGTGCAGAGCATTATATTAATAAAACAATCCCTTATAAAGGTGTCAAAATGAGGTTGACGTCACCACAAAAGAAAAAGAACCGTAGAATTTGAAAACCTCCATTATGTTAAATTAACAGTAAAATGAATGAATAAGACTGATCTATTATAAAACTGTAAAAAAAAGAAAAGTACAATAAAATCATGGAAATCATTCTACACAGTGAAAAACACCATTTAATTCCCTATATATTTTTGACCCTCAAAGGTCACCATATCAGGTACATAAGGACCCAAAGGATTGGGGCCAAAGCAGCCACACAAATTGGAAAACAAAAATGCACGCTATTGTGTTTTCAATCTGGATTCCAAACTACCAATTTTATATCCTAAAATGACCACTTCAGATGGATTCAAATGGCCGAAATGAGCAATAACGAGTATGCTGTGCATACCCACCACATATTGCACTGCATTGTGGGACTTTTTGTGTCTGCCTTGTGTGCAATTGAAAAAAAAACTAGAGCTGCGAGCAGCTATAAAGGGCCCTCGCAACCCGGGCCACGTTGGGGTATTTGCACGTCGGGGTACTGGCATGCTGGGGTACTGTCAAATAGGAAACCATCTAAATTTTAAACGTTTTTGCCATGCTTTGTGTTTGTAAAGTTTCATGGAAAGGCCAAAAATGATGCACAATTAACAAAATAAAATCAAAATGGATTGGCACATGGCTATATAGAATACTTTTTGAATATATTAGGCATGCCTGCCAATATTCACACATCTAGCTGAATCATATAATCGGAAAGACTTCATAAAAATGTCTAGAGGGCGCTATTGAAGCATTTATTGCAAATTTAATAAGAAATCTCTAAAATATTCATGCTTATGACAAGCCTGATGTGTGTGTAAAGTTTCATGAGTTTTTGCACATGTTTAGACCAAAAAAAAAAGCAGCATTTTACTTGGCAAACAATGCATCGCCATGAAACGGTGTGGGACAAAATAAATAACTTTCGATAACTTTGTATCTTAAACATCTTAAGATGAAGCACACCAAGTTTGAAGACAGTCGGATAAATTTTGTAGGAGGAATTCGTTAAAATATGACCCCTAAAAAAGGCCACAAAAAATGGCTACAAATCCCAACGTAAATCAAAATGGCGGACTTCCTGTTTGTTTTGGAAGATGGTTCCAAGAGACTATTTTGTACATCGTGGGCTCTTATGTATGCCTCTAAATTATCATAGCGCTAGGTGAAACGTACAACCGGGAATGCTTCGTTAAAGAGGAGTTTTTTACCTCAAAATGTGATGACCGGCCCTTACGGGACTTCCTGTTGGGTTTAGCACATGGCACCAATAGACTTTTTTGTACATTGTGGGCTGTTAAATTTGTCTCCAAATTTTCGTAGCTCGAGCTGCTTCGTATAACTGTGAATGCTTCATTAAGAGGGAATTTTTTCCTTTGCAAACTGTGCATGCCACGGCAATAGCGTGCGACGAAATAAAAAGCTTTCAATAACTTTTCATCTTCAACATTTTAAGATGAATCACACCAAGTTTGGAGATGATCGGATAAACTCTGTAGGAGGAGTTCGTTAAAATAAGACCCCTATGAAATGGCCCAAAAAATGGCAACACGTTCCAAAGTAAATCAAAATGGCGGACTTCCTGTTCGGTTTAGCATATGGTTCAAAAAGAGTTTTTTGTACCTTGAGGGCTGTTACATATGTCTTCAAATGTTGGTAACTCTAGGTGAAATGTACAGCCGGGAATGCTTCATTAAATAAGAATTTTGAAACACAAAATTTGATGCCTCGCCTCTGGCGGACTTCCTGTTAGGTTTAGCATATGGTTCAAAAAGAGTTTTTTGTAGATCATAGTCTGTTACATATGTGTACCAATTTTCGTGGCTCTCAATTAAACGTACCACGGCAATGCTTTGTTAAGTAAGAATTTTGAAACTGTAAATTTGATGCCCCGCCACCGTCATATAGTATGTCAAAAACTTTAGATTTTTTACCATGATGTTGTCCCAGGTGTTGAGATGGTACAGCCCAAGTTTGAAGTCAATCGGGTTAACCGTGTAGGAGAAGCGGGCAAAAGTATGACCCCTGTAAATGTGCAAAAATGGGCCAAAATTGGACATTCAAATACTCATACCTCACTTCCTGTCTATTTTAGGGTACACATATCAAAGAGGTTTTTGTTCATCTGGATGTGCTACAGGTGCCACACAATTTTCGTAGCCATAGGACAATCGTAGCGGGACAGGGATCCGTTAAACCTATGTAGGTGGCGCTACAGAGCCATTTTTCATGTATCATGTATGGCGACTTTAAAATATCAAATTTTTCGCCAGGCCCGATCTCCGTGTAAAGTTTGGTGAGTTTTCGTTCATGTTTAGTGCCTCAAAAATGTGGTTGTTTGCGGAAAAGAATAATAACAAAGAAAAAGAAGAAGAAGAATAATAACTAGAGCTGCGAGCAGCTATAAAGGGCCCTCGCAACCCGGGCCACGTTGGGGTATTTGCACGTCGGGGTACTGGCATGTTGGGGTACTGTCAAATAGGAAACCATCTAAATTGTAAACGTTTTTGCCATGCTTTGTGTTTTTAAAGTTTCATGGAAAGGCCAAAAACGATGCACAATTAACAAAATAAAATCAAAATGGATTGGCACATGGCTATATAGAATACTTTTTGAATATATTCGGCATGCCTGCCAATATTCACACATCTAGCTGAATCATATAATCGGAAAGACTTCATAAAAATGTCTAGAGGGCGCTATTGAGCCATTTATTACAAATAGCACAACAAATCTCTAAATAAAATATTCATGTTCTAGACAGGTCTGGTGCGTGTGCAAAGTTTTGTGAGTTTTCACCCATATTTAGACTCTCAAAAAAGCATTTTTCTTCACAAACAATGCATGGCTACAGCAAAGGCGTGTGACAAAATAAAAAAATTCAATAACTTTTCATCTTAAATATCTTAAGATGAAACACGCCAAAGAATGAAGACGATCTGATAAGTTCTGTTGAAAATATGACCCCTATAAAAGGCCCCAAAAAATGGCTACAAATACCAAAGTAAATCAAAATGGCAGACTTCCTTTTTGATTCAGCATATGGCTTTAGAAACCTTTTTGTAAGTCTTAGGTTGATAGGTATCCCAATTTTTACAAATCTAGCTGAATCATAAAACACAAAACATTTGCAAAAGCTTCATAAAAATGTCTAGAGGGCGCTATTGAACCATTTATTGCAAATTGAATAAGAAATCTCTAAAATATTCATGCTGATGACAAGCCTGATGTGTGTGTAAAGTTTCATGAGTTTTTGCACATGTTTAGACCAAAAAAAAAAAGTAACATTTTACTTGGCAAACAATGCATCGCCATGACAACGGCGTGCGACAAAATAAATAACTTTCGATAACTTTGCATCTTAAACATCTTAAGATGAAGCACACCAAGTTTAAAGACAGTCGGATAAATTTTGTAGGAGGAGTTCGTTAAAATATGACCCCTAAAAAAGGCCACAAAAAATGGCTACAAATCCCAACGTAAATCAAAATGGTGGACTTCCTGATTGGTTTAGCATATTGCTCCAAGAGACTTTTTTTGTACATCCTGAGCTCTTATGTTTGCCTGCAAATTATCATAGCTTTAGGTGTTTAATCAAAACGCAAAATATGGTGTGCAATTCCCATGCATTGCTATGGCAACAGCGTGTGACAAAATAAAAAACTTTCGATTACTTTGCATCTTAAACATCTTAAGATGAAACATACCAAGTTTGAAGACAGTCGGATAAATTTTGTAGGAGGGGTTCGTTAAAATATGACCCCTGAAAAAGGCCACAAAAAATGGCAACAAATCCCATCATAAATCAAAATGGCGGACTTCCTGTTTGGTTTAGCCCATGGTTCCAAGAGACTTTTTTGTACATCGTGGGCTCTTATGTATGCCTGCAAATTATCATAGCGCTAGGTGAAACGTACAACCGGGAATGCTTAGTTAAAGAGGAGTTTTTTAGCTCAAAATGTGATGCCCGGCCCCTGGGGGACTTCCTGTTGCGTTTAGCACATGGCACCAAGAGACATTTTTGTAGATCCTGGGCTGTTACATATGTCTACAATTTTTCGTCACTCTAGCTGCTTCGTACAACTGGGAATGCTTCATTAAGAAGGATTTTTTTCCTTTGCAAAAAGTGCATGCCACGATAACAGCATGTGACGAAATAAAAAACTTTCAATAACTTTTCATTTTCAACATCTTAAGATGAATCACACCAAGTTTGAAGATGATCGGATAAACTCTGTAGGAGGAGTTTGTTAAAATATGACCCCTATGAAATGGCCAAAAAAAATGGCAACACATTCCAAAGTAAATCAAAATGGCGGACGTCCTGTTAGGTTTAGCATATGGTTCAAAAAGAGTTTTTTGTAAATCGAGGGCTGTTATATACCTCTACAAATTTTGGTAACTCTAGGTGAAACGTACAGCCGGGTATGCTTTGTTAAAGAGGAGTTTTTTTTAGCTCAAAATGTGATGCCCGGCCCCTGGGGGACTTCCTGTTGGGTTTAGCACAGGGCACCAGGAGACTTTTTTGTACATCTTGGGCTGTTACATATGTCTACAAATTTTCGTAGCTCTAGCTGCTTCGTACAACTGGCAATGCTTCTTTAAGGATATTTTTTTTCCTTTGCAAACAGTGCATGCCATGACAACAACGTGCGACGAAATACAAAGCTTTCAATAACTTTTCATCTTCAACATCTTAAGATGAATCACACCAAGTTTGAAGATGATCGGATAAACACTGTAGGAGGAGTTCGTTAAAATAAGACTCCAATGAAATGGCCAAAAAAATGGCAACACGTTCCAAAATAAATCAAAATGGTGGACTTCCTGTTAGGTTTAGCATATGGTTCAAAAAGAGTTTTTTGTAGGTCATAGCCTGTTACATATGTGTACCAATTTTCGTAGCTCTAGATTAAACGTACAACCGGCAATGCCTCGTGAAGTAAGAATTTTTAAACTCTAAATTTGATGCGCCGCCGCCGTCATATAGTATATCAAAAACTTTTCATTTTTCACAATGATGTTGTCCCAGGTGTTGAGATGGTACATCCCAAGTTTGAAGTCAATCGGGTTAACCGTGTAGGAGAAGCGGGCAAAAGTATGACCCCTGTAAATGTGCAAAAATTGGCAAAAATTGGACATTTAAATACTCATACCTCACTTTCTCTCTATTTTAGGGTACACACTTCAAAGAGGTTTTTGTTCATTGGGATGTGCTACAGGTGCCACACAATTTTCATAGCCGTCGGACAATCGTAGCGGGACAGGGATCCGTTTAACCTATGTAGGGGGCGCTAAGGAGCCATTTTTCTGTTATCATGTATGGCGACTTTAAAATATCAAATTTTTCGCCAGGCCTGATGTGCGTGTAAAGTTTGGTGAGTTTTCGGTCACGTTTAGTGTCTCAAAAATGCGATTGTTTGCGGAGAAGAATAATAATAAGAATAATAATAACTAGAGCTGCGAGCAGCTATAAAGGGCCCTCGCAACCCGGGCCACGTTGGGGTATTTGCACGTCGGGGTACTGGCATGCTGGGGTACTGTTAAATAGGAAACCATCTAAATTTTAAACGTTTTTGCCATGCTTTGTGTTTGTAAAGTTTCATGGAAAGGCCAAAAATGATGCACAATTAACAAAATAAAATCAAAATGGATTGGCACATGGCTATATAGAATACTTTTTGAATATATTAGGCATGCCTGCCAATATTCACACATCTAGCTGAATCATATAATCGGAAAGACTTCATAAAAATGTCTAGAGGGCGCTATTGAAGCATTTATTGCAAATTTAATAAGAAATCTCTAAAATATTCATGCTTATGACAAGCCTGATGTGTGTGTAAAGTTTCATGAGTTTTTGCACATGTTTAGACCAAAAAAAAAAGCAGCATTTTACTTGGCAAACAATGCATCGCCATGAAACGGTGTGGGACAAAATAAATAACTTTCGATAACTTTGTATCTTAAACATCTTAAGATGAAGCACACCAAGTTTGAAGACAGTCGGATAAATTTTGTAGGAGGAATTCGTTAAAATATGACCCCTAAAAAAGGCCACAAAAAATGGCTACAAATCCCAACGTAAATCAAAATGGCGGACTTCCTGTTTGTTTTGGAAGATGGTTCCAAGAGACTATTTTGTACATCGTGGGCTCTTATGTATGCCTCTAAATTATCATAGCGCTAGGTGAAACGTACAACCGGGAATGCTTCGTTAAAGAGGAGTTTTTTACCTCAAAATGTGATGACCGGCCCCTACGGGACTTCCTGTTGGGTTTAGCACATGGCACCAAGAGACTTTTTTTGTACATCGTGGGCTGTTAAATTTGTCTCCAAATTTTCGTAGCTCTAGCTGCTTCGTACAACTGGGAATGCTTCATTAAGAGGGAATTTTTTCCTTTGCAAACTGTGCATGCCACGGCAACAGCGTGCGACGAAATAAAAAGCTTTCAATAACTTTTCATCTTCAACATTTTAAGATGAATCACACCAAGTTTGGAGATGATCGGATAAACTCTGTAGGAGGAGTTCGTTAAAATAAGACCCCTATGAAATGGCCCAAAAAATGGCAACACGTTCCAAAGTAAATCAAAATGGCGGACTTCCTGTTCGGTTTAGCATATGGTTCAAAAAGAGTTTTTTGTACCTTGAGGGCTGTTACATATGTCTTCAAATGTTGGTAACTCTAGGTGAAATGTACAGCCGGGAATGCTTCATTAAATAAGAATTTTGAAACACAAAATTTGATGCCTCGCCTCTGGCGGACTTCCTGTTAGGTTTAGCATATGGCACCAACAGGCTTTTTTTGTAGATCATAGTCTGTTACATATGTGTACCAATTTTCGGGGCTCTCAATTAAACGTACCACGGCAATGCTTTGTTAAGTAAGAATTTTGAAACTGTAAATTTGATGCCCCGCCACCGTCATATAGTATGTCAAAAACTTTAGATTTTTTACCCTGATGTTGTCCCAGGTGTTGAGATGGTACAGCCCAAGTTTGAAGTCAATCGGGTTAACCGTGTAGGAGAAGCGGGCAAAAGTATGACCCCTGTAAATGTGCAAAAATGGGCCAAAATTGGACATTCAAATACTCATACCTCACTTTCTGTCTATTTTAGGGTACACACATCAAAGAGGTTTTTGTTCATCTGGATGTGCTACAGGTGCCACACAATTTTCGTAGCCATAGGACAATCGTAGCGGGACAGGGATCCGTTAAACCTATGTAGGTGGCGCTACAGAGCCATTTTTCATGTATCATGTATGGCGACTTTAAAATATCAAATTTTTCGCCAGGCCCGATCTCCGTGTAAAGTTTGGTGAGTTTTCGTTCATGTTTAGTGCCTCAAAAATGTGGTTGTTTGCGGAAAAGAATAATAACAAAGAAAAAGAAGAAGAAGAACTAGAGCTGCGAGCAGCTATAAAGGGCCCTCGCAACCCGGGCCACGTTGGGGTATTTGCACGTCGGGGTACTGGCATGTTGGGGTACTGTCAAATAGGAAACCATCTAAATTGTAAACGTTTTTGCCATGCTTTGTGTTTTTAAAGTTTCATGGAAAGGCCAAAAACGATGCACAATTAACAAAATAAAATCAAAATGGATTGGCACATGGCTATATAGAATACTTTTTGAATATATTCGGCATGCCTGCCAATATTCACACATCTAGCTGAATCATATAATCGGAAAGACTTCATAAAAATGTCTAGAGGGCGCTATTGAGCCATTTATTACAAATTGCACAACAAATCTCTAAATAAAATATTCATGTTCCAGACAGGTCTGGTGTGTGTGCAAAGTTTTGTGAGTTTTCACCCATATTTAGACTCTCAAAAAAGCATTTTTCTTCACAAACAATGCATGGCTACAGCAAAGGAGTGTGAGAAAATAAAAAAATTAAATAACTTTTCATCTTAAATATCTTAAGATGAAACACGCCAAAGAATGAAGACGATCTGATAAGTTCTGTTGAAAATATGACCCCTATAAAAGGCCCCAAAAAATGGCTACAAATACCAAAGTAAATCAAAATGGCAGACTTCCTTTTTGATTCAGCATATGGCTTTAGAAACCTTTTGTAAGTCTTAGGCTGATAGGTATCCCAATTTTTACAAATGTATCTGAATCATAAAACACAAAACATTTGCAAAAGCGGGCGCTATTGAACCATTTATTGCAAATTGAATAAGAAATCTCTAAAATATTCATGCTGATGACAAGCCTGATGTGTGTGTAAATTTTCATGAGTTTTTTCACATGTTTAGACCAAAACAAAAAAGCAGCATTTTACTTGGCAAACAATGCATCGCCATGACAACGGCGTGCGACAAAATAAATAACTTTCGATAACTGTGCATCTTAAACATCTTAAGATGAAGCACACCAAGTTTAAAGACAGTCGGATAAATTTTGTAGGAGGAGTTCGTTAAAATATGACCCCTAAAAAAGGCCACAAAAAATGGCTACAAATCCAAACGTAAATCAAAATGGTGGACTTCCTGATTGGTTTAGCATATGGCTCCAAGAGACTTTTTTTGTACATCCTGAGCTCTTATGTTTGCCTGCAAATTATCATAGCTTTAGGTGAAACGTACAACCGGGAATGCTTTGTCTGTTTAATCAAAACGCAAAATATGGTGTGCAATTCGATGCATTGCTATGTCAACAGCGTGTGACAAAATAAAAAACTTTCGATTACTTTGCATCTTAAACATCTTAAGATGAAACATACCAAGTTTGAAGACAGTCGGATAAGTTTTATAGGAGGGGTTCGTTAAAATATGACCCCTGAAAAAGGCCACAAAAAATGGCAACAAATCCCATCATAAATCAAAATGGCGGACTTCCTGTTTGGTTTAGCACATGGTTCCAAGAGACTTTTTTGTACATCGTGGGCTCTTATGTATGCCTGCAAATTATCATAGCGCTAGGTGAAACGTACAACCGAGAATGCTTCGTTAAAGAGGAGTTTTTTTTAGCTCAAAATGTGATGCCCGGCCCCTGGGGGACTTCCTGTTGCGTTTAGCACATGGCACCAAGAGACATTTTTGTACATCCTGGGCTGTTACATATGTCTACAATTTTTCGTCGCTCTAGCTGCTTCGTACAACTGGGAATGCTTCATTAAGAAGGATTTTTTTCCTTTGCAAAAAGTGCATGCCACGATAACAGCGTGTGACGAAATAAAAAACTTTCAATAACTTTTCATTTTCAACATCTTAAGATGAATCACACCAAGTTTGAAGATGATCGGATAAACTCTGTAGGAGGAGTTTGTTAAAATATGACCCCTATGAAATGGGCAAAAAAAATGGCAACACATTCCAAAGTAAATCAAAATGGCGGACGTCCTGTTAGGTTTAGCATATGGTTCAAAAAGAGTTTTTTGTACCTCGAGGGCTGTTATATACCTCTACAAATTTTGGTAACTCTAGGTGAAACGTACAGCCGGGTATGCTTTGTTAAAGAGGAGTTTTTTTTAGCTCAAAATGTGATGCCCGGCCCCTGGGGGACTTCCTGTTGGGTTTAGCACAGGGCACCAAGAGACTTTTTTGTACATCTTGGGCTGTTACATATGTCTACAAATTTTCGTAGCTCTAGCTGCTTCGTACAACTGGCAATGCTTCTTTAAGGATATTTTTTTTCCTTTGCAAACAGTGCATGCCATGACAACAGCGTCCGACGAAATACAAAGCTTTCAATAACTTTTCATCTTCAACATCTTAAGATGAATCACACCAAGTTTGAAGATGATCGGATAAACACTGTAGGAGGAGTTCGTTAAAATAAGGCCCCAATGAAATGGCCAAAAAAATGGCAACACGTTCCAAAATAAATCAAAATGGTGGACTTCCTGTTAGGTTTAGCATATGGTTCAAAAAGAGTTTTTTGTAGGTCATAGTCTGTTACATATGTGTACCAATTTTCGTAGCTCTAGATTAAACGTACAACCGGCAATGCCTCGTGAAGTAAGAATTTTTAAACTCTAAATTTGATGCGCCGCCGCCGTCATATATTATATCAAAAACTTTTCATTTTTCACAATGATGTTGTCCCAGGTGTTGAGATGGTCCATCCCAAGTTTGAAGTCAATCGGGTTAACCGTGTAGGAGAAGCGGGCAAAAGTATGACCCCTGTAAATGTGCAAAAATTGGCAAAAATTGGACATTTAAATACTCATACCTCACTTTCTGTCTATTTTAGGGTACACACTTCAAAGAGGTTTTTGTTCATTGGGATGTGCTACAGGCGCCACACAATTTCCATAGCCGTCGGACAATCATAGCGGGACAGGGATCCGTTTAACCTATGTAGGGGGCGCTAAGGAGCCATTTTTCTGTTATCATGTATGGCGACTTTAAAATATCAAATTTTTCGCCAGGCCTGATGTGCGTGTAAAGTTTGGTGAGTTTTCGGTCACGTTTAGTGTCTCAAAAATGTGATCGTTTGCGGAGAAGAATAATAATAAGAACTAGAGCTGCGAGCAGCTATAAAGGGCCCTCGCAACCCGGGCCACGTTGGGGTATTTGCACGTCGGGGTACTGGCATGTTGGGGTACTGTCAAATAGGAAACCATCTAAATTGTAAACGTTTTTGCCATGCTTTGTGTTTTTAAAGTTTCATGGAAAGGCCAAAAACGATGCACAATTAACAAAATAAAATCAAAATGGATTGGCACATGGCTATATAGAATACTTTTTGAATATATTCGGCATGCCTGCCAATATTCACACATCTAGCTGAATCATATAATCGGAAAGACTTCATAAAAATGTCTAGAGGGCGCTATTGAGCCATTTATTACAAATAGCACAACAAATCTCTAAATAAAATATTCATGTTCTAGACAGGTCTGGTGCGTGTGCAAAGTTTTGTGAGTTTTCACCCATATTTAGACTCTCAAAAAAGCATTTTTCTTCACAAACAATGCATGGCTACAGCAAAGGCGTGTGACAAAATAAAAAAATTCAATAACTTTTCATCTTAAATATCTTAAGATGAAACACGCCAAAGAATGAAGACGATCTGATAAGTTCTGTTGAAAATATGACCCCTATAAAAGGCCCCAAAAAATGGCTACAAATACCAAAGTAAATCAAAATGGCAGACTTCCTTTTTGATTCAGCATATGGCTTTAGAAACCTTTTTGTAAGTCTTAGGCTGATAGGTATCCCAATTTTTACAAATCTAGCTGAATCATAAAACACAAAACATTTGCAAAAGCTTCATAAAAATGTCTAGAGGGCGCTATTGAACCATTTATTGCAAATTGAATAAGAAATCTCTAAAATATTCATGCTGATGACAAGCCTGATGTGTGTGTAAAGTTTCATGAGTTTTTGCACATGTTTAGACCAAAAAAAAAAAGTAACATTTTACTTGGCAAACAATGCATCGCCATGACAACGGCGTGCGACAAAATAAATAACTTTCGATAACTTTGCATCTTAAACATCTTAAGATGAAGCACACCAAGTTTAAAGACAGTCGGATAAATTTTGTAGGAGGAGTTCGTTAAAATATGACCCCTAAAAAAGGCCACAAAAAATGGCTACAAATCCCAACGTAAATCAAAATGGTGGACTTCCTGATTGGTTTAGCATATTGCTCCAAGAGACTTTTTTTGTACATCCTGAGCTCTTATGTTTGCCTGCAAATTATCATAGCTTAAGGTGTTTAATCAAAACGCAAAATATGGTGTGCAATTCCCATGCATTGCTATGGCAACAGCGTGTGACAAAATAAAAAACTTTCGATTACTTTGCATCTTAAACATCTTAAGATGAAACATACCAAGTTTGAAGACAGTCGGATAAATTTTGTAG
The DNA here is from genome assembly GCF_051991245.1 of Festucalex cinctus. Lineage (NCBI taxonomy): Eukaryota > Metazoa > Chordata > Actinopteri > Syngnathiformes > Syngnathidae > Festucalex > Festucalex cinctus. The sequence goes on from NC_135416.1 coordinate 13,683,208, forward strand.
GAGGGGTTCGTTAAAATATGACCCCTGAAAAAGGCCACAAAAAATGGCAACAAATCCCATCATAAATCAAAATGGCGGACTTCCTGTTTGGTTTAGCCCATGGTTCCAAGAGACTTTTTTGTACATCGTGGGCTCTTATGTATGCCTGCAAATTATCATAGCGCTAGGTGAAACGTACAACCGGGAATGCTTAGTTAAAGAGGAGTTTTTTAGCTCAAAATGTGATGCCCGGCCCCTGGGGGACTTCCTGTTGCGTTTAGCACATGGCACCAAGAGACATTTTTGTAGATCCTGGGCTGTTACATATGTCTACAATTTTTCGTCACTCTAGCTGCTTCGTACAACTGGGAATGCTTCATTAAGAAGGATTTTTTTCCTTTGCAAAAAGTGCATGCCACGATAACAGCATGTGACGAAATAAAAAACTTTCAATAACTTTTCATTTTCAACATCTTAAGATGAATCACACCAAGTTTGAAGATGATCGGATAAACTCTGTAGGAGGAGTTTGTTAAAATATGACCCCTATGAAATGGCCAAAAAAAATGGCAACACATTCCAAAGTAAATCAAAATGGCGGACGTCCTGTTAGGTTTAGCATATGGTTCAAAAAGAGTTTTTTGTAAATCGAGGGCTGTTATATACCTCTACAAATTTTGGTAACTCTAGGTGAAACGTACAGCCGGGTATGCTTTGTTAAAGAGGAGTTTTTTTTAGCTCAAAATGTGATGCCCGGCCCCTGGGGGACTTCCTGTTGGGTTTAGCACAGGGCACCAGGAGACTTTTTTGTACATCTTGGGCTGTTACATATGTCTACAAATTTTCGTAGCTCTAGCTGCTTCGTACAACTGGCAATGCTTCTTTAAGGATATTTTTTTTCCTTTGCAAACAGTGCATGCCATGACAACAACGTGCGACGAAATACAAAGCTTTCAATAACTTTTCATCTTCAACATCTTAAGATGAATCACACCAAGTTTGAAGATGATCGGATAAACACTGTAGGAGGAGTTCGTTAAAATAAGACTCCAATGAAATGGCCAAAAAAATGGCAACACGTTCCAAAATAAATCAAAATGGTGGACTTCCTGTTAGGTTTAGCATATGGTTCAAAAAGAGTTTTTTGTAGGTCATAGCCTGTTACATATGTGTACCAATTTTCGTAGCTCTAGATTAAACGTACAACCGGCAATGCCTCGTGAAGTAAGAATTTTTAAACTCTAAATTTGATGCGCCGCCGCCGTCATATAGTATATCAAAAACTTTTCATTTTTCACAATGATGTTGTCCCAGGTGTTGAGATGGTACATCCCAAGTTTGAAGTCAATCGGGTTAACCGTGTAGGAGAAGCGGGCAAAAGTATGACCCCTGTAAATGTGCAAAAATTGGCAAAAATTGGACATTTAAATACTCATACCTCACTTTCTCTCTATTTTAGGGTACACACTTCAAAGAGGTTTTTGTTCATTGGGATGTGCTACAGGTGCCACACAATTTTCATAGCCGTCGGACAATCGTAGCGGGACAGGGATCCGTTTAACCTATGTAGGGGGCGCTAAGGAGCCATTTTTCTGTTATCATGTATGGCGACTTTAAAATATCAAATTTTTCGCCAGGCCTGATGTGCGTGTAAAGTTTGGTGAGTTTTCGGTCACGTTTAGTGTCTCAAAAATGCGATTGTTTGCGGAGAAGAATAATAATAAGAATAATAATAACTAGAGCTGCGAGCAGCTATAAAGGGCCCTCGCAACCCGGGCCACGTTGGGGTATTTGCACGTCGGGGTACTGGCATGCTGGGGTACTGTTAAATAGGAAACCATCTAAATTTTAAACGTTTTTGCCATGCTTTGTGTTTGTAAAGTTTCATGGAAAGGCCAAAAATGATGCACAATTAACAAAATAAAATCAAAATGGATTGGCACATGGCTATATAGAATACTTTTTGAATATATTAGGCATGCCTGCCAATATTCACACATCTAGCTGAATCATATAATCGGAAAGACTTCATAAAAATGTCTAGAGGGCGCTATTGAAGCATTTATTGCAAATTTAATAAGAAATCTCTAAAATATTCATGCTTATGACAAGCCTGATGTGTGTGTAAAGTTTCATGAGTTTTTGCACATGTTTAGACCAAAAAAAAAAGCAGCATTTTACTTGGCAAACAATGCATCGCCATGAAACGGTGTGGGACAAAATAAATAACTTTCGATAACTTTGTATCTTAAACATCTTAAGATGAAGCACACCAAGTTTGAAGACAGTCGGATAAATTTTGTAGGAGGAATTCGTTAAAATATGACCCCTAAAAAAGGCCACAAAAAATGGCTACAAATCCCAACGTAAATCAAAATGGCGGACTTCCTGTTTGTTTTGGAAGATGGTTCCAAGAGACTATTTTGTACATCGTGGGCTCTTATGTATGCCTCTAAATTATCATAGCGCTAGGTGAAACGTACAACCGGGAATGCTTCGTTAAAGAGGAGTTTTTTACCTCAAAATGTGATGACCGGCCCCTACGGGACTTCCTGTTGGGTTTAGCACATGGCACCAAGAGACTTTTTTGTACATCGTGGGCTGTTAAATTTGTCTCCAAATTTTCGTAGCTCTAGCTGCTTCGTACAACTGGGAATGCTTCATTAAGAGGGAATTTTTTCCTTTGCAAACTGTGCATGCCACGGCAACAGCGTGCGACGAAATAAAAAGCTTTCAATAACTTTTCATCTTCAACATTTTAAGATGAATCACACCAAGTTTGGAGATGATCGGATAAACTCTGTAGGAGGAGTTCGTTAAAATAAGACCCCTATGAAATGGCCCAAAAAATGGCAACACGTTCCAAAGTAAATCAAAATGGCGGACTTCCTGTTCGGTTTAGCATATGGTTCAAAAAGAGTTTTTTGTACCTTGAGGGCTGTTACATATGTCTTCAAATGTTGGTAACTCTAGGTGAAATGTACAGCCGGGAATGCTTCATTAAATAAGAATTTTGAAACACAAAATTTGATGCCTCGCCTCTGGCGGACTTCCTGTTAGGTTTAGCATATGGCACCAACAGGCTTTTTTGTAGATCATAGTCTGTTACATATGTGTACCAATTTTCGGGGCTCTCAATTAAACGTACCACGGCAATGCTTTGTTAAGTAAGAATTTTGAAACTGTAAATTTGATGCCCCGCCACCGTCATATAGTATGTCAAAAACTTTAGATTTTTTACCCTGATGTTGTCCCAGGTGTTGAGATGGTACAGCCCAAGTTTGAAGTCAATCGGGTTAACCGTGTAGGAGAAGCGGGCAAAAGTATGACCCCTGTAAATGTGCAAAAATGGGCCAAAATTGGACATTCAAATACTCATACCTCACTTTCTGTCTATTTTAGGGTACACACATCAAAGAGGTTTTTGTTCATCTGGATGTGCTACAGGTGCCACACAATTTTCGTAGCCATAGGACAATCGTAGCGGGACAGGGATCCGTTAAACCTATGTAGGTGGCGCTACAGAGCCATTTTTCATGTATCATGTATGGCGACTTTAAAATATCAAATTTTTCGCCAGGCCCGATCTCCGTGTAAAGTTTGGTGAGTTTTCGTTCATGTTTAGTGCCTCAAAAATGTGGTTGTTTGCGGAAAAGAATAATAACAAAGAAAAAGAAGAAGAAGAACTAGAGCTGCGAGCAGCTATAAAGGGCCCTCGCAACCCGGGCCACGTTGGGGTATTTGCACGTCGGGGTACTGGCATGTTGGGGTACTGTCAAATAGGAAACCATCTAAATTGTAAACGTTTTTGCCATGCTTTGTGTTTTTAAAGTTTCATGGAAAGGCCAAAAACGATGCACAATTAACAAAATAAAATCAAAATGGATTGGCACATGGCTATATAGAATACTTTTTGAATATATTCGGCATGCCTGCCAATATTCACACATCTAGCTGAATCATATAATCGGAAAGACTTCATAAAAATGTCTAGAGGGCGCTATTGAGCCATTTATTACAAATTGCACAACAAATCTCTAAATAAAATATTCATGTTCCAGACAGGTCTGGTGTGTGTGCAAAGTTTTGTGAGTTTTCACCCATATTTAGACTCTCAAAAAAGCATTTTTCTTCACAAACAATGCATGGCTACAGCAAAGGAGTGTGAGAAAATAAAAAAATTAAATAACTTTTCATCTTAAATATCTTAAGATGAAACACGCCAAAGAATGAAGACGATCTGATAAGTTCTGTTGAAAATATGACCCCTATAAAAGGCCCCAAAAAATGGCTACAAATACCAAAGTAAATCAAAATGGCAGACTTCCTTTTTGATTCAGCATATGGCTTTAGAAACCTTTTGTAAGTCTTAGGCTGATAGGTATCCCAATTTTTACAAATGTATCTGAATCATAAAACACAAAACATTTGCAAAAGCGGGCGCTATTGAACCATTTATTGCAAATTGAATAAGAAATCTCTAAAATATTCATGCTGATGACAAGCCTGATGTGTGTGTAAATTTTCATGAGTTTTTTCACATGTTTAGACCAAAACAAAAAAGCAGCATTTTACTTGGCAAACAATGCATCGCCATGACAACGGCGTGCGACAAAATAAATAACTTTCGATAACTGTGCATCTTAAACATCTTAAGATGAAGCACACCAAGTTTAAAGACAGTCGGATAAATTTTGTAGGAGGAGTTCGTTAAAATATGACCCCTAAAAAAGGCCACAAAAAATGGCTACAAATCCAAACGTAAATCAAAATGGTGGACTTCCTGATTGGTTTAGCATATGGCTCCAAGAGACTTTTTTTGTACATCCTGAGCTCTTATGTTTGCCTGCAAATTATCATAGCTTTAGGTGAAACGTACAACCGGGAATGCTTTGTCTGTTTAATCAAAACGCAAAATATGGTGTGCAATTCGATGCATTGCTATGTCAACAGCGTGTGACAAAATAAAAAACTTTCGATTACTTTGCATCTTAAACATCTTAAGATGAAACATACCAAGTTTGAAGACAGTCGGATAAGTTTTATAGGAGGGGTTCGTTAAAATATGACCCCTGAAAAAGGCCACAAAAAATGGCAACAAATCCCATCATAAATCAAAATGGCGGACTTCCTGTTTGGTTTAGCACATGGTTCCAAGAGACTTTTTTGTACATCGTGGGCTCTTATGTATGCCTGCAAATTATCATAGCGCTAGGTGAAACGTACAACCGAGAATGCTTCGTTAAAGAGGAGTTTTTTTTAGCTCAAAATGTGATGCCCGGCCCCTGGGGGACTTCCTGTTGCGTTTAGCACATGGCACCAAGAGACATTTTTGTACATCCTGGGCTGTTACATATGTCTACAATTTTTCGTCGCTCTAGCTGCTTCGTACAACTGGGAATGCTTCATTAAGAAGGATTTTTTTCCTTTGCAAAAAGTGCATGCCACGATAACAGCGTGTGACGAAATAAAAAACTTTCAATAACTTTTCATTTTCAACATCTTAAGATGAATCACACCAAGTTTGAAGATGATCGGATAAACTCTGTAGGAGGAGTTTGTTAAAATATGACCCCTATGAAATGGGCAAAAAAAATGGCAACACATTCCAAAGTAAATCAAAATGGCGGACGTCCTGTTAGGTTTAGCATATGGTTCAAAAAGAGTTTTTTGTACCTCGAGGGCTGTTATATACCTCTACAAATTTTGGTAACTCTAGGTGAAACGTACAGCCGGGTATGCTTTGTTAAAGAGGAGTTTTTTTTAGCTCAAAATGTGATGCCCGGCCCCTGGGGGACTTCCTGTTGGGTTTAGCACAGGGCACCAAGAGACTTTTTTGTACATCTTGGGCTGTTACATATGTCTACAAATTTTCGTAGCTCTAGCTGCTTCGTACAACTGGCAATGCTTCTTTAAGGATATTTTTTTTCCTTTGCAAACAGTGCATGCCATGACAACAGCGTCCGACGAAATACAAAGCTTTCAATAACTTTTCATCTTCAACATCTTAAGATGAATCACACCAAGTTTGAAGATGATCGGATAAACACTGTAGGAGGAGTTCGTTAAAATAAGGCCCCAATGAAATGGCCAAAAAAATGGCAACACGTTCCAAAATAAATCAAAATGGTGGACTTCCTGTTAGGTTTAGCATATGGTTCAAAAAGAGTTTTTTGTAGGTCATAGTCTGTTACATATGTGTACCAATTTTCGTAGCTCTAGATTAAACGTACAACCGGCAATGCCTCGTGAAGTAAGAATTTTTAAACTCTAAATTTGATGCGCCGCCGCCGTCATATATTATATCAAAAACTTTTCATTTTTCACAATGATGTTGTCCCAGGTGTTGAGATGGTCCATCCCAAGTTTGAAGTCAATCGGGTTAACCGTGTAGGAGAAGCGGGCAAAAGTATGACCCCTGTAAATGTGCAAAAATTGGCAAAAATTGGACATTTAAATACTCATACCTCACTTTCTGTCTATTTTAGGGTACACACTTCAAAGAGGTTTTTGTTCATTGGGATGTGCTACAGGCGCCACACAATTTCCATAGCCGTCGGACAATCATAGCGGGACAGGGATCCGTTTAACCTATGTAGGGGGCGCTAAGGAGCCATTTTTCTGTTATCATGTATGGCGACTTTAAAATATCAAATTTTTCGCCAGGCCTGATGTGCGTGTAAAGTTTGGTGAGTTTTCGGTCACGTTTAGTGTCTCAAAAATGTGATCGTTTGCGGAGAAGAATAATAATAAGAACTAGAGCTGCGAGCAGCTATAAAGGGCCCTCGCAACCCGGGCCACGTTGGGGTATTTGCACGTCGGGGTACTGGCATGTTGGGGTACTGTCAAATAGGAAACCATCTAAATTGTAAACGTTTTTGCCATGCTTTGTGTTTTTAAAGTTTCATGGAAAGGCCAAAAACGATGCACAATTAACAAAATAAAATCAAAATGGATTGGCACATGGCTATATAGAATACTTTTTGAATATATTCGGCATGCCTGCCAATATTCACACATCTAGCTGAATCATATAATCGGAAAGACTTCATAAAAATGTCTAGAGGGCGCTATTGAGCCATTTATTACAAATAGCACAACAAATCTCTAAATAAAATATTCATGTTCTAGACAGGTCTGGTGCGTGTGCAAAGTTTTGTGAGTTTTCACCCATATTTAGACTCTCAAAAAAGCATTTTTCTTCACAAACAATGCATGGCTACAGCAAAGGCGTGTGACAAAATAAAAAAATTCAATAACTTTTCATCTTAAATATCTTAAGATGAAACACGCCAAAGAATGAAGACGATCTGATAAGTTCTGTTGAAAATATGACCCCTATAAAAGGCCCCAAAAAATGGCTACAAATACCAAAGTAAATCAAAATGGCAGACTTCCTTTTTGATTCAGCATATGGCTTTAGAAACCTTTTTGTAAGTCTTAGGCTGATAGGTATCCCAATTTTTACAAATCTAGCTGAATCATAAAACACAAAACATTTGCAAAAGCTTCATAAAAATGTCTAGAGGGCGCTATTGAACCATTTATTGCAAATTGAATAAGAAATCTCTAAAATATTCATGCTGATGACAAGCCTGATGTGTGTGTAAAGTTTCATGAGTTTTTGCACATGTTTAGACCAAAAAAAAAAAGTAACATTTTACTTGGCAAACAATGCATCGCCATGACAACGGCGTGCGACAAAATAAATAACTTTCGATAACTTTGCATCTTAAACATCTTAAGATGAAGCACACCAAGTTTAAAGACAGTCGGATAAATTTTGTAGGAGGAGTTCGTTAAAATATGACCCCTAAAAAAGGCCACAAAAAATGGCTACAAATCCCAACGTAAATCAAAATGGTGGACTTCCTGATTGGTTTAGCATATTGCTCCAAGAGACTTTTTTTGTACATCCTGAGCTCTTATGTTTGCCTGCAAATTATCATAGCTTAAGGTGTTTAATCAAAACGCAAAATATGGTGTGCAATTCCCATGCATTGCTATGGCAACAGCGTGTGACAAAATAAAAAACTTTCGATTACTTTGCATCTTAAACATCTTAAGATGAAACATACCAAGTTTGAAGACAGTCGGATAAATTTTGTAGGAGGGGTTCGTTAAAATATGACCCCTGAAAAAGGCCACAAAAAATGGCAACAAATCCCATCATAAATCAAAATGGCGGACTTCCTGTTTGGTTTAGCCCATGGTTCCAAGAGACTTTTTTGTACATCGTGGGCTCTTATGTATGCCTGCAAATTATCATAGCGCTAGGTGAAACGTACAACCGGGAATGCTTAGTTAAAGAGGAGTTTTTTAGCTCAAAATGTGATGCCCGGCCCCTGGGGGACTTCCTGTTGCGTTTAGCACATGGCACCAAGAGACATTTTTGTAGATCCTGGGCTGTTACATATGTCTACAATTTTTCGTCACTCTAGCTGCTTCGTACAACTGGGAATGCTTCATTAAGAAGGATTTTTTTCCTTTGCAAAAAGTGCATGCCACGATAACAGCATGTGACGAAATAAAAAACTTTCAATAACTTTTCATTTTCAACATCTTAAGATGAATCACACCAAGTTTGAAGATGATCGGATAAACTCTGTAGGAGGAGTTTGTTAAAATATGACCCCTATGAAATGGCCCAAAAAAATGGCAACACATTCCAAAGTAAATCAAAATGGCGGACGTCCTGTTAGGTTTAGCATATGGTTCAAAAAGAGTTTTTTGTAAATCGAGGGCTGTTATATACCTCTACAAATTTTGGTAACTCTAGGTGAAACGTACAGCCGGGTATGCTTTGTTAAAGAGGAGTTTTTTTTAGCTCAAAATGTGATGCCCGGCCCCTGGGGGACTTCCTGTTGGGTTTAGCACAGGGCACCAGGAGACTTTTTTGTACATCTTGGGCTGTTACATATGTCTACAAATTTTCGGAGCTCTAGCTGCTTCGTACAACTGGCAATGCTTCTTTAAGGATATTTTTTTTCCTTTGCAAACAGTGCATGCCATGACAACAGCGTGCGACGAAATACAAAGCTTTCAATAACTTTTCATCTTCAACATCTTAAGATGAATCACACCAAGTTTGAAGATGATCGGATAAACACTGTAGGAGGAGTTCGTTAAAATAAGACTCCAATGAAATGGCCAAAAAAATGGCAACACGTTCCAAAATAAATCAAAATGGTGGACTTCCTGTTAGGTTTTGCATATGGTTCAAAAAGAGTTTTTTGTAGGTCATAGCCTGTTACATATGTGTACCAATTTTCGTAGCTCTAGATTAAACGTACAACCGGCAATGCCTCGTGAAGTAAGAATTTTTAAACTCTAAATTTGATGCGCCGCCGCCGTCATATAGTATATCAAAAACTTTTCATTTTTCACAATGATGTTGTCCCAGGTGTTGAGATGGTACATCCCAAGTTTGAAGTCAATCGGGTTAACCGTGTAGGAGAAGCGGGCAAAAGTATGACCCCTGTAAATGTGCAAAAATTGGCAAAAATTGGACATTTAAATACTCATACCTCACTTTCTGTCTATTTTAGGGTACACACTTCAAAGAGGTTTTTGTTCATTGGGATGTGCTACAGGTGCCACACAATTTTCATAGCCGTCGGACAATCGTAGCGGGACAGGGATCCGTTTAACCTATGTAGGGGGCGCTAAGGAGCCATTTTTCTGTTATCATGTATGGCGACTTTAAAATATCAAATTTTTCGCCAGGCCTGATGTGCGTGTAAAGTTTGGTGAGTTTTCGGTCACGTTTAGTGTCTCAAAAATGCGATTGTTTGCGGAGAAGAATAATAATAAGAATAACTAGAGCTGCGAGCAGCTATAAAGGGCCCTCGCAACCCGGGCCACGTTGGGGTATTTGCACGTCGGGGTACTGGCATGTTGGGGTACTGTCAAATAGGAAACCATCTAAATTGTAAACGTTTTTGCCATGCTTTGTGTTTGTAAAGGTTCATGGAAAGGCCAAAAATGATGCACAATTAACAAAAAAAAAAAAAAAAAAAATCCAAATGGATTGGCACATGGCTATATAGAATACTTTTTGAATATATTCGGCATGCCTGCCAGTATTCACACATCTAGCTGAATCATATAAACGGAAAGACTTCATAAAAATGTCTAAAGGGCGCTATTGAGCCATTTATTACAATTGCACAACAAATATCTAAATAAAATATTCATGTTCCAGACAGGTCTGGTGTGTGTGCAAAGTTTTGTGTGTTTTCGCCCATATTTAGACTCTCAAAGAAGCATTTTTCTTCACAAACAATGCATGGCTAGAGCAAAGGCGTGTGACAAAATAAAAAAATTCAATAACTTTTCATCTTAAATATCTTAAGATGAAACACGCCAAAGAATGAAGACGATCTGATAAGTTCTGTTGAAAATATGACCCCTATAAAAGGCCCCAAAAAATGGCTACAAATACCAAAGTAAATCCAAATGGCAGACTTCCTGTTTGATTCAGCATATGGCTTTAGAAACCTTTTTGTAAGTCTTAGGCTGATAGGTATCCCAATTTTTACAAATCTAGCTGAATCATAAAATACAAAACATTTGCAAAAGCTTCATAAAAATGTCTAGAGGGCGCTATTGAACCATCCATCCATCCATCCATTTTCTTGACCGCTTATTCCTCACAAGGGTCGCGGGGGCTGCTGGCGCCTATCTCAGCGGGCTCTGGGCAGTAGGCGGGGGACACCCTGGACTGGTTGCCAACCAATCGCAGGGCACACAGAGACGAACAACCATCCACACTCACACGCACACCTAGGGACAATTCGGAGCACCCAATTAACCTGCCATGCATGTCTTTGGAATGTGGGAGGAGACCGGACGCTATTGAACCATGTATTGCAAATTGAATAAGAAATCTCTAAAATATTCATGCTTATGACAAGCCTGATGTTTGTGTAAAGTTTCATGAGTTTTTGCACATGTTTAGACAAAAAAAAAAAGCATTATTTTACTTGGCAAACAATGCATCACCATGACAATGGCGTGCGACAAAATAAATAACTTTCGATAACTTTGCATCTTAAACATCTTAAGATGAAGCACACCAAGTTTAAAGACAGTCGGATAAATTTTGTAGGAGGAGTCCGTTAAAATATGACCCCGAAAAAAGGCCACAAAAAATGGCTACAAATCCCAACGTAAATCAAAATGGCGGACTTCCTGTTTGGTTTAGCAGATGGTTCCAAGAGACTTTTTTGTACATCGTGGGCTCTTATGTATGCCTCTAAATTATCATAGCGCTAGGTGAAACGTACAACCGGGAATGCTTCGTTAAAGATTTTTTTTAGCTCAAAATGTGATGCCCGGCCCCTACGGGACTTCCTGTTGGGTTTAGCACATGGCACCAAGAGACTTTTTTGTACATCGTGGGCTGTTACATGTGTCTCCAAATTTTCGTAGCTCTAGCTGCTTCGTACAACTGGGAATGCTTCATTAAGAAGGAATTTTTTCCTTTGCAAACTGTGCATGCTACGGCAACAGCGTGCGACGAAATAAAAAGCTTTCAATAACTTTTCATCTTCAACATCTTAAGATGAATCACACAAAGTTTGGAGATGATCGGATAAACTCTGTAGGAGGAGTTCGTTAAAATAAGACCCCTATGAAATGGCCCAAAAAATGGCAACACGTTCCAAAGTAAATCAAAATGGCGGACTTCCTGTTCGGTTTAGCATATGGTTCAAAAAGAGTTTTTTGTACCTTGAGGGCTGTTACATATGTCTTAAAATTTTGGTAACTCTAGGTGAAATGTACAGCCGGGAATGCTTCATTAAGTAAGAATTTTGAAACACAAAATTTGATGCCTCGCCTCTGGCGGACTTCCTGTTAGGTTTAGCATATGGCACCAACAGGCTTTTTTGTAGATCATAGTCTGTTACATATGTGTACCAATTTTCGTAGCTCTAGATTAAACGTACCACCGGCAATGCTTCGTTAAGTAAGAATTTTGAAACTGTAAATTTGATGCCCCGCCACCGTCATATAGTATGTCAAAAACTTTAGATTTTTTACCATGATGTTGTCCCAGGTGTTGAGATGGTACAGCCCAAGTTTGAAGTCAATCGGGTTAACCGTGTAGGAGAAGCGGGCAAAAGTATGACCCCTGTAAATGTGCAAAAATGGGCCAAAATTGGACATTCAAATACTCATACCTCACTTCCTGTCTATTTTAGGGTACACATATCAAAGAGGTTTTTGTTCATCTGGATGTGCTACAGGTGCCACACAATTTTCGTAGCCATAGGACAATCGTAGCGGGACAGGGATCCGTTTAACCTATGTAGGTGGCGCTACAGAGCCATTTTTCTGTTATCATGTATGGCGACTTTAAAATATCAAATTTTTCGCCAGACCCGATCTGCGTGTAAAGTTTGGTGAGTTTTCGTTCATGTTTAGTGCCTCAAAAATGTGGTTGTTTGCGGAAAAGAATAATAACAAAGAAAAAGAAGAAGAAGAAGAATAATAATAATAAGAATTCCTTCAGGAACAATAGGGACCTCGCAGCGGTCGCTGCTCGGGCCCTAATAATAAGAAGAATTCCTACAAAAACAATAGGGCCTCGCAGCGGCACCGCCGCCGCCGCTGCTCGGGCCCTAATAAGAAGAATTCCTACAAAAACAATAGGGCCTCGCAGCGGCACCGCCGCCGCCGCTGCTGGGGCCCTAATAAGAATTCCTTCAGGAACAATAGGGACCTCGCAGCGGTCGCTGCTCGGGCCCTAAAAATGTGTATCACACTTATCTGCCACTCAAGGATAGAAGATAATGCTGGAAAATAACATTGAGAGCGTAATTTCTACTATTACCAGCAGTGATATTTCTAGGATTGCTTGAGCCCCCTTAAGAGTGGTCTACTTGTTTACAATAGAAAATCACCACACAAATACACAGCATTATTTTATTAAAGATTATAGAGTTGATGTACATATGCAACATTGTAAATGTGATTTTTATTATTAGTTGTTTTTTTTTTTTTAATTTTCATGGCTGAGTGGTTCTCATGCTCAAGCATTCAATTCGCCCGCTTGAGGGATTCAGGCCTGGTAGGTGAAAGCGGAGGGAGGCCTGAGGATGATGTAAAATTCATGAAGACGTCTGTCAGCGCTACGCGTGAGGTAATTGGTTCAATAATAAAAGAAGAACATGTCACGCCTCCTCGTGCGGCATTGTGAGAGTTGTTTCTGTTTGTGTGAACAATAATGAAAGTGTTTGATGTTACTACATCCTTGTCAACCCCAGTGTGTTCTCCCCAGACATTTCGCCATGAAACCTTCCCGCTTTCATTTATCTTTTAATGTGTCTTCTTATGTTGCCGCTGATATGCAGTGAAATTTGCTAAATTGTTGAACAAATACCCAACAATTCATAAGGGATGTGAGCGGTTCGGTCTCCAAGAGAAACATGCATTCATTTGTTTTAACACTGTGGGGTAATTTAAATGTTATTGTCCCGTGTGGCAGTAAGCCATGCTATTGCTTTCGACACACCGGCTGGCCATACTACAAAGGTGTTATGTGGGGATTTGTCCAAAGCATTCAAAGGCTGGAAAAATGAAAATTTTTCCTGTAAAAAATTCAACAGAAGTAGGTACTTTCAAATAGGATACCCTGGGAGACATTAAGTTGAGTTCAATAATCCATGCTTCTTTGTTAAGGCAGAAAAAAAGAATTAGGTGAAAATAATGGGAACAATGAGTTATACATACCACATCAAATTGTCAATACATTATTGATTTGCCCATAGTTTTTGAATTAGTGAGATGAAATTTATACCTTTTCACAAAAATACTTTAAAAATGTGTTCTACCAGAAACGGGTTATTGCAAATGAACTAATGATGTCCATTTTTGACCTGCATATATAATATAGTCTTTGAATGAATTAAACTTTTGGAAGATGGTAAAAACAACTACAGTATTGTGATTTTAAACAATCCAATGTGATATGCGAATTTGATGCTTAGCCCAACGAGTATTATGACTGTGGATAGAAATGGAATGTAGCTTGGATCCATATACATACAGGGATATCTGTCAAGCTTAAAAACACTGTTGCCTTTTTTCCCATTGTGACATTTCATTTGTACCTGGTGTATGCATAATATACACACATTGGGTCAATGGAAATATGCCAGATATGCACTTTGCCTTCCTGCACATGCCTTTTCCACTTGTTTTGGGTGCTCGTTTCATGCATACTTGCATGAACTATTTTGTTCATACAGTATAATGGCTCACTGCAGAGCGCTTTCAAGTGTCTATCGATTGCACTAATCTTAAAATTCAACTATAAGCCAAAAGACAGTGCACACAATTTTGCTGTATTTCATCAGTGACCTCTATACTGCCGGTAAACTGTAGAAACAGCAGTGCAAGCAGTATAGAAGCTATCTTGTGCGTTTTTAATTCGTTTTTGTAAGATAAACAATAGCCTTGATGACTGCATGGCAACAATGCCCTTTTTAGCGGACATTGTAACACTTAACATGGCTGACTAAAAAAAAAAAAAAAAAAAAAAAAAAAAAAAAGCCAATTCCTGGTCTTTGGGAACAACCTGCAAAAAATTGCTTCTCAAAATTTGAAAGCTGCTTGTAAAATTTAGATTATAGATTAGCAAAACGTCCTTTGTTTTTGCTGATGACCAGGCCCTGTTATGATTTGGATGTGGATGGACCCAAAAGCGGAGGAACCAGGCATGAAGAGGAATGACAGGAATGAGATGAACTTTATTGACCAGACTGAACGTGAGACGACTGGGCATGGTGTAGAGATGACTTGGCAAGATGAATGTGGGCAGACCTGGCGTGACAAAGGTGGACAGACTTGGCATGACGAGGATAGCTTTGGCGTGGACGTGAAGATGACTTAGGTTGACATGGAGAACGTGACCAAACGTGGAGAATGTGACCAGACGTGAAGGCTTGAGGAAACGGGAAGACGTGAAGATGACTCTTGGCATAGATGTGACGGAGACTTGGAGCTGACGTGAAGAAACTTGACTAAACGTAGATAGACTTGACCAACAGGAACCACAAGACAAGACAAGACAAGACAAGACAAGACAAGACAAGACAAGACAAGACAAGACAAGACAAGACAAGACAAGGTGCAGTATACAACATCAATTACAATACCCCCACACCCACGTGAAAGAAACGCCACTCCCTTATACCAACACTAATGAGACACTAACAGGACACACCTGGGAAACACAGCAGGCAGGGGGAACCAATCAGCAGCACACACCGGGAAGGGAAGACACACGCAGGTGGACAAGGTTAACAATAACGAGACTGGGGTTAACACAAGAACACCAGACAACCAACATTCCCACCAAAATAAAACAGAACCCAACCCAAACAAAACTGAAACATGACAGGCCCGGAGTTGGTAACATGCTAGCAGGGCAGTCACAAGTGTTTCTAGTCTTGGCAGCAGAGCATGCTGGGAAAGCCTTCCCAGAAACTCCATGGTTGAAAAGTTTTCCCACTTCAACCTTTCAAACTTTTGAATTTGATGTCAAAAGAGAGACCAGAGAGCAATATTTCAACGTCTATTTCCAGGTACCGTATTTACACCTACAGCTTAGATGCTACAACAAAATATTTCTCTTCTCTTCTCTTCTCTTCTCTTCTCTTCTCTTCTCTTCTCTTCTCTTCTCTTCTCTTCTCTTCTCTTCTCTTCTCTTCTCTTCTCTTCTCTTCTCTTCTCTTCTCTTCTCTTCTCTTCTCTTCTCTTCTCTTCTCTCAGTGTGTATTCATCTTTTTATGTCAAACTGAAATGTATTCAGTGTACAGCAAAACAAAGGAATTGTCTTTAGCGCTCCAGCACTCAAGGGGAGTGTATATTGCTCAACCCTAATAAATTCAAACCAGGAAAAAATCAAGTGACATGATGTGCCAACTCTGCAAATGGATCCACATTGTTTGGTTGTTTAAAGTCAATATTTAAGCTCTGTTTGCAATAATTTTATATTCTATGCATGCACAGACTTCTTCTAGCTGTTTATTCTAATAAAGGAACAAAATTCCTTAGGACCTAGGATGTAATAAAAACTACAACTTACAGCTACAATATATATATATATATTTTTATCTCGTTGTTTGAGTTGTGCCTCTCTTTTTAATTTCCCCCACATGTTTATTTAAGCAAACATGCTTTGCAGTCATGCATCCGTGTATGCACTTGTCAAAAGTATTGATTGCAAATGTCTAGTCATTTGTAACATTGTTAATAAATCCACAGAATCTGTCAGCAGTGCAGTCACTGATGGTCTTCCTCGCCTGAGTAGCCCGTCTCCATTTGTGCCCTGTGATTGAATTGCGACTAGTCCTGGGTTGTAGTCTGCCTGATGTCGACTGGGGTAGGCTTCACTTCAAATATAGAAAATGGATGGATGTTAACAGTGCACATAAAGCCTTTACATGCACACAAATCTCCCTAACGTATTGCATTGTCAGTGAACATTGCACAAAACTAGATCAGATGTTTGCACACTATCATATCCTCCAGCTTGCACATCCAAATCCTCGAATCTAGGATAAAGCATTTGTGTGCCGGCACATAACTTGGATGCTCCCAAAAAAGCAGGGCATCATTACACAACCCACTCAGGCACTCGTGTTGCTGTTTACCGCCTCTCTGGTCCTCCCAGCTCTGTACTGATGACCCGAATGTCACGGAGGCAGCAGGAGACCTCATCTTAAGTGACCTTAACGACTTCTGAATCCGACCTCGCTTCCCCCGGCTTCCTCATAGCACCTCTCGCTCGCTCTCTCACACTCCACGTCTACCTCAATCTTCCTCCTGTCTCACACGCGGCCTATTAGCATAGCGCTATCTTTAACCTACCTCTTTGATTCATTAATGAAGCAAGGGAGTAGCTGAAGCGCATTTAATGAATTTAATGAAATCAGAGCATGACCAGCCCTCCTAAATCATTGGCGCAGGTTAAAGAGCAAAGGAGCCTTTTGCGTTTTTGAATGTAAAGCGAGTTTCCGCACAGCCTTAAACGGAGCATTGCTGGGTAATGACAAAAAAAGCTTCTTAATTTTTATGACTTTAATTTTTCAAGTTTTATTTTTTCCTTTGCATGCAGGTTACTGTTAAAACTGAGGCTAGGTTAGCCAGCTAGCAAGATTATATTTCGTATTGTAATTTTTTTTTAATGCATTTGTATTGTTATTGCGCAACAACACCTTTTTGAAAAAAAAAAAAAAGACTGGTGGGATCAGAATTGATTTCCATACAATTGTGGCAATCAACATCAGTGTTGATTTAAAAATGTTTGACATGGCCCATTCCTAGCTAAAATGTTTCTAATGGTCCTGATGAGATAAGTGCGCCATATGATTGCTTGACTGCAATTAAGGAGCGGATGGCTTGCAACTTGGTTCACTTGAATGTGGTGAAAACAAAGTATTGATTATTGCTTCAGGCTGTTTAGCTCCTAGTTTCTACTTGATTAGGGCCACTTTCTCAAATTGTGCACCTTCGTTTGACTTAGACTTAGACTTGGACTTGACTTTATTGATCCCTTTGGGATGGCTCCCTCTGGGAAATTTACATGTCCAGCAACAATGAGATCAATAAATAAATAAGGTTATTACACCAGAGATTGAAATAATAATAATAATAATAATAATATAAAATGAAAAATAAAAATTCAATCAATCAATAAATAAGGTTATTACACCAGAGATCGAATAAACAATAATAATAATAATAATTATTATTATTAATTATTAATTAATAATTGACAAACCTATGGGAATGCACTTCACTGCTGACATTTTAAAAAATGGCTATTATGACACATTTGTTTAGGTAGGCATTCCAGTAGGGCTTGATTGTTTTAATTTCGTATAATGTTAAGTATCTATTTTTGTGTATTTTATTTTAATGTAAAAACCCGAGTCTTCTCTTAGACATAGGAAATAAATAAATTTAGCTTATTTACTTGTTAAATGTCATCCTCTTAAACAGATAATTTCTAGTTTCACTTCTGCTAAAAGGAAAATCTTATTCTAAATACGAGCAAATCGAAGTTTGCCTAGCATCCCAGAAACGATTGGATTGGACTTTATATTTATAGTGAAGGTCAATTTGGTGGTGAAGTGGTTAACACTGTCATCACCAAGGAGGTCGTCAACCTGCTGGTGCTGAGTTCCTCTCTGGAAGTCACATTTCCCTGTTTGCCGAGGTGTCTTGCCACAGCATGAAAATATACAGTATAAATTAATTGATGACTTTTAATTGGAAGTAAATGAGGATGTGAGTGTGAGTGGTTGTCTCCATGTGTTAGCCATGTGCGAGACTTGCGACCTTTACAGGGTTCAAAAGGTCTGTTTCATTGGCTTGGCTCCAAGCACCCGCACGATCCTCTACTGGATGAGCATCATCGCCACGCTGATGAATCAATGAACGTTTTGGTGGGGTGACAGACAGTTCATGAAGGATGAGTCATTTGAGAGAAAATCTTAGAAGTATTTACTGAGTTGTTGACGTTGCCTATGGATGGATGGATATTCAGTGATTGTATCTGTCCAACATTAAACGTGGACATACATTATAACCTGAATAGCTAGATGTTTTGATATATTTTTCCCACAAAGCAATCTATGAAAACAACAAAAAGGGCAAATACTCAGAAGGTGGTTGAACAAGCTATCTTGACAAGGAACCAATGTCAACTGCTAAAGTCTAACAGGAGAAAGTCAAACTTTTATTACTTTTCACGAAAAGCCCAATGCAGTTTTTGCTCTTCAGTCAAAAATTCGGTTGTGTCCAATTGTAATCATTAAAAATGCCGGTATAGCAACATTCATGCTAATCTTTTATGTGTTACACAACCATGCCACCCCTTGGTAATTCTTCAAAGGATGCTGTTTGGTCTCAGTGACGATTATGTCAGTGTGCATCTTCCCAAGATTGATTTGCAGGATTAATTTATTAGCGTGTGTTCTCATCAATCTAGACAGTGCAAGAATAACTAGAGTGGCATAGATCTTTGCTAAAACAATCCCATAGCCTACATGTGTCTGATTCATTTGAAAAATGATGACCTTCCTACATTATGACCTTCATATTTTACATCCCGATACCGTAATGCATTTTTTTTTAAGTGCATATGCTAGGTCTAGACCAGTGGTTCCTAACCTGGGATCGATCGAACCGCTGTTGTTTGATGAGTCCGTCTCGGGGGTTCGGCGGAGGTTAAGACACACGCCCAACTCAGATCATTTGTGATGATCTGCCCCATCATTAGAAACTGGTTGGGTTCAGTGCCTCCCCGGTTAAGAACCACTGGTCTAGACCCATTTCCAGAGGATGATCACAGAAGAAAAATCTAAGAAAAAGAAAAATCTCTGGTGTTAGAAGAACAAGCCTATTAGGGTATAATCGTATGAATAAATAAAAACAAAAATAAAATCAAATATTTTTGTTGAATATCAAAAACACACATCTGTACAAAAAACATAGTCTGTGAAAATGCAAATTTATATCCTGAACAACAGCATTTTAATGCTACGAATGTGCCAGGAAAGCCACAGGCGGGTTTAATGAGCTGAACTTATCGTACATAGTTAAATGCGCCGTTAACCTTATACAATTACCATAACAAGCGACACATTCCCCCCCCCTAAACTTGGGTCTCATTTTGGCCACATAGAGCTCATCTGCGTGCTGCCCATAAAGCACGTAACCGCATCCGAGTGCTAACTGTGTTTAGGAAAGAGGCACATGATGGCGGAGTGGTTATTTGCAGTCAGTCATCGATGTGACATAAAAATCCATGGAGAAGAAGAGTTGCCTCTCTCTCCCAGGCTGGAATTGACCACCAATCGATGCGCTGGGAAATTGGTCGCTGGTGCAGAGCTATGAGGTGTGAAGCAGGTGGGAGGGGTTGAACCGCTTTGGTGACGCGTTAGCTAAAGATTATTTATGACCATACATATATTTTCGGCCGACACATTGGCAGTTAGGCCTCAGATTACAAGCTCTTCATTACATGCCAAATGTCTCCATTTTCTTATTCCAAATGGCAGACTTGTAATTGTATCTCTTGTCACATGGTTATTCTGTGATTACACGCCTGAGTCCAAATGAGGATCATTTACTCATCTTCATTGTCCGCTCGTTCTCGCTCAGGTCCTCCAGCCTGAATGTCTTGTGCTAGCTTTGCTGTTTTCTCATTTTATCTCTCTATCCTCTTTTATCCCCTCCACCCGTCATCCCGCCACCCAACCTCGCTACCCCCCTTCCATCATTTTTCTGGCTCCACTGCACTCATTTCCTTCTTTCGTTCGTTTTCTCATTTTCATTTTCTCTCTTTCCCCCCCCTAGCACCACATACACTTGGAGATGAGCTTATCACTTTCTGCATCGCAGGGCCAAGCTGTCATGTTGGCTCTGAGTAAGTGTGTGTGTGAGTGTGTACGTGTGCGTAAAAGTGGTGAACAGCTTGTAAGTGTAGGTAGGCTCCAGATTAGAACAATGACTGATTTTGCTTAAAACTTGTCACTGAGTCGATCTACTAAGGCTATGATACACCCTCCAATGCTGATGAAGTTGGGACATTGTGTAAAACAAAATAAAAATTGAATTAAATGATTTGAAAATTATTTTCAACCTATATATCGATCAAATACACTACAAAGACATTTAATATTCAAACGGATGAATGTTCAGTTATTTTGAATTTGATGCCTGTAACACTAAAAAATTTTTAAAAAAACAAAAAAAATAAAAAATAAAAAAAATGCCATGAAAGGGGCAACAAAACACTGGGAAAGTTGAGGAATGCTAAAAAAAAAATAAAATAAAAAATAATAATTGTTTGGAAGATTACACAGGTGAACAGGTTAATTGGAAACCGGTGAGTGTCACGATTGGGTATAAAATGAAGCGTCCCCAAACAGTTTCAGAACAATGTGTCTCAACATCCAAATGCAAGGACTTCTGGGATTCCAGCATCTATGATCTATAATATCATCAAAAGATTCAGAGAATCTAGAGAAAAATCACAGAAACCCAGCATTGAATGCCTGTAACCTTTGACCCTACTGCATTAAAAACCAACAACTTTGTGCAAATATTGCCACATGGGCGCAGGAACATTTCAGAAAACCATTGTCAGTGAAATGTTCATTGCAACGTCAACAAATGTAAGTTAAGACTCTACCAAGAAAAGTGAAAGCCATAAATCAACAACATAGAGAAACGACAGCGGCTTCTCTTGGCCAGAGCTCATCTGAGAGGGACTGATGAAAATGTCTAGTGGTCTGATGAGTCCACATCTCAAATTGTTTTTGGAAATCATAGACATTTATACCTAATACAGTAAACATGCCAAAATATCAATACGCCCATTTTTAACGTTCAAGTGCTTTTGGAACCATCATAGACTAGTCTCTTAACAAAGGGCCACTAACTACTCCATATGGAACTATTGCAAAGACTTGGTATCAAAAAATAACTTGCTAAAGTTTGATTTCATTTTTCCAGCAAGTCATTAAGCAGGGACAGCCAATAATGTCCCACAAGCACTAGCCACAAGACGTGGCATGCCCACAAATCCGAGCATTGCCTCATGGCTGTTAATTCAAATTTGTCCAGAAGTAGCACACTGATTAAATCATGTGACTGCAATAAAACAATGTAGGGCTTCACGTACAAACATTAGCAGGAAACTGTTTATGCTCTGTGCTTATTGTACTTTGTTCTGTATGAGGCTGTGATTTAATGGTGCTCTTTCCGTGAGCCGCAAAGATGTGAATGTGGCCATTTCTTTGAGATTGTGTGTCGCTTTTGTGCTGCTGTGACAGACAGATTGTATGGTGCGATTATTGATTTTTCTAAAATTGCTTCTCATTGTTACCTGGGTAAATCGTTTACATGGTTTACAATTACTGATTTTGGAGGTGGAACCTACGGGGAAAAAAAAAAAAAAACGTGAGTCACAGCACTGACTCTGGCTGAGTTGAATATTCAAATCCTGGTTGAAACGATGTCAGGATGGTTTTATGGCATTGCAGTCACATCCATCCATCCATCCATCCATCCATCCATCCATCCATTTTCTTGACCGCTTATTCCTCACAAGGTTTGCGGGGGAGAAAAATAAAATAAAATAAAAAATGAACAAAGAAAAATAAATCTGGTGCAATGAATGTTCGGCTTAGAACGTTATCTCATTATATATTCATTTTTCAAGTTTCAAGTATTTTTGACCCAAACTGTGAAGACATACATTAAAAAAAAGTATGGCACCTTGGAGTAAACTTTCAGTATGATTTAAATATTTCGAGGCCTTGTTGGGTGTCCTCTTTTTTTTGGAAATCAAAATTTGGTCACCCTATGATTCAGGCCAAATGTTCTCTTATTTTGGATGAATCACTTCCTAATACATCCAAATTAAGTTATTAAATAAAGCATAAATAAGTCACTTTATGGTAATTTGTCAACCTTGGTATAATTTGCTTAGCCTTTTTTTGCGAACCGCTGTCGGGGTCTTGGTTGATAATGATGTTAATGAAGCACCGAGAAGGTCTCTTGTCAGGAAGTCAGCATCAGGTATGCAACCCCTCTTCAGGCCCCCAGGCTCAGTCCACCAAGAATTAGATCAAAGTGAGAATGGCGTCATTTGTCCAGCGTGCCTGTCAGTTTTAAGAAGATCTAAGAGAATGAATCCACCGGCAAGAGCAAACAGAGTGAAGATAGAAACAAAACGATAGCACAGAACAAAGTAGCTGTCGCTCACTCGGGAGACCGCTCGAGGTCACCGTGTGGCAACAATCACCCCTTTGGGAAATTCCTTCACGCAGAGACTCAAACAATCATACAATCTCCTGTCATATGAACATTTAGTATTGTAGTTCTTGCTGTCTTTAAAAATAATAATAATAATAATCATAATAATATATGATATTCTATGATTGTGGCTGCACTTTAGAGGACTGAACAGTACTGAATTTTGTAGTTTGAATCCGGGATCTGGTCTTTGTGTGCGGTTGTTGATCTGCCAATGTGGTGATTAGTAAATGTAAACGAAAGGCTGAGGGTGAATCACAGGATGTTGTCATCTGATATCGGCTGTCATCTTTTTTTAGGGCATGTCAGCTTGTTTCTGCTGCGCTTCACTGGATCCTCATTAACACCCATTCATCATTTAATTGTCAGACTTATTTATTGACTCATAGATGATATAAATCACCCCAGAGCATGTTGAGTTCACATGATGTAAATGGTTGTGCTATTTACAGTATGGTTGAAGGGATATCATCCATTTAATGTCAAGCAGAATGCCATCCAGATGTTCCCTTTATAGACGTTAGGGAAAATGATAAATTATCTTTTAAATATGATTTTAAATGGAATGGATTAATCTATCTCTTCTATGAGGTCTACTGTCTCCAAATCCTGAGCTCTGCCCCTTTACCTTTAGTGTTTATTTGTTAATTTGGACTTATCCTCCTGACTACCAGCAATTCAAATTTGTCCTCTGTAGTGGACCTTTTTAAACCTGAATATCTCCCACCCACAGTGCATGCAATTGAATTAACCCCTTTTGTGCTCTATAGAGGGCATTCAGAGCTTTCCAATGATACCAAATGTGGAGGGGTGGGGCTTTGCTACCTTTGGTTGCATCATAAAACAAAATGGCTTCCCTCAGTGCAAGTACTTTTTAGGGAAGAGGAAAAGTAAGTGTAAAACACTTTTTATTGAACAAATTTAGGCTTTAAATGTTGTTAGCACGTTTTCTATAAGACTCTTAAGAACACATTAAAGTATTGTTTGAATTATTTTAACTGTATTTGAGCCTAGCATTTAAGTTTGAAAAAATGTCCTCTGTAGTGGACACATCATAGCTTAAAAATATATATATATATATTTTTTTTTTTTTTTTTTTTGCAGTATTCCAGTTACTTCCCAAAAATTGGGGAATATCAAAATAAACATGATTGGCCAATATATATATATATATATATATATTATGGTAGTCAGGATGATTTAGTGCTGGAGCCAGGCACCAGCTACATGTCATTCTACTAGTTAGCAGCTGCCATCTTATGCCTTGGACTCGTCACCAGATCGTCAACACTTATGATTGAGTTTGTAGCATCCTTCCATTTTGAAGATTCTAGTTTGAATTCCTGACAACTCATTCTGCTTTGCCTCGAGCCTGCTTCTTGTCTTCATCACGTCCACATTCTGATTAAGTTTTTCTGCCTGCCCGGACCTTGCACCTGGTTCGCTCCAATCGTCCTCAACCAGAAGCCTTCCCCTCCAGCCACAGCTTACTGCCATGAATCAATAAGCTATTCTGCACCAGAACCTGCTGTTGGTCAATCCTATCTGCACCTGGGTCCTCCTCACACTTGGAGCTGTAATATTTCAGTGTTGAATTGCTCAGACACATATATTTTTCTGAAAGGAGAACCAGCCTAAAAATGTTGAGTGTTAAGACGATTTAAAAAAAACAACAAAAAAATAGAAAGAGAATAATATGGTAGAACATTTGGGGTTCATACACCTTTGAGATTTCAATTTTCAATACTTTTCCAGATACTAATTCCCAGACTTTTTTTTTTTTATATATAAATAAATAAACAAATAAATGAATGAATGAATTAATGAATAAATAAATTCCAGGTTCCAGCAGGCACAAATTGTAGTCTGCCTTCAGCCACCAAATTGCTGGGTCATGTCCAAGAAAACTTCATCAGTCTGCCAGAATGCCCAGCATGGTGCAAAGCCATCTGCCAAATTCCCAAAAAACGCTAAACGAGGCTTACCAAATTAAGATGTGGCAGTCTTTAGCTCGACCGCACATGTGCTCTCTACGAATATAGACCTTAATGTCCCTATACTTTTCCAGTCATTTGTTTTGAATGAGAATTTAATAATATTGTCAGATACAGTATGTGGCACATTTCGCTAGCACCATGGCCATAGTTGGTTCCTGGTTGGGTTAACTCAAGTGAACCACATCACTTTAGTTAGTGACTGATGCTGCATTCGAGGATGCTCAGAAGTCGGACTTTTCTGACATCAAACCATGAACTCGGAACTCCCACTTGCGAAGCCTGAAAATAAAAAACGCCCCGACTTCACCGACGGACTACAATGTGACGTCACTCTACAATGGCGACCCCTTTGGAAACACAGGCCGTGAATGGTAAAACACAATTTACTTGAGTATAAAATTAAATACTGCTTTCTTCATTCATAAGTATTCGACATAACTTCACATAACATAACGTATGTGACAGTATGCCGTATGAAATTATACGGTGAACGACTGAACAGTCAGAAATCCTTATTAAATAACATAAAAACAGTAAATGAAGCAAAATTACAAGAAGGCAAGCTTGCTGGAGGCCAAAATGAGTTTTGAGGACCAAAATAAAAAACAATTTATCACTATCTGCCATTTTGGTTGTTTACTTTCACCTCGAACGGTTTCGGGTCGGAACTGAGAAAAATCAACTCGGATATGTCCACCTTCCGACCATCCTCAAATGCAGCATGCGTAAACCAATTCCATCAAATGAACTGAGTTTACCACCACGAGCAAGCACATCAACCTCAAAAGTACAATATAAGCCTTTGTGGAGTTTGCATATTCTTCCTTCCTTCTGTGGGTTTTCTGCAGGTACTTTGACTAAAAATAATCAAACTTCTGTTCTGTAAAGAAAGTTGTTGTTTGAGTCTGGACAGTATAAAAACATCCTCCATTGCTCCATGATTCTGTCAGGAGCATCATTAAAGCATAAATTGTTATAGATATTGCAAACAAAGTACTGTTTTTCTTTACAGTGTTGATCACGTCTATACATTTTTACATCCAGTATATTTTTTTTTAAAAATCAGAATGTATTTTTTTTTTTTTACATCACAGCACAATTATATTAATTTTATAAGATACCTGCACTGTCAAGTTCACAGAATGACTTATAAAATGCTTGCTCTTCTTTCTGTTCTGTTTTTATTTAACCTTATTTGAACTTCTGTTGATTATTTCTCATTTGTGCAAGGAACCCAAATGATGACAACAGATCCAAGAGGCTGCTAGAGTCAGGGATCATTTCAACGTGTTATTTTGTCAGCAGTCGCTTGTTTTATTGTTGTCTTTTTTTGAGTTGTTCCAAGTCACCTCTGACAACGCAGTGTGGAAAAAAAATAGTTGATTGTGCATCTATTTAGTCTTTATTCAAACAAATATGACCATTTCTGAAAATAGGCTTACTTAAAAGTGACAAACTTATGACTCGAGAGTCCCCGGAGATGCAGGGCACTGCTGCCAAAATAAGTAACACAAGACAAGCGGTTTAAATCATTATTAGTGTTAACAAAGGGGGTTGATCACAAAACGATGACGGCCAGATGTCTGAGAGGCTTATTTTTATAGAAACTTAAGAGGGGTGCAACATCTTCATCTAACATAGCTCATAACACCTTGCCGTAATGACAGAACCTCTTCCCTTCATGTAACTCAATAAATTATTCATCCTCTGGTAGTGTCTCTTATATTATTGAAGACGTGCCCGCTAGCCAGCAGCGAAACAGACAAACTAATTAGAATATCACAGCATGGGGCACAGTCAAGATGACGCAGAATAAGTAGCGCCTCCACAAACGGTCATGAATAAAAGTAATAATAATGATACTTTTTTTTTTTTTTTTAAGTTGTAAGGGTGATGCGATCAATGAGACATATAGTGACATTAAGGATGCACAGTATTAGTCAGAACTTAAGTCGACAAATGAGGAAGGTTTTAAGCTCTTGGTCGATTTGCTTTGCTTGGCTTCAGTTGTTAAATCTCTCACTTTTTCGTGATACACGCTACTCTTATTTGTACCACTACTTCTCATCCTGTTTATTCAGTTACTCTTCAGGGAACATGCACCTCACAGTTGTAATTGGAAACATGGTGCACGTATTTTAGATTAGCCTGTGTGGACTGGTGAGAACACACATAGCAAAACAAATACATTGCGAAGAATATAGTCTTTTTTTTTTTTTTTTGCAGGAAGCCATTTTCAAAAACATTTCAATATGGAATTGAAAGGAATCCCAACTGTGTAATTTTCAATGTAATACTCCTCATTGTTAAAAGCCACCCACACAAGAAAGCATGTTCAGATCTTTAGACACTTTGGGAAATTAATTCGCTCACTACAAGAGGGAAATGCAATACATCTTTATTATTGAAGCAATGGGAAAATTCAGGTTTTACAGCAGCAGCAAGTGGACTATGGTAGAAGACAAGAATTGTAATGTCAATCAATTAAAAACATACATGTACACCAGCACAAAAAAAAGCAAAATCAGCAGGAGTGATGAATTTTGCAGGTGTGCATGAAAATAAATATTATATCAACAATCAATTGATACAAGCAACCTCTGTATATCACAACCAGGTAATGTGCTCCCCTTTCCAGGGAGTCTAAACAATGGAGCCAATCACCATGAACCTTACTGCAAACGTGATGCAGTATAGCTGGCATCATCCTCGTTCCTCCAAAATCAACACTTTTAAGGAGACCAAAAAAAGAAAAAAAGTTCAACGTTAACATTGCATCGCCATGAGAGCAAGATATTTTCAACACTTTAGATTGATCAATAATTGTAAAAACAAAACACCCACACTTATGAAAATAAATTACAAAAAAATTGAATGGTTTGTTGTATGTGAAGGAGGTACTCTGCCTCAAGCCAGCTGGGATTGGCTCCAGCTCCCCCTTGACCTTTATGAGGGCAAGCGGTATAGAAAATGGATGCATGTAGCTGAAGGGGAAAAAAAAGTCGTAGTGTGTATGGAAACAAAGCTAACAATGAAATCTACAGGCCTGAATTCCAATGAAATTGGGGTATATTGCAAAAGGCAAACAAAAAGAATACAATGCTTTGCAAATCATTTTCAACCTATATTCAATTTAATACATGACAAAGACAAGATGTTCAAACTGGTGAACTTCATTGTTTTGTTTTTGTTTTATTTTGTTGCAAATATTTACTCATTTTTAATTTGATGCCTGCAGCATGTTCGAAACAAAGATGACTCACCATTCTGCTCCTTTACTTTGAACGACATTTAATAAGTGTTTGGGAACTGACTAACTATTTTGTGTTTCATAAACCGACATATTTTTCTATGGAGACAGGTCTGGACTGCAGGCAGGACAGTCTAATTCTTGCTCTATATTATTACAAAACTGTTTAAGGCTTCAACCTGTCAGCCTTTCTTTTGGATGTTGTTGATGTCATGACTCGCGTCATGCAGGAGTAATGTTTGGGTCTTGTCTCATGTCTGGGGTCACGCTAAGACTCTTTAATCTCTCTATATGGTTAGAAACCAGTCAACAGCCAATCAGATGATTCCATGTCAGTACTGGTGCCCACATGTCTAGCCACAACCAATGAGATTGATTTGCTGTCTTTATAAGCTGTCTGAGAAATGTGTGTGGTTGCCGGATTATTATTATTGTCCACCTGTTCCTGTGTACAGCGTCTCTGAGTTTCTGTGCCTCTCGTTGTGAATAAATAGATAAAATCTTATTTGTGTCTGCGCCTTTGGGATCCAAACCTCTCAGCACACAACAGTTGATGTTGCAAATGATGTGATTGGTGAAATCTACTGCAATAATATGTCCAAAAGGAAAAAATAAATCAAATAAATTAAAATCTACAAAGCCGTTCTGTTGTAACACGTAATGACTTACTTGACATTGTATTGCGCAAATAAGCGGTGATGTCCCTGAAAAAGACATTGCCTGCATATGTTGCCCCAAAACATTCAGCAATAACTGTGCTGTCACAGATTTGCAAATTACCCATGCGTGCCGTGTGCACAAAAGTGTGATATCACCGATCCCTATTTGGTATGTGCAGATGAGCACATTAATCTTTCCCATGAATGCTGATTTAAAATTACTTTTGTAGTATGCACGACAGTGTATGTGTACTTGCCGTATGAGAAAAAAAAAAAGTGTAATTAATAATTACAGTAGGTGGCAATGGTGCTCTTATTGTCAGAGTGCACAGGGAGTATTAGCTCTAAGGTGTCAGCTTTTTTTTTTTTTAACATGCACACACACACACACACACAAATCAGAGTTGGTTTTGTGGCAACACTAATTACAAATCCCTCAAATTTTACATCATTTCTCTTTGTTTTACAATATGACACCCGTTTGTAGTACACTGGTGCTAATAATGTGATGAACAGTTAAAAAAAAAAAAAAAAAAGCTCTGAAAATTATTTTTTATATTTTATTTCCAAATCCATACCAATTTATTTTTAATTACGGTAAATGTATATTTTGACCAAAATAAATTGCTTTTTGAATGCTTCGTTGAACTTCTAATGAACTATTTCTCAGTCCAGTGCACTTACGCATTTGTCGAGTGCTTTCAAACATGTTGGTCAAAAAAACCAATTGTTCGAGAAGCACAGGTAAATCTGAAAACGCACGATACAGCTTACACAATGTAGAAACATTACACTTTATTTGAGTTAAAACACATTTGACATTTCCTTTATATATTCTCAGTGAGTATTCACATTGATTATTTTGAGACAAATGCTGGGTGACGCCTATTAAAAACATTAAAGATGTTGTGATGAACATAGCTTTTGGCTGCATGAGAAGCTCCTCGCAGAGTGGGATGCTTTTTCACGCTCCTTTTAATCCTCAAGAATGTGATGATTAATTATGTATGGACTAACATCACCATGAAGGCGCAGCAGTCTTTGTTTATTTTGCCTCTGGTCACATTGCCCTGTGACTTGCTGGGCTCCATGTCTTCTCATTGCCACTTCATTTTGTTTCGACTTTTCCCGCAAGGAGGCTCACAGCGGGATGAGAGGAGAAGGCATGAGCAACATCATTGGTCATCTGTTGGAATCAGGATGACTGGTCACCAGAAAAAGTCCCGTGGAGGCAACAAATTAACCACTGTGCAGCATTGCCGTCCTTCTATTTTCCACACACATGACTATTAATTGTTTTACTTAAGTCTAAAATTAGAATGCTGGTGGCCATTTTAATTTACTGTTTTCGTTTGCTAATTATCAGACGTTAGCTGAGTTAACTAAATTAGTCTAGGACTCTGTTTCTTCCTAGTTAACTAGTTAATCCATTTGCAACACTATATTTCACCATAATATATTTCACCTTAAGGCACCGTCCCACGGGGTGACACCTCTTAATATAATAATAATAATAATAATAATAATAATAATACGTTGAGGGCAATCTGCTAACTATTGGAGTGAACCTCGTTCTGTCTTTTATTTTTCTAAACCATTTGAGCAGTGTTAATTCAAATGTAGTGAAATTTAAAGGATGGGGATTTCTGTCTGAAATTGTAATTGGCAAGTTTGGCTACTGTACATCAAATTGTACATTTTGGTTTGAGTTATCCATGTAACCAGGAATTCACACCTGACATCAACTTCGCAATGGAGTGATTGAAACAGATACACTTGGCCAGAAGTAAATTTTTCATCACAAAAAAATTGAAAGTGAAATTGCAAACTGCTGTCATGAAGAGTGAGTTGTCACATCAATGTGATAGTTGACCTTAGCTCAATCATCTTGTGCAGGCTTTTCCTTTTCCACCTAAAAGGAGGTTAAGTTCAACATGTTGCGACTTAAAAAAAAAGTTTCAGCAGCAAGACCTGGAGTTTACCTCCATTCATGAACAGAAACTGGACACCTTTGGTGCCAGGCCCCGAGTTTGTGTGTGTGTGTGTGTGTGTGTGTGGAAAAATGTTATACTGTTCATGGTCATGTCTCATGCAGTATCTCAGGTGAGAAGTGTAGTATAGCCTAGCCCTAGCCTGATACTATGCCATTCACAGGACTAACACAACTATTCAGTCACATTCACACCATCTGCAAACCTCAACTTTTCACTTCAGCTTGCAAGCATGTTTTTGAACTATAGGAAAAAGCCAGAGTGCCCACAAAGCAGTGGCAGCTGGTGGAGTTTTTACAAAGATGAAATGGTAGTAATAGCACTTTATCTACACCATATGGTGCCCAAAGCGCTTTACAAAGTCTCACATTCACCCATTCACACATACACAATCATGCTTCCATGTCTACGTTGAAGCAAAGTAGGGTTCAAGGACACTTTGACATAGTCACATGGGTTGAGGTTCAAACAACCACAACCTTCGGGCTGGGAGACAACCACTCTACTGAGCTTTATATACTGGACATACACATACCATTTATATTTGCTAGACTTGTTGACCAAGACAAAAAAGGGCCAACTTAGCCGATTCACCTGAGATGTGATTTTAAAGTTACGTTACTCGCTCATAAAATATTACTTGGCTTGGTGCCTTCTTATCTTGCTGGCTTAGTGGTACCTTGTCTTCTCTCCCCAGCCTTAGGCTGACAGCATGCTGGTAATTTGGTGACTCTGTGAAACGAAAAGTACTTGCACCCCTTTTTAAATCATGAATTTACTGTGGCTAATCACATTCTTCAGCTCTTTTTTTTTTCTGACCACATCCAAGCCTGATTAGTTCCCCCAGACCTATTAAATAAAACCTGTCTGACAAAATGAAGTTGGATCCAAAAAAAAGTTTGAGAACAGATGAAACATCTAGAGACATTTCATCTAGAAGAGAGAGAAAGTTTAACGTTTTTTGTCTTCACAATGAATTGCATTTTGACCTTTTCTAAATGTGACTTTTATTGGCCAAACTCAAGACAAATCTATGTCAGTCCGAAATGCAAAACAGGCATTGAAAAGGGAAATAGGTGCAATTACACAATCAGCACGGACAGTTTGAATCGAGCATTCTATGTCGCATTGATCTATTGACGACTGTTGACATTTTCTTCCACTTC
This sequence comes from Festucalex cinctus, assembly GCF_051991245.1. Lineage (NCBI taxonomy): Eukaryota > Metazoa > Chordata > Actinopteri > Syngnathiformes > Syngnathidae > Festucalex > Festucalex cinctus. The sequence goes on from NC_135416.1 coordinate 13,715,092, forward strand.
AGCGAATCCTACTGTCTGTTCCTTTTATCTTTTTTTCTTGTAACCGTTGCACTTTGCTGTACTGTACTGCACATTTTAAAAGACTGTTTCATTTTATGAGCACTAAGATTCCATGTCTGCAAAATGCTAAAGGATGCAAACAATAGTGGCAGGCTGAAACAACATTTTCACATTTTACCGCTGAACATTCTTTCATTTCATTTTAAACAATGGCAAGAGTTCTGGCCATGAAGCTCAGTAAAATCTCATCAATTCTCAACCAAACCTATTACAAAAGCTCTAAAGTTAACGTGATAAGGCAGTTACACATCCAACACATATGGTGCAATATTATCCTTTTATCACTGCATTTGATCTCTACGTACTGCTCAGGGAAATGTCTGGCATATTTGCTGCTATATGCAAGATGCCAGCTTTGTCTGGCTGATGTGAACTGCTGAGCAGGTTAGCATTATTTTTGCTGAAAACAGCAGACTACTGTTGCGGCTCCATCTTCGACTTAGAATGAACCCAAACTGTGAGCTTTGTGGTCATAAAGGCAAAACAATGAGGCAAATAATGCTGAAAGGCACATTTGTGTTTATGACCACACATGGTCAAGGAAATAATTATTATAGAAATAATTATATTTGGGGTTTTATGGTGGGTAATTCATTGAATTTTTGCTTCTATTTTTAGGAAAAGTTCATTGCTGTAAACATGCATTTGTTGACAAGATGACTGAGGTGAAGGCTTGTTTAGACAGTGGACCCCCCAAAACACATTCTGTTGTTTCAGTTCAATTGGAATGTAATATAATTGCCATTATAAGGAGTAACGCAATTTAAATTTGTGCGGGCTAACTTTAATCTATAGCCATTATATTGTCGGTAACATTTAAATGTGTTGCACCTAATTAATTGTGATAAAATGTTTGTAATTCTTCAACACAATTGTTAAGAGATCATTTAAAAGCAAGGTGTTTCCCCCCTCCATTTTTGATTATTGAATGTCATATGACCCAAACATTGTCAGGCCATTCTATAAGATGACTACTGAGAAATAAATGACAACTGAATTATTCAGTTCCCAGTCATGAACAATTTATGATTTACATTGCCTTTGGTTATTTTATCAAAAGTGAAAGAGTTGTTAGATGTTTTTTTCCCCTCAACACCTTTTTATTCTTTGGTACTTACAATTCCCAAAGGACATTTTTATTCATGAAGTATCCTCCTATATGGTTGACTTGATAGTATGATAAATGAGAAAGAGACGTACTAAGGGACATTAGACTTGAATCCCAGGAGGCACTTGAATTCCAAGCATGTTTGCATTGGGCTTACCTTAACTTTCCTCCCATAAGTGACTGATATAGTCACAAAGTTTAAAAACAAGCATTACTTTAGGGTTAAGCTCACACAGCACTTGTAGACTTCTGTATTGCACGTTACACAATATAAGCAGAATTCAGGCTCGCCCTTTTCATCACTGTGCTAAATATTCAGAGTCGCTTCACATTCATAATAAGAGCTTGCTTTATACCAAATATACTTACGCTCCTTTTATCGTAAAAGGGACTTGAGACATGTGGCATTACACTGAGCAGCCAGGACAGGGTTGTGTACCATTTACCAACATCACAATAAGTTTAATTTCCTGCTCGATGGTTATCAACCTTCTGTGGCGGTGCACTAGTCCAAGTGAAAGAACTCAAAATTGAAGTTTTGGGGCAGCCATCAATTCACCCCTTATCTATATAACTTATCCTGTTCAGGGTTAGCCCAACTGACTTAAGGTGAAAGGCAAACTCCGTTTTGAAAGGTGCTACGTAAATATTTGATATTATTACTGTAAAATTCAGTGAATAAAACACACTCCATATATATTTTTTATTTTTTTGTGCTTGTGCATAATACATTCTCCCAATTATCCTTTATTATCAGACTGAATAATATATAAATAAGGCTTTAAAACTAAATATTTTTTTTAATCATGTCTGAAAATCTTGTTCTTATACAGTATGCTGTTCAGTAAACTATTTTTTTTAATAATTTCCCTTTAAATCTCTTAAGTCTGCTTTTAAATGTATTTTTATACTTTTATATTTACATATTAACTTATTTTGTGTATGAAACACGCTTTAAAATGCCCTGCGATTGGTTGGCAACCGGTTCAGGGTGTCCCCTGCCTACTGCCCAAAGCCGGCTGAGATAGGATCCAGCACCCCCTGCGACCCATGTGAGGAATAAGCGGTCAAGAAAATGGATGGATGGAACACGCTTTAAATCAGTTATTTATTTCATTTACTTGTTGTTTTTTTTTAAACAACCTCTCGTACTGCCTAAGTGCTGTTAAATGTCTTAATGGGATACATTTTTGGTAAGTGTTGTTCACAGGATTTTACAGTATTATAATCAGTGACTAATACAAATCATGCAACATGGATTTGTGACAGTACACTTTTTGATATGACAAATCTGGCAATACTTTAAAATTCAACAACAAAAACAGCCCAAAGTCAGATAACTCAAAATAACGCCATTATCATATATTTGTCTATACAATCATACCAAACATTTAGATAAAGTAAAAGCTTACTTGCTTACTTGGTGGATGACTGGTGAGCACGTCCGCCTCCCAGTACTGAGGACTTGGGTTTGAGTCCAGGCTCCGGCCTTCCTGGTTGGAGTTTGCATGTTCTCCCCGTGCCCGCGTGGGTCTTCTCCGGGTACTCCAGTCTCCTCCCACATTCCAAAGACATGCATGGCAGGTTAATTGGGCGCACCAAATTGTGCCTAGGTGTGCTTGTGTGTGTGTGGATGGTTGTTTGTCTCTGTTTGCCCTGCGATTGGCTGGCAACCAGTTCAGAGTGTCCCCCGCCTACTGCCCGAAGCCAACTGGGATAGGCTCCAACACCCCCGCAACACTTGTGAGGATCAAGAGGTTAAGAAAATGGATGGATGGATAAAAGGTTACTTTATTTGTCCCTTATAATGTAAGGCAATCTGTATCTGCATTTTACCCATGCAGCCCTAATGAGCAGTGGGCAGCAACTACACTCCTTGGACTAAATCCAAACATTGTGTAATTAACCTTACCTTATATGTTATTAGCTGAGAGATGAAACCGGAGCTCCTGTATAAAACCTTCACAGGCATCAGGGAGATCCTGTGAAATCCACTCAGGTGTTAACCACAGCTCACATGTTACCAGAATCAAATCTTGTTGTGTGGCAGTAGTTGAAATTACTCTTCCACATTTCCCAACAAAAAAGAGAAAAGAAAAGCACTGAAGACTACTTTTATACACCCACTTCATTAAACTATTTTTAACTCAATGGCCCACAATAGATAAAATGCAGTCAGTTTCTTTCCCCCAAAAAGCTTCTAGTGGCTCTCTCCTAGATTAATTTATAAAACATTACTGGTGAATTCAGATGCCACAAACCCAAATTGTAGAATAGAATCAAAGTACCCCTCTCAAAAGCATGTCCTTTTTGTCTTACTTTTTTGTTTGTTTGTTTTTTTGCCTTACCTCAGTTCCACTTTTTGTCGAGGCTTCAATTAAACAATCTCTTTCTGTATTGCCCCTCTAGCTCGAATTCTCCCAGAGGCTGTCCATTGCACTTTAACCCCAAACACTTCAGACACTTAATCCGAGTAATGGTTGCAATTTGTTTCACTGCCTTAATGGTGAATGCACATATGTGAACATACTGGCGAGCCAAGCTGGTACCACACCTAATTAGACGGCCAACACTAGAAGAGTCCCTTGAGGGCCACTGCATATGCCAGTCCTTTTTCAGCTTTGGACCTGAATACAATTGCCCAGAAATGGGCTCCAATTTTAGAATCACTGGGGAATGCAGGCAGCTTTGGAGAAAAGTAGGACGTTTGATGGATTTGGAATATTTGAAGCTCTTTTCACATTTAACAGAAATAACTCGAGCATGGATACAATATGTTCTTTGAATGACATTTACTTTCCCAGCTAGATGGAATACTTGGTCAAAATGTACAGTATACAATTGCTACCTTCACTAGTTTAGAGCTAAGAGCTCTAAAGTCCTCTAACAAAAAAAACAAAAAACAAAAAACCAACCTATTTCATAACCCCGTTTTGAACCGTCACATTTCATACAATTTTTCTTATAATACGTTGATACTGTTAAAAAAACAATAAAAACCAAAACATTTATTTTACTCTGCGATTAATCCTTTGTGCTGATGTGAACATCACAATCTATCCACCTTGGCCTTTTTAGTTTCACAATAACTCAGACCATACAAACTACATTTATGGATTTGTAACATGCATTTTAAAAGCATCCTAATAATATTAAACACCTCATATGAGTCTCTGAAGATTGTTTTGACCTCCCCTACTCCTTCACCAGCTGCCGTAAAGTCAATAGATGAACCTCAACCATAACCAATTCCCAATTGAAATGTACTTGAATAACAAACCGCTATGATGAGTGTTAGTTTCACACATGCACATGATTAGAAGTGATGAGTGTGTATTCATGCATCCCAGCACGTCACAAAGTTCCTCAAACATCAAATACAGAAAGGTCATTTGATTAACCTTTTAACTGCACCAACATGCACATGCAACATATTACAGCTCTGCTGAATATGTAACTATCAATTAGGCATGTGCAAGATGGTCGTTTGCACCAAGCAATGAAGTGAAACATAAAGATAGAGAGCGCTAGCGTGCAACTCAATTAGGGCAAGGAAGGTTGTGTATAGGCTTGTTGGTTTCAAATAAAGTTTTACATTTTTATATAAAGAAAACAGGAATCCGTTTCCAGATTAGCATTTTTTTCATCAATTTTTGTTAGGTAATACTTTAAGGAAAATTTCAGTATAGTCCAGGCCTTCTCAAATGGGGAAACGGGGGTGGGAGGGCGTTGGTGCTACATTGTCACCACTTGGGTGTGTGTGGTGCAATACCGGAGGGTGTGGGGTCGTGTGACATCATTTTTTTTTTTTTTGCTATACAAGAATAGATTGTAATTGCACATCCACTACAGTAGGTGGCAGTGGCACTCTCATCGTTTGAGAGTGTGTAGAATATTAGCTAGGCAGTGATGTACTTACAACATTTTTATAGAAAAATGATACTATTTTTAGTTAGGGTGTAAAACTGAAAAAAATATTCAGAAGCACTGATAGGTTGTTGTACTTTGTTGTACTTTAGTAATAAAATATAGTAAGTGTGTAGTTCACTTTTTTAAGGTAGATATCTTGATCAGCATTTTTTCCTAAGAACAATATAATGTTTGGTTTATGATCATAAAAACAACATCAACACATGTTTAATAAGAGCCCTATAGATAGAGTGTACCTTGCATTTGTTTGCTTCTATTTGTGAAAAAAAATAAAAAATGAGAGAGGCTTAGCCTACCTAATTCAAGGGCTGCATCTAATCCTTAGAGAAAGTGCGGCTTTAAAGGTACACTCAGTATTATACAGTGGCATCTAGTGGTGAAATAATAAATCATTCGGAAAAAAAAAACAATTGTTTGTGTTAGTAGTATGTAAAAAGATATGTTGTATCGCATAAACGTACTTTTTTAAAATATAACGGTTAGTCTAGAAATCGCAAATTATCTTACATGTCCGCGCCTCGCCTGCTAGTGTCTGCCATGTTTCGCCGCCATCTTTCTGCTACGGGTGCCGTCAAAGACAAATTTCAGCGCTCCATTTCTTAACGCGTTTTTGGAACGCACTTCCGGTTTGTATGGCGACCGCATGTCCACGAAGAAGAAGAGTTTCCGGTCCCCGAAGAGAGCATTATCAAGCATCACACTTACTTTGGGAATGTATTTTATTTCAGCGCGACAAAACAATAGTTTATATTGTAGCCGCATTTGCCAGATGGAGAGAAATGAGGAACAGACTAGGTTTGGGACGTGCCGGTGCCTTCGACTGCTTTCTACTTGACCGGTAAGTAAGAGTACATTTGTGTTTACGTTTTGAGAGCGAGAGAAAAAGTATACTCCGTACTAATTAATACGATGTTCGTACCTTTGTTTTACGATCACTGTATCTGTTGATTAGCAACTCCGCACCACTCGAACGATTTCGTTATGTAGCTACTTGCTTTGAAAAAAAAAAAAGATTCCCGCTGGCACGTTATATTTAGAGTAAATGCGCAAGTTATTGTGTAATGTAATGTAACTGTGATTTCGGAGGTATATTTGCCCATAACTTCAATAGAGAATCTAAAGCATACTGTATTAGTGGAGGAGTTGAAAATTATTTTCGTTGTGGTTGGTGAAAATAGGGTTCTCGAAATTAATTTTCGGCAGGGAATAACTTTCTGGACTTAAATGCTGGCTGTACCGTAAGCACTGCTAGAGTCTGAACTCTCTCACTCAAGTGTGTACTGGTCCATTGTGTAATTGGGTGCACAAGAATTTACAGGCTGCCACGTTTTCCACGGAAATTCGACAAGCAAGCAGCCTTTGCATATTCTATGCAGTATGCAGTCAAGTTACTTTTATCTAGCTAATACAATGTTTTGGGCCCAAAAACTAAAGATCTTACCTCTATTTTGGGGGCTTTGTTGGAAAGTTGGTGACATATAGTAGTATCATCAATTATTCTATTTTATTTTATAATTGTGTTTTTGTTTGTGTCACACTAGATCAACAGCCAAACTTGAGGGGTTCCAGAACCATATTCTGATGTATACAAGCATTCATGCACCATTTAAATACATCACCGACCTGCAAGAAAAAAAAATATCAAGGGGAGAGTCAGCAGCCATATTGGAATGCCCCGAATGAGGACACTTGAATGGAGGACCCCAGAAGGCTTCGGTGTTGTACCACCAGTATCTCCACCTACCATATCTGAGCTGCAACAAACTGAAGTCAGCCGACGTCTTGGTATGTCATTTACATATGGACGGCATTGCACACTACATGAACTTTTTGTGTGAAGCAATACGGAATGGTCACATGTACAAGCACCACTTGTTTTACACAGGACCTGCTGACCAGGTGTCTGAAGCCATGGAGTGACTCCTCCCTCACTTTCCTCAGCAAGCCTTTGAAGAATATGATATCATCGTTGGTGGGAACATGCCCTCACTCCATAACATGTACTTGTGCAGTCAAGGAGCATGTCAAACTTAATAAAACCAGCAAACATTGAAGTGACTTCATTTTTACTGCAGTCTGTTCACACAATCAATGGACAAGCCTTCCTTAATTTTGCCCCAATAACATCATAGAGTAGGCGAAAAGTAGTGTTACAGATCATACTGTGTTCGGGAGAGTTTGAGGAATGTTGCAATGTTAATGGGGGGCAATGTCAGCACACACACACACACAAAAAAAAACATCATGGTATTGAGTTAATCAGATATTTTAGCTGTGTACAACACATACCTGCTCTGTAACACTACTTTTGGCCCAAACCTGTATGTCTATTTTCCATATTTTGAAATGCACAGCGTATTGGTAAAATTCTGGAACAACTGCAATTCATGTAGCTCATTATATTCTAACAGCATTTTTTTTTTTTTTTTAGTTAATATGTTCATTTCATGTAGACTTTTATTTTACTTTATTTTATTCATTCATTTTCATGTACTGTACCTTACATTCATTGGCCAATGAAGAATTCCTTGTCATTGCAAGCATTTATAATAATTCTCCAGGCTTTTGATGTTTTACATTTCTGGTCATGTAAAATAGTGTTAGGTTAGGTGTCGAATGAACACTGCATGTTGACGCCAAAGGAAATAGTATTTTTTTAGTTATTCAAAATGTACAAATTAACACACAACAACAATATACAAGTTATACAAACTACAACAACAAGTGTCAGACATGGACTAATTATATGCCAGGTAAAAAACCTTTGTATTGTCCTCGAGGATCTGGGAAAGTGTCACTTATTTGCTACAAGTCCACCAAGGTGCTGCAGTCTGGGATCCAGGTACAGGAAATCATGGTGGTGCTGATGTGTCAAAAAGTATTTCTTGGTGTCAGTCTATCAGCTGGACTTGGATATCTTCATGTTCCTCCATGGTCATTTCCTGTACGAGTCTCTGCAAGAAGGTAACAATTGTATGTCAGATGAGGTACCAAACAATGAACTGAAAGTCACTGAGCCAATGAAGTACATTATTACATGAGCAAGACTATTTGTGAAAGCCATGTAAATTCCTGCACATCGAAGTACAAGGAAGCTGTTGTATCTTCAATCAAAACTAATTAAGTTGCTTAGTGATATTTATTAGGTAAAATTGTTCAACATGGTGACAAATCGATATCTGAGTAAAGGGTTTCAAATGTTTTTGTAAGCAGCACTTTTCTGAGTGGTTAGTAGCAAGAAGACACGGGGGGGTTACGAGTCTGAGTTGCAGATGTGTCGTTCAGTTAACACCATTATTTTTGCACGATATACTAAACATATCAGCAAACGATGTAATCTAAATACCACATATTCCAAGCAAAGGTATGTTTTGAGCCATTCACATGCATGCTCGAATGGAATAATTTTTCCATGATGACATAATTGTACGTTACGAGGCACCGCGTTCTCTTCCTCGTCGTCTCTCTCGCCCCCTTTGAGATGGTCCACATGTCTATAAAACGTATAACATAACTGTGTGTTCTCTGTTGCATGGTTTAGTTGCACTAACAAATATGAACATAGATAGCCATTATCATTAGCTGACGTACAGTATTTCCAAACAATGCCGACAAAAATATTAATTCTGAAATTAAATGACTAAATCACAATTATTAGGGATCTGTACAGTATGTCTAACAAATGCAATTCACTTACGTCATCACTCGAGGGAATACCAGAAGTTGTTTGCGTTCTGTTCCGGTGAAATTGGTGGTAGGCTGTTGAAGTAGGGTCTCTCTGGGACGCCGTAGTTCGTGTGCTTAAAATCATTGCATTATCTTGTTTGACCGATAGATGGCGGTCGTGAGCTACACACTGGGGCTTTAAGGATGTGGAGTTTACACTGTTTGAAAGATGCTCCTGTTGATGGTCTCCCCACTGTGCATCTCTTTCCCAGAACTTCGTGGACCAATGATTTGATTTCCTGGACAGCCAACGTGTCAACAAACCAAAGCCTGCTTAGCTAGTGACGAAAGCAATGAGGCGATGGTGCTCAATGCATTAGCTTCAGTGACGGTCTTATTTTAACAGGATTTGAAGCATCTGTTTGGGTGAACATGCACATGCTCTCGCCCAAAAACTGCTGTCAACCATTTACCAACTACAAGAACTTCATTGACTTCCACCTAAAAAAAAGAAAAAAAAACTGGACAGGTTATGGGTTTTCATTTTCGGCTAATCTCCTTCTTCCCCTTGAGACACATTGGTGCAGAGTGTCAGCGAGGAGATACCGTCTCTCCACCATTTCCTGGTGTCTAGAACACCTCACTAGCAAGGCGTCAAGGAGATATTCTAAGCAACTTCATCTGGTTCCTCAATGCAAAGGAGCAGCGGCTCTACTCTGAGCCCCTTCTGGATGGTATAAATCAACAAATGAAATATAATAAATACATCATTTGCTTTTTTTTTTTTTAAATCAAGTGCATGATTCTACAAAACTATCCATCCATCCATTATCTGAACCACTTTGGGTAAAATATAAATTGCCATTCATTTAGTAAATTCAACATGTACTTATGCCTGAGTGATGCTTATGTTCTAGTTTTAATGACTTATATGGTGATTCATTTGTGTTAGCGTATTTATTTCCATGCAACAAATCAGCTTTGACAGTACAAGGCACCCAAAGCCTCATCATCATTCAGTACATTTAGACGTATGCATTATTCCATATCTAATGTTATTAATATGCTGCAGCACACATGACCCCTGCATTGCTATTTTCATTTTTATTTATCTATTTAGCTAAATGATGTCAGTCAGATGGAGGCAGTATGTATTATGCAGGTTGGACATTGGCATTCAAGCAGAACTAAATAATACAGTACAGTCAAGTCAGCCATTGTGACATGTATAACTGAACTCTCCTAAGGGGGGTTCTCGCTTTCAGTCCATCACTTTGAGTTTTTTCCCCCCGAAACCATAACAAAGATGGAGGAGTCACAAAAGGTGCTTCATGCTTGTGAACACCAGTAGAAATGGTTTGCAAATTGCAAATGTAAAGGTTAATTTTTGAAGGGTAATGTAATATAGAATTGTGTATAGCCTTCGATTAAAATGACTACTGTTATTCATTTTCAAGAATCAACAGTGTAAGGACATTTCAATGAGAACAGGTAGATATAAGGAAAAAGTTTGTTCATTGAAATTAATAAAATCATCTTCCATCTCCTCCCCAGGAGCGCTGTGGTGGCAAAGAAGAAGAAGAAATTACAACTGCAATTCATGTGAAGTGGGCCACTCACCACTTATTAATCTACATAACGCACAGCATGAGTTTTATAGTAAACAATCATTTCAAAATCTCAATCGTAATCAAGATTACAATGAAATCTTCAAATTTCTGGACAACTGTGAACAATTTAGTTTTTCAATCATCTGCTCCAGTGGCAAAACTGTCGGAAATATAAAATCTTTTAATGTGGAGACGATGTTCGAAGTAACCTTCTGGGTGATTCAATTGATGATGGGAGTGGTGGCAGATGTTTTATAAGTCGCAGAGCATGCCCACTACATGATCCTGGCTCAACACACCAAGGACCCACAATAAACCAATTAGTGAGGCTCACCAGAGCCAGCTGAGATAGGCGCCAGCACCCCCCGCGACCCTTGTGAGGAATAAGCGGTCAAGAAAATGGATGGATGGATGGTGAAGCTCACAAGAGTTTGTCAGTGCTCATGGTATTGGGTTGGCCACCACTCTTGTTTCAGCCTATTGGAGCTAGTGAGTTGAGTAATGGGTAAATGACTACACCAAATGCGTGTTTTTGTTACTGCACTTTGTATAATTTTATTTCAATTTTGTAAAATAAAAACAACCACAATAATGTTGTGCTGTAGCATATTTACACATGAAAAGCAGTATATACATCTGATGCATTATTTGTATTTTTTGTCAGTATCTGGATGAGCATGGCGATATAAAGGTGCTGCATTAAAAATAATAATAATAATAATAAAGTCCAATGGTTTCATTTATCACAGTATGCCAACTATGATATTCATTGGAACATTTTAACCTAATCTTGGCTATTGCTACTTTAAAAAGTGTCGATTTTGGGGATCCTTTAACTAATTCTATGACTAATTTAATTAGCCGTGTTACTGCTTTAAATTGGTGAAGATGATCTTCAGGCGAACATTTATGAGAAAAATGGGAGACAAAAGCTGTCTTTGGTATCACTGAATAGTGGTGGAAAAAGCAGTTTGAAAGATGTTTAAACGATCATTCCCAATCAGGCACCGAGCACAGCAAAGGCGCTGAGTTAACAAAAAGTGCCCACTTTATTTGTTTTAACCTCCTCTGTGCTTATCTGAAATAGGTCAAAGTCATCCATATTGCACATGCATCCTGTTCAACACAGAACATCACAGAGATAAAAAGCAACTGGGAATCAAAAACAGATTTGAACAGCTTAAATTAATAATGACATTTTTAACATACATTAATTTTAATTCACAGCAAAAGGGAATTTATGCACATTCTAATTAATACATTCTTTTTCATCTCTGTTCATTTCAAGGTGTTGAGCACTTAGCGTTTTGTTTAATAGTAAGAAAAAATGTTCATTTTTCTAAATTACATTGACCTTTATCAAATGTTCGAACATAGGGTAAAAGGAGCATTTGTTTTCCAGATTTCCTTAGGAGACTGCAAAAGAGGATTTATTATTGTTATGTGAAAACCAAGGAGCACCAATGTCTTACAGTATGCCAACCTTTAAGTACCCTTTCCATGGCAGAAAAAAGTGAAGAAGGAGCCCTATTGGGCTTTTTTGGCTTGTGCGTCACCAAAGGCATCTGATGGGTACTGGCTGGCCAAGCGCAATTCGGCTTTGGTGGTCACCAATGCAAATACTCGGTGGAGTTTGGTGAGGCCATGGAGAATGACTCGAAGAAATTCTGGTCCATCCAGCGTGTCAGGATGGAAGGGGAAGCAGTGCCCCATCAATACTGTGGTGATGGGCCGCCGCTGATCTCAACTCGGTACGTTGTGAGCCGTCGACAGCAGACCGACGAAGTGGCTCGGGCATCTTGTTAGGATGCTTCCTGGAAGTCTCTTTCAGGTGGTGTTCTGAAAACATCTCACCAAAAGCAGGCGCCGGGGATTATCCAGGCAGGATTAAGTCTCCTGGCTGGCCTGTGAATGCCTCAGCACCGCCTCCAGAAGTGGCTGGGGAGAGGGAAGTCTGAGATTCCCTGCTAAAGCTGCTGCCCTTGTGACTCAACTATGGATAAGTGGAAGATGATAGATGGACAGATGGAGAGAGTTGTCTGTTTTCTGACTTTGTGACTCTTTTCAAATGTTTCCATTGGTTACTCTTTATATATTTTATACACCCTGGCAGTTAGATGTCTTAATTGTGCACTGGCGCAAGATGATAGTCTTTCTGTCACAAAAGACCTTATTCTGAATAAATTACAAGGAAGAGGCGGAGAAAAAGTATGAAGTAGACCACCCTTCACGCTGTGTACAGATGGTTAAGTTTCTAATGGCAGATGTCTGGGGTTTCTTCTTGACATTGATGTGGTCTAATTCTCATGTCTCTTTGTCAAAGAGTAGACAGACGTCTGCTCTTGTATGTTCTTCTGCACCCTGGAGACCATTCTGAACATTCTATAGTGGACTATACATCAATTAAAGCCCAGGAGAAGCAGGACGATGTGAATTAGGAACCTCTACAATTGGCATGTTTATGTAATCCTTTGGTGCTGTATCTGAGATACAGTGTGGATGACATGGGAGAGAAAGCATATTTTTGTCAGAGCCTGGCATTAAGGTATTTTTGAGCGTTCCTCGAGAGATTTGTAATTTCAGAGTATAAAATATGACTTTGCTATGGATTCCCGCTCAACAGCAGAGCGACTTTGTTTCTGTCTAATCTCCTCATCTTTTCCCCGAGGACATTACTCACACGCTTTTTCATCAACATTTCTTGGTGAAATGAACACCAGTTCTTCAAGTCCTATTTACTAAATTCCCTTGGGTGCTCCTTCGCTACCTTGGGAGTCACGAGTGCATATAGGCCTATTGAATCAAATGTGAATTTAAATGTGATGCGCACTCATGCATAAAGCGTACAAAGTGACATTTTCTGAAACTAATTCTGGCTTGGAAAAAAGGATATAAAAGCAACAAGAACATCTCAGTAGTATAACAACATACTGAAATATGAGAACATTAATAAATAAAGGAAACTGTTTGAATACATTATAAAACTTGAACTGAGGTTCAACCTTGTATTATATGTCAATATAAAGAGCAACATGTGCCCCTTCAAGAATCCTGCTGACAGATACAAATTTAATTAGATTAAATATTTTCAGAATCTTACCAAATAGCCAGCTTATCCTCCCAATCAAAATTCATTTTGTGCAGCCTTTTCTACATATGAATGTCTTATTATGTCACTGCATTCTATATTTAAATGTGCAAAGATGGATCAAAGGCCATTTTGCGCTCCCATTAAACTGACGGCAGAGGTAGTCACAGCAGACATTATTAAAAGAAGTGCTGCACTTGTGCCTTGAGACACTTTTCTCTCTTGGAATTTGGAACAATGACCAACTAAACGCAGCACTTTTATTGCATCTTTATTTGGCACAGGACTTGTAAGGGTTGCCTAATATCTTAGTTTTCTGGATTGCAATTTACTTTATATGAGTAAGAAATCTGTGCTGTGGTTTTCATATAATGAAACAACCTGAGAGGATGATGAATAGTTTTGTTTGTTATAAGAAGCTATAATTAAATGTAGACATACTTTACATGCAGAAAGCATTCAACTTATTGCTCATTTTGCTGAAAGAAAGAAAGAAAGAAAGAAAGAAAGAAAGAAAGAAAGAAAGAAAGAAAGAAAGAAAGAAAGAAAGAAAGAAAGAAAGAAAGAAAGAAAGAAAGAAAGAAGTTAGGGTTAGGGTTAGACATAATTAAAACACACATCCTGCCAATAGAATAACCTGCAGTTTGACAGTGCATGTCACGGCACAAACCAAGCACAAAGTTGAAGGAATTGACTGTAGACATATATGACAGGATTTTCCCAAGGCACCGATCTGGAGAAGGGTAGAGCGGGAAAAAGCTTTTTTTTTTTTTTTTTGTCCAAATGAGCACAGTGGCCTCCACCATCCATAAAGGGATGTTTGTAACCGCCAGGACACTTCCTGGAGCTGCTGCCCATCTAAACTAAACGACCGATGGCGAAAGAAGGGCTTTCCGGGAGGTGACTGATGGTCACTCTGTCAGCGTTCTAGTTGCCTCAGGGGAAAGAGGAGAACAGTAAGGAAAGTGGCCCGACGGGAGCACACTTCTTAGTAAAAGGCACCCACCTGGAGTTTACCCAAAGGAACTTAAAGGACTGAAATCACGACAAAATTCTCAGGTCTCATGTTGGCCGTCATTTTTGGGCAAAACCAGGCACCACTCATCACATGGCAAATTCTGTCACCGCAGTGAAGCATATTGGTGGTAGTATTAAGGCGTGTGGATGTTTTTTCCAGTGGTAGGATGAGGAACTTGGAGACTAGTCAGAGCTGAGGGAAAGATGAAGCATTGGAGAGACTCATCCTGAATGAAATCTTGCTTCTGGGCACGCTTGACTTCAGACTGAGGCAATGGTTCGCCTTTCTATGACGATCCTAAGCACGCAAACGTGACATCAAAGGAGTGGCTTCATGACAACTCTGTGAATGTCCTTGAGTGGCTCAACTGGAGGGATCTGAGAATGGCTGAGCGCTGATGCTCCCTAGCCAAAAAAAAAAAAAAAGATGGCGCTTGAGAAGTGCTGAAAAGAGAAATTGAAAAATTTAAAACAAGTGTGGCATCTGACATGCCATATCATGACAACATGTGGAAAAAAAAGTGGACTTGATGCGAGTACTTTACCGTTATACTCAATGTCCCTGACTTGGGCATACTGGACAAATGACAGAAAAACCCTTGTGACAAAGATTGAAGGCAGCTGTGACATTGAAGAGACAATGAGAGGCCATCACATTAAAGTACCGTATTTTTTCAAAAGCTGACCACGCGCCTTATAATCCAGTGCACCTTATATATGGATCAATATTGAGGTGCAACAGGTCTCGCTGTCAAGACACTATCGGTGACCCTGCACGATCGGTGACGCGCATTCACTGAAGATCCCGCCATCTTGGATCGCTAGCTAATAATAATACTTTACCTCAGAGAAAATAATAAAACAGCTGTTTATTCACTTTGGGAGTGAATGGAGTTGTCAGAAAGCTGGTTTGTAATCTATTAATAAAGTTTGACTGACCTATCTGACTGTTTTGTTGACATTCCCTTTAGCGCAGCACCATCTAATGGATGCATAACGTAACCCCAGCCTCTACTGTAGCGCCTTATAAATGGAAAAAGTTTGAGAATATGTCATTCATTGAAGGTGCGCCTTATAGTGCGGAAAATACGGGACACAATTGATGGTGGAAAAGATCAGCATTGTGCAAATTTTCACCTTTTTTTTCTTCAAGTAAGGACAATGAACAAAAATAGTGAAAATCAGTATAGTTAGACTTCAATATTGTTTTAGGTCCAATCTTAAACAATTGGTCCCCATTCTTGTGTTTTAGCTTACTTTAAAATCAACTAACAGCCAAGCTACTATAAAACTAACCTTGATCATATAGGTTAGTGTGTAAGCGGTGGCGTCCATCTCAGGGATCGATCCCGCACCGCGAGCAAGTCTCCTGTGTATGAGCTCAGAGCGCTTCCCGTGAGCTAAAATGCCGGGCTGCTGCCACAGCTCAGGACATTATTTGAAGAATTATTTCCTCTGCGCGATCCACCCTACTTTGCCTCTGATTGGCTCATCAGTCCTCATGCCTAAAGTTAGCCAATCTAATCAGTGAACGCAGAGAGTAACAGCCCATTAGAGGCAGATGATGGTGGGTCATGGCTTCACCCTCCTTGAGGGAAAAAATGGGTAATCTGGCTCACGGATAATAGTAAACAGTGCACATCAGGGGGGAATAAGAAGTGGGAGCCTGCAATGCTGACTGAAAACAAAGTGGGTATACGCTGTATACCCACATAGTGTATACCACTGCATGTGTGTGTTAAGACTTCTTCCTGAATTTAAAAATATGCAAGGTGGCTTAGTGGAAGACCGAAGTCCGTGTAGCACTCAAATCACCGCTTCTGGCCCAATGTCAGCTGAGATAGGCTCCATCTTAACTCATTTGCTCCCAATAATGTGTAAATACGTTTTTGTTTTTTGTTTTTTTATGTTTTAAGTGTCCCAAAAACGTGTATATACGTGTGTTTTTGTTTTTTTTTTTTTAATGCTTACAGAAGGCTTTTATCCAGCCTCTCAACTGCAAAGAACGGTTGCAGAAATGGTAGTTATTACACAAACGGCCAGCAGGTGGCAGCAGAGCAAAGGAGATCAACCAGGGCCATGTAGAAAAAAGCTAAATTACAATTTTAAATAGATTTGTGAAAACTGATGAAACTTAGCTCTCTTCTAATGCTAATTGGTGCAAAACAGAAACAGATAGAAACATACTTTTTTTTTCCTAATGAAAGAAGAGACTTTAATCTTTCTTTTGATAGGTTCCATGCTTTTATAGCAATTGAACACAATATTCTATGGGCCTTGCAAAATCAGTCAAAATCCAGTAAAACAGCCGGGAGCGAACGGGATTGCTTCTGTGAAAATGGCTGCTGGGAGTGAATGAGTTAACAATGAACCTGAATGGCATATGCAGTAGAAAATGAATAGATGGGTAGTAGAAAATAGTTCATATTTGTAATGCAAGTGTTACAATAAGCGATGTGCGCGTCTCAAATTCAAGGTGCATTATGGGTAGCGGCATGGTGCATTGTGGGTAACTACTAAACGGTCATTGAAAATGACTTGGACCCAATAGAATCAGCTCCAATAGTAACGTTTCAACCGCTTTAATGTTGCTGGTTTTTTATTAACATGCATAGCGTGTGGTTTACTGACATCGGGGAAGTTGACTCACAAGCTTTAAAGTCACCACTCTAATCTTCACCATTCAAATTGATAGGGTAGTTAGTAGCCTTGTATTTTCCCCCACGCATGTGCAAACTTAATGCGCACATCGCTTATTAAGACAGGGCTATAATGTGTTTCGTCGACATGTGCCGATAGAGCTAATGAAGCAATAGATTTATGTCCTGGAAAGTTGGAAAAGTCACTAAATGACTCGGTCTTGCCCTTCCTGTCCTATTTGCTCCCACTCAGGCCTGATTGGGTGGATAAGAATCTGCACTGCAGAGCAGCCGAGCCATGGCACATTAGACAGTTGTAAGCCCAAAGTAAGGTCATGCTCAAACTAAGTGGCTGAGACTGTGAACCTGCACCCTGCTCATTGTAGAAGTTAATAGGGTTTAACAAAGAATAGCTCCCTTGTGGAGAGAATGTGGGGTTGCTTGTTTTTTAAAACCAAGTGGAGGCTGGTACACTTATTTAGAATATCATGTGTGTTCTGATAAAATGTATGACTGTGCACATTTACACGAGCAATATGGTGCAAATACGTGCATCAGGTTAATGTGAGTGAGGAAAGATTAATAATGGTAAAATAATAGATCTGTGGCAGTTTGGTCTTGGTCAGCATTCTTCACCTGAGGATTAGTTAATGAAGAGACTGATCTGCTTTCCTTGGCGTGATAAAAGACAATTCATCAATCCTTAAACTTGATTAACAATGCACCATTCCTGAGAGCTGGGTGGACAAAGCCCATGACATAAAACATGGTGCTTAAATCTTTGTTGTGTTTGCAGATCTGGTCAGAGTTTTACCTCAAACTGCAGTGGTACTTTAAGAGTTGCTCAAAAGTATGCGAACACTCTTTTGGGGCTGGTAATCCAAAATGTGCATTCACAGTTTGGATTTTTATTTTCTAAAATCTTTGCACAGGGAATATTGGGGGGAACTGCAGTCTAAGAGGTTACGGACTAGAAGAGTTCACATTACCAAATCGGTAAATAATAGTCTAGTCTTGACACTATGGCAACTAGATTTCATGACTGGCTGTCGGTCAGCCACTGGTTTTGCAGCAGTTCAATTGGGGTTTGATGGCGATTCAATTTGAATGTCATCGCGTTGAAAACGCAACAACCAATCAAAAATGAGCTCCCACATACACCAAAAGTACGGTTACAGTACGGGTGTGCATCTCTCCGACATAAGATGATTTGATATGAATCTCAATACATAGAGTGCAAGTCGATTCATTTATTTTATTATGGAACATTTCAAGGTGAGTTGTTTGACTTCAAGTTGAACCCATTTACTACAAGAAATAATTGGTATAGTGGATAAAAACCAGATTAATACATTTAAAATTAGTACTTTATTAAAATAATGTGTATATTTGCTTGTGTGCTTCTTGCAGTTAATATTTTTTCTGTATCGTAGGGCTGTGTTTTGAATGGGAGAAGAAAAGAACAAATAAGAAGAAAATAATCTATAAATGTATTGAAAAAATTGACTGATTTGACAAAATTCCGACATTGTGACGTATCGGGCACTGCAAGTTGTGAATTATGTACAAAATGACTATTTTGGTTAATCAACATCATTCAGGTGTGTGACCACGGCTGCAAAGGCTGAGGCAGTAAATTTTGTTTCCCCTGAGCAGTGGAAGAGAGATTAACTGACCAGAAGAAGGTAGCAGGTGGAGAACAATGACCAGCTGGTCCGTCACACTGCAATCCAAAACTCGCCCCAGCAATTGGAACCAAAACATCCATTTGTCAGATATTAATGAGGGGGAACAAGCTCAATTGCAGAAATGTATTTTCCAGAATTTGCCTTCTATATAAACTGTATGTTTTTCTTCGTTCGTATCGACAAGGCACAAAGCGAATGAAAGTAAAACAAACTTGAGTTTTAAATTCTAAGCCCAGATGGTGCTGGAGTGGCCCATGACATGCTTGTCAAGCTCCTCACTCCCAGCTGCCAGCGGCCACAGTCCACTTCCCAAAGCTTTCCCCAGGAATCTCGTCAGCATGGCCACATCCTGACCAGCGAGGTTGTCCAGCGGCCAGCTGGCTCTCCCAGAAGCCGTGAAGGGCGCAGCGACAGGAGTTACTATGCTTGATGAAACAATTATTGGAGATCCTCACTTAGAAAAGTGCACATTTTCAAGAATTATGGGTTTCATTTGCCTTGTATAAATGTAGACGTTATGCTTGTTGCATTAGTGGTTTTAGTTGGGAAATTAATGGTCTATTAGAACCATTTACATTTAAGACAAGAGACCTTTTATTGTGCATTGCATTGCTTTAATTGTGGTCTCAGAGGACAATACGGCTCTTTCACCAATTGTAAAAAAACACATTTGTTATTTAATCCTCCTAATGCACTTTTTAAGATGATTGTCCAACCTGTGCTTAGCTTATCCAGTCAACACTTAACATCTTGCTTATATAAAGATCAACCTCCAAAGTTGAACACATGCTGTATTCTGTGAAGAGGGACAGAATGATAGTTGGAGGAACAAAGTTCTGCTTATTTATAGAAGTCTTCTTCTATCAATTTTTTTAATTTGATCGGAGCATAAATTAAGCAGTTGTATACACAAGTCTTTGCAGTTCCAACTGTGTTTGTGTGAAATTAAATACAATTAGCATTCACATAATTCTATTTGCATAATAATAATGTATGGAAGACTTTTGAACATGGCCCAGGGCCATAACAAGACTGTTTTGCTTTAGTGAAGGGTTTGCGTTGGAACTGTAGAAAAGGTTGTCAGACTGAAGGTAAAAGTAAGTGTAAATTTTGACCTGTGAGTGTCGTTCTGATGGAACATTGGGTTGCAAATAGCAATTCGATGAAACATTAATATGAAGTGTAAAAGGATGTGTATACAGTAAGTAGTAGGGTTCTGATTTCCACAAATGAGGACACTCGGTCCCGCCTTCAGATATTTATAGTGTACTCAAAATGTATTCAAAGATGCCATACAATACAACGTATGACTCCTCTATGGGGGGGGCTTCAAACAGCGCTGGGCTGCTCAAGACCTTATTTAAACACTCAGGAAGTGAGGTACGTAAGCTGACCGACTTTTTCTTAAAAAAAAAACAAAAACGTGTTAAATCTATAACAATAATAACGTGTACACACAAACCCCCCAAAGTAACAACATGGTGGACTCCGCCTTCCATTTGAAGCACAAATAAAAACTGAACATTTAGAAGAATTTGTAAAAACCCAAACAAGATGTAAACAAGTGTATATGTCCAGGCAAAAAAAGGATGTTCGGTCACCCAAATATAACTGAATTTTTAAGCAACTAACCACTGCTGGTCGCTCATTAAAGTAGATTTGTTGTTAACCTATTTAGATTTCTGGCTTTTCATCTGGGTAACTTTCGTGACAAAATTACCATTAACCACAGAGCATCCCCTCTTTTTCTCTACTCCCCTTCTTCTTCCTCTTTCTATCATTTACTTTTACTCACCTTTCACGTATTGCTCTCCCCTCCCCCCTTACATCACCGTTCCATCTTCCTGCTAGTGCAGGCAGAGAAATGCGACTTGGCTGTGACTAATCTGCTGGCAAAGCCTCCGAGAGCCCCTTGTGGTGGCGCCTCTTTGCGGAGGATACGTGATTGATTGAACCAAGGGAAAACATTGTCAGGTCGGCCTTCATGACTGGATCTCTTGCCTGATAATAAATTCCCTCCTCCTCCTCCCAAGTACTGTGTGGAGACACATTATGAGACACATTTCCATGAGACATGTTGCCCTGGACTATTGCAATGTGCCACATTTTTACTTTCTCTTGGACAAACAGGCTTAACTCTCCACAGCCGCCACATTTTGTGCGCAGTATGCTGATCACTTCTGAAAGACGAGCTTGAAGCATGTGTTAGTCTGTCCCAAAATGGAAGCACAGGGCTTGTATTTGGTGCATATATCAGATAAAAGCTGAGGGGAGAGAACGAGGGAATTACTTATATCGGCGAAGTGTCATGACAAATTGATTTTCTTGCTCAAATCCCAGACAATGGACAAGGCAGAACAGGTTGATAGTTTCTCTCCCTAAATGGCACATTTTCTGTTTCCTTCACACATCAACGCCATGATTCATTAAAAATGGGGAGGCAGACCTGTGAGTCCAAAGTAGAGGAGCTAACGTTCAGATTTTCTCTCTCCCCCTCGCTCTCTTTTCAATTCCCTCATCACGGCACCCCACATATTCATTTATCAAGTTTGTGACTGATGACTCTGCAGCAGCAGTCCATGTCCTCCATCACAGGCTCAGTCACCCATTGGAAAGACGAGCAGAGTGTCTTCGTGAGCTCTCTGCCTCTCTCACTCACTCACCTATTCACTCAAAGATACAGCACATCGGAGCTGGGAGGAAAATCAAATATGGTACAAAAGTTCAAAAAGGGATTGAGGGTCAGCAATAATTGGAACATGCTAAAGTCTCAAGTGCCTCGAAAATGTCTGTAATCTTGGGATATTTTTTTGTCAGTCGCAACTTTTAATGGAATAACACTAATACAGAATGAACTGATGGAATGGAGTTATGCCAGAGAACAGTAAGTACAGCTTAGAGTCAAGATTGGAGACTGATTTTCTTTTAACAGAAAGCAACCATTGAGTGCTTGATGTTTAAATTAGACAGTTAACAGAGACATCCAAATGAGGATGGGGGGGTTTTGCCAATCAGAGCTGTAAAGTCCTGTCAGTTTATACTATCGCATCAACATAAAGAGAAATAGGTCATATAACCAAGAGCTATCAAAATAATAATAATAATAATAATAATAATAGTATATAAAATATCATTAATATTAAGGTATCCAGCTATTCATATTTTTTTTTCAAGAGAAATTGACAGTTCATTTGTGTGTAATGAGTTAAGGCCTCTATACGCAATCCAATGTCGGGAAGTCGGAAAGCGTCCAGGTCTCGGTATGTACCATCAGATTAACGTATAAAATCACCGTTGTAACGTCTTGTCCGTTGAAGAGCATCTGAGGTGCGTTTTTCGGTCAGCGTCGGACTGACGTGACATTTCGTCACTGATTGGGTGTTAGCTATAGGGAATCACCGCATGGGGCAAGAACAGGAAGTAACGAATGCAGATAAACATTAAGCGGTAGAAAGCCTTTACAATTATGCTCATTTTGCACAATATCACCCTTCACATTTGGATACATAATGTCTGCCTGGACAGAAGATTGAGAAGAGGAATACAGTGCATCATTATGGTTCAAGAGAGACTGGCATTGTATTGACATTACCTCCAAACGGGACATGTCGATAGAGTGATGAGAGCCGAACTATAGCAAGACATGGAGATGCAACTTGAGACACCAGATTTCAATGAAGGATGCTTGTGACTGTAATGGATTGGGAAATTGTGTCAAAACATGTCACTGTTCCTAAAAAGAGATTTGTTTTACATGGATTTCAAATATACTGAGTATGATTCTTAAATTCACATTAATTACTGTAGATGTAATTTGACTGCATTTGATGGGAAATGTAAATGCTAAGTAGCAACAGAAGGATTACCTTTTTACACGAAAATCAGATTTGCTTTTTCCTGAATCTGTGAATCCCTTCCTCAAATGTGAACAAATGTGAATTTGGGGGGTAGTTGGCAGCTATCACATGGTAATTTGGGGGAAATTGCAAGTGCATTCATAGATTCACTCACTTCAAAAGGTATGGACAAGCATCAACAGTTTCAAAGTTTTTAATTGCAACAGAAATAAAGTAGATGATGAAACCAGCAGTATACTTAACATTAACAATGAGTAAAATAAATGTAATCCTGTGAACTGTATCTATAAAAAATTTGGGTTCAGATGTCAATCACCATTACTGGGGATTTCGCTCTGACTCTGAACGGAAATAGTTAAATCCAATCTCTCTAGAACATAAACTAGTACGGTGAGGAAACAAACGATAAGAATAATGTTGAAAGCATTAACCGATTTGATCCATTTATAGTGCCTTGACATCTGATACTGATCAAAATAAATATGGTTCTTCCTTAGCTGTACGGCAATAATCTCTGACCATGTGATGGCAATTGCTTCAGAATTGTGACTTGTAGAGTACTGACAAAGAACCCCCTGCAGACATTTGAGAGTAATTCAGCACTTAATGGTCCATAGATAGTGTCATAAAGTTAAATGTTAACACAAATGTCTTCCCTTTAGGATTACGTACAGTACATAACGTCTGGTAAAGAACAGTTGTCTTTATTCAAATCTGTGACCACATTGTGCTTGTGATACACAAAATGATCTGTGGTGTTAAAGAATGATTTATTCCCTTGATGTATTATTATTATTATTATTATTTTGCCTCATTGGTTTTTAAAACAAATTGGACGGACGCTAAAGCAATATGACAACACATCAATACCAGACTGGAGCCAATTGAAATGTTTTCCACACTTGTATGACCAAGCAAAGGCATTCACGCTCCTTGTAAAAGCTTATTTGTAAAAATATGAAGTACAGACCAAAGATAGGAAAATAAATTTGGATTGGTTTCTCATCTCAGTTTCAGTCTCTGTAGAGTTTCTTTTCAATGCATGCTTGAATAGAAGAGTGTTCAATACTGCTGAATAGTCCTGATGTAAGAACACAACCTTCTATCGATATTTGGTGTCTGTTTTGTGCTTTTTGCCAAGACTTGATATCTTCTACTCAAATCACTGCTGCGGTGACTCAGCGTTCGCCATTCTATTACAATCAGCCGAGGCAAGTTTTGGCTGTTTTGGGGTTGTTGCATTTGTTTACCTTTGGTACTACTGCCAGGAAGCAACTAATATGGCTTAACTGTATGGACTCCTGATTTTACATCTATATATGACTCAACTCCAAAAGATTTTTCTCTTTCTCTTAGTGTGAAATAAAAGCCACAAATGCTACAGTATCTTCTGTATCTGTTCTGCTTCATGCATAGATTCATAAAACAAGTGAGGTGCAGGTGAATGTTTGTTCTGGAGGATGAAATCTACCAGGATAATCTGAGATAACATGCAAGAGTGAATAAAGAGCATTGCCGGCACGGGAGAGGACGACATTGTGAATGCAGATGTTGCAGTTTCATTTAAGATTTGGAATGTGGATCGTTGCAGGAAGACTTTGGTGGATCAGTATATCCGTCGTGTGGTCTCAAGCTGTGGTGCAGTAGTGCTTACTTAGGCTTTGGAGATGGATGAAACAAATACGAAACAACGGGTCCCACTATGGACACCAACTGTAAAAAATGGCAGCTAGTTGTTGGAGAGTTGCTAGTCTACTTGTTGGTTATTTGTAGTGGTGCTCTTGTGCAAAGCATTATCCCCATCACCCAAACTCAAATGGCTTGGCACTCTACATCCTTCCTGCTCTCACATGCATGCATGTGTGTGATTGGGATTTATACTCTCTGTGGCGTGCATCACAATGTATATATTGAACATTGAATTACTCCTTCTGGGACTCAATGATCATAATAGATCCAAATTAGAATACATCATAAACAATGGCAATTAGAAAACTTCTCAAAGCACCGTCATTCAGTAGAAGTAGCTATAAAAGTACAGATGGGTGCACCTGTGTGCGTTACATCCAATAGGTATGAAACAAAGTTACCTTTTCATCCTTATTACAAAACTCTGAATCTTTATAAGCATAACAAACTGCAAGGAAAACTTTCTTATATATAGGATTGAGGCTGGTTAACAGTCTACACACGTGCAAAGAAGCAGAATCACAGCAAGACAATTTATTTATTTATTTTATTTTTTATTTTTTTTTATTTTATTTTTTTTTTGCAGCAAGACAATTCATCATGGTGTTCCTGGGAATTTGGAAGATGAGGTGCAGTGGCATTTTATGATAAAGCATTGCAGCAACTCAATTTGGCAAGTGTACATTTTAAGCTGGGGTACTCAAAAACAATTTCTAAAGTACAGCAAAGATGTTTTTCTATAAGTTAACGGTCCTTTAACTGTTAAGTTGATTAGGTCACGTGCAAAAAAAGCAAAATCCAAAAATGACTTCTTTTTTTTTTAACTAATTTACTCCCAATAACGTGTAAATACGTTTTTTAAAATATGTTTTAATTGTCCCAAAAACGTATTTATACGTTTTTCGTTGTTGTTTTTATGCTAGAGCATACAGAAGGCTTTGATGCAGCCTTTCAACTGCAAGGAACGGTTGTAGAAATGGAAGTTATTACACAAAGGGCCAGCAGGTGGCAGCAGAGCAAAGGAGATCAACCAGGGCCATGTAGAAAAAAAGCTAAATTACTTACAATTTTAAATTGATTTGTGAAAACTGATGAAACTTAGCTCTCTTCTAATGCTAATTGCTGACGGAAACAGATAGAAACATACTTTTTTTTTTCCTGATGAAAGAAGAGACTTTAATCTTGCTTTTATAGAAATAGAACACAATTTTCTGTGGGCCTTTCAAAATCAGTCAAAATCCAGTAAAACAGCCGGGAGCGAACGGGATTGCTTTTGTGAAAATGGCTGGGATCGAATGAGTTAATATACTTCTTCAGATATTCCATATTGTTTTGCTTAAAAAAAGCTGATAATATGCGAGTTATGACATTGACATTCTCTTTATGCTACAACTTTGATGAGTATCTGTCTTTCTAAGTAGGCTATGTCCATACAGTATTCTTTCATATTTTTGTGAAGCAAATGAAAAATGTTACAGTATGTTATGTCCAGTACGCTGTGAACATATGTTTCTGTGCCGGGCAGAAGAAGACGCATTAAGCAAGGGATTAATGCTTGTGCTGTGCGCTGGGAAGAAGAGTCCTCTTAAAGGAGCTGTTCACTGGTGCAGAATGTCCTTCTCACGCCAGTGAATCACAGACTTTGATACAAGGGATGCTAACCCTGCTTTTTGCTCATTACACCTCTCTTCACTAACATGCCCCACTGACACATGCTATACCTTGGTCACCAGGGAGCACAGGACAGAACACAGCGAAACATGGTGCACTTGATAAATGGAGGCAGCTTTACAGCTTTACATGAGATGACTTGTTTACAAGATGACCATCACAGACAGAACCCCAATAGGACATCTTGAAATGAAATGAAATGAAAACAGGCTGTCAAACTGTTTTTTTTGTTTGTTTTTTAAATATAACAAATGTGTTTTATTCCATGTTGCTTTTAATATCTACCACATTGTTAAGGCAGGCATATAAGCTCTAATTTAGAGAGAAACACTGCTTGAAATGTTTCTCAATGGAGAAGACGGTAAACAAGGCTAAACAGGCTGACTTCATCCACACCCAACAGAATCAGAAAGTGTGAAGGTACATGCTTTAAATCAGGGATGCTCAATAGTACGCAATAAGTCACATCTGGCCCTTTGGCCACCTAATTGTGGACCCCCAAACTGTTATGATCCTTCTTTCCTCCTGCAAGCCTGTTACCAAAAGTTTTCAGTGTACTTGAGACGTGAGCATGCGTTTCATTTTTTGGCCACACGTGGCAGTAGTGATTTGAAATTCAATTTTCTGCATTCAGCAGCATTAAGGCTGTGGTTTGGCGATAGACGGCCCGTCGGGTCGGAGAACTTTATTTTGAACCGGATCAGCTGTTTTAGACATGTCACACCAGGAATCAGCGAGAGCTCTGACAAAGGCTGGAGTGACAGCCAAAGCTGTCAACAATGTCAGAGACTCGTCACCAGGAGGAAAAAAAAAAATTCCACGCCAAACAAGTCTGCCCACCTTCGTCCTGCTAAGTCTGCTCCACGTCGTGCAACATCAGTCCACGTACAGTCTGGTCAATAAAATTCCTTATATCGTCCTTCCCGTTTGTTTTCCTGTCTTACTTCTCCGCCTTTGGGTCCATCCACATCCAAACCAACAGTTTGTAGATGTGATGTCATATGTACATTGTGTACATGAAGTAGGTGGCGTGCAGTTTCATTTTTCAGCCACATGTGGCAGTAGCGAATCACAATTAAATTTTCTGTGTTCAGCAGCTTTAAACAAGAATCCTGAACGTGAATTTGCCCAAGCAACAGTACAGTATTACCTAAACATGTAATGATGAAACTGATCAATACAAATTATTGAAAAAAATATTGAACTTTTTTCAGTCTGTGCTTGTGTGAGAGTGTTTGCGTGTAAGCTAATGTAGAACGACACCCCGCCTGTGTCCCTTGAGGAGTCATCATAATCACCTCCTGCTCGTTTGACTGGCCTTGAGGATGTTAAAATGAGTGCTCTCAGCAATGGATGTGTCAGGAAACTTGGAAAAAATGATGGGGAAACTTTGATAAGTCCTCAACAGGGACATGGCCTGTCAGGAAGACAGATAACTGGTGTGAAGCAGGGACCTTTCATTAATGTACCACAATCCCTCTACCATCTGTTTAAAGCTGACATGGCGAGTATCCTTTTCAAACACTTGCGAAGCTCATGTATGAATCACCCCATGACATTGTTTGTCATTGACTCTTCTTGGACTCTGCAGGTGATCGAATGTATGTTTTTTTTTTTTGCAACAATAGCCTTTTAAGTGGTGACGGTTTTGTGTACTTTGTAAATTTGAGAGAATGGCTTGTTAATTAAGTAACATGCCAATGCTATGGCTTGTTAAACAGAAACAATTTTCATGTGCAAGATTATTTCAGATAGTCAACTTATTTGTGGTCTGGAAGCTAAAGCAGAGTACTGTTTGAACGAGTACTAATACTTTTAGTTTAACACAAAAAAAAGGGGGGGGGGGAGAAAATGGATGATGAAGTATGTACATTAAGGCTTTTGTCTATTGTGAGCTCCTATGAAGGAAAAGCTTTTCATTCATAGAATCTGTGACCCCACCTCGTTTGATATTTTAAGAGGTTGAAGTGAGCTTGAGTATACGTACATAGATTTTACTGACAAGTGGTCCATTATCTATTTAATGGCATTAAGATTGTTTAAATTATGCTCCATAATGGACTGATAATACTGAAAATGAATGCCAAATTCATTTCCCTACCCATAAAATACATTATGAATTTGTTAGTGATAAATGGACTATCTTGACAAGAGGCCTTTTATGTCTACATTGCACCTACATTAACTTGTGACAGTACGTCAACACAATGATTTTCCATCATGCTTGCCGGCAATGCTACTGTAATTGTTGCTATTGTGCTAATGCGCACATTTTGAATCACAGAATGCAATTAACTCATTTGCTCCCAATAACTTATCAATATTTTTTTTTTAATGTTTTAAGTGTCCCAAAGACGTTTTTGTTGTTGTTGTTGTTGTTGTTTAAATGCTAGAGCATAGAGAAGGCTTTGATGCAGCCGCTCAACCGCAAAGAACGGTTGCAGAAATGGTAGTTATTACATAAACGGCCAGAAGGTGGCAGCAGAGCAAAGGAGATCAACTAGGGCCATGTTGAAAAAAAAAAGCTCAATTACTCACAATTCTAAATAGATTTGTGAAAAAATGATAACTTAGCTATATTCTAATGCTAATTGCTGCAAAACAGAAACAAATAGAAACATACTTTTTTTTCCTGACGTTAATCTTTCTTTTGATAGGTTCTATGATTTGATAGCAATACAACACAATATTCTGTGGGCTAACTATAATTTGAAACTGTAGAACGTTTCAGTTCAAAAGAGACTCACACGGATGCAGGTCAAGAACAAATTAAATGCAAACTCAAACTCACACATACCAAAATAAATCCCACACAAATGCATCTTTTCAACATGCACTGTGTTTTGAATACCACGCGAATGCACATTGCTTTTATAACTGTGACATCGTAATCAAACGTGTCACAGCTCCAACACTGCAATGGAAAGTCTTTGAGTGTTTCATTTTGAATACCACACGGTGAACAAGGCCATTTCTTTGCACAGTAGGCCCCTGTCACACGATAGTTTTGACAGTCAACGCACCCCATGGTTAGCGGACAATTTTTCATACACCTGCACATTGATTGACAGCAATCATCCGTAGTGTCAACAAAGACTGATTGAATGATTTGAATAATAATAGTGAAAATGGGGTCATATTTTGCTACACTTGCTCCCTTTTACACATCTAATTGTAGCCATATTTCCTGCACTATTTCTTCATCCATCGATAATATATAAGCCACCTTAATAAGCGGGTTAGACTACACTCAATTGTGGTGAAAGGTTATTATTTCATGCAAGCCAATACAATACACCCCAGGGTTAATTGAGTTCTATACATTGAACTGAGTCAACCAC
Source organism: Festucalex cinctus (assembly GCF_051991245.1). NCBI lineage: Eukaryota > Metazoa > Chordata > Actinopteri > Syngnathiformes > Syngnathidae > Festucalex > Festucalex cinctus. The sequence goes on from NC_135416.1 coordinate 13,744,456, forward strand.
AATGTGAATGGTGATTCACATTTCCACTGACCGCTCAGAACGGGAAAATGATTTTGCTGCACTGAAACCCGAATTCTCCCCACTAATTGTTGCTTCTTTTTTTTTTCTTTCTTTCTTTTCTAGCATGAGAATTTTGTCAGTGACAACTAGAGGTGTGCAAAATTTCCGATTCTTAGATTATTCACGATTCGGCCGTGGAACAATCGAGAACGATTCACAAACGTCCAAATTCCGATTATATAAATATGCCAAGGGAACCGGACCGCGGAACTGAAACGCAGTAGCGCGCGCGGTCTTCGGGACGCTTAATGGGACGGACCGAGAGTACACATCCACAACTCACGCCTCGAGATTCAAAACAACAACAAGCATGGCTGAGCTGACCAACCCACCTCTTCGTCAGATCAGACCTGCTCCGAAAAGGCAAACAACTTCAGGCGGAAGTATCAGCTAGCTGGCTGCAATGCGTCGGTTAGCGTTCTACAGGGCGCCGCGCAGTGATACGAACGAACGAACGAACAGAAAAGTAGTGGCTGGCGGTAATGGCGTCTGATTTTATTCAGAAAAGAGTATTGTGGTGGAAATGTATCACGCTTTTGAAAACAAATAGTTTTTAGAAGAAAAACGCTTTATTTCCGAGACCCCAGCCAGCTTGCTGGACTATTTTCCTCTCGTCCAACGTCGAACCAGAACTGGTGTCACCGAACGCTGTCAGAAAGAAGTCAGTGCTGATCGCACACACGGGAGGTGAGGATCAAATTGAGATTCATGTTAAAAAAGCCGAACGATCCCTTTAATGTTTACACGTTCATGTTTACACAAGTTAAAAAGCAGAAAAGCACTTGAGGGTTTTTTTTTTTTTTTGTACCTCTGAGAAACTTTAATGTTTACATGTTCATCTTTACACAACTTAAAAAGCAGGAAAGCACTTTTTTTTTTTTAGGCATTTGTATTGAAGTAGTAGTTCACATTGTCTTTCATTTATACCTCAGTGCACTTTTGAGTGGATAAAAATAATATATTTTTGCTCGGTGCTATGTTTTATTCTGTTGAAGACTGAATATACTTAAAAGCTGTTGTTACAGAATGAGGACTTGAGTATTTTATTTACTGTTTTGAACTGTTAACTTGATACTGAAATAGTAGTTTATGTAGGCCTGAGAGGACTTTTGTACTATTTTTGTAACTAATGTACGAAACATTAAAAGCACCAAAATACATTGTTTTTTTTCTGCTGCCTGGGGGGGAAATCAATAATCGTTTTATAATCGAATCGTAGCCTCTGAATCGTAATCGCAATCGAATCGTGAGGTGCCCCAAGATTCCCACCTCTAGTGACAACACAATGGCACCACTCCTGCTCAAGAATATCAAATGTGTAAGTCTGTCATAAGTCTCTGTCACTTTACATTACAATATATCTCAGAAATTAAAACCCAAGTTATATTTCCCGAAAGCTATTCATTTTAAATTTGTGTGCAAAAATTTTGAACACAAAAATCCAAGAAATTAATGTTTTATGAAACTTTCCCCAAATGTTCAATATGCAAACCGTTGGTTATATGGCATACATCGAAACGATATTCCATTTCTTTCCGAACGCTTTGAAAATTTTATCTGCTTTGAACACCTGTCCACGACAATTTGCTTGAGTTGCTAACAATGTAGTGGTTCACTCTCCTTATTTTCATTCACCAGCACGGCTTACATAGAGTCATAATGTGATTTTTTTTTTCTGCCTCTGTATGTACATAGAGTATTATTGACTGGTGACCAGTAGGGATGTAACGATATCCAAACATCACGATACGATATTACCACAATATGAAGGTCACAATATGATAATTATCACGACATTGTGAGGAGGTTCGCATTACAAAAAAAGGTCACAATTTTGTAAAAATAAAAAAAATGAGCTTGTACTAAAAAAAAAAATCACACAATATTGTTATTTTGTATATTAGAGCAATGCATATAATAAATCTACAATCTCTAATAACACTTCATATTGAGGCACTTGCGAATGCAAGGACAACATATTCAGTTCCTCCACATATTGACTCACTTCACAAGCATTTTACGTTCCCCTTCATCTGATCATTAGTGTGGATTTTAAACATAGAAGGGCCAAAACATGCCTTGTGAAAATTAAAATGGCACTAAAAACTAGCCCCCAGAGGGTGCTAGAATTGCACAAATGGAAATCAACCAGATTTGTTTTTAACATATGTGCTACTTTTAATATCGTGAAATAATGACGACGATGTGGCAGTTTTAATATTGCGATATCACGGATATTGCCGTTAATGTTAGGAAACATTTTGAAAATTTTATCAGACTTTTTTTTTTTTTTTATGTAGTATGTGGTCAGAGCATAGAATATTGTATAACTGCATGGTTGAAACATATTTTTTATCAATGTTATTTCTAAGCACATGAACAGTGAGTACAATATGCCGTCTGCCTCATCCACAGCAGTATAAATTGCAAGTCATAGGTGGAATATATCTCACAAGAACATTGGTATTCTAGCGCCACAATGTCCACACTATCTCTATGTCTTCCATTTATAAGCTTTGCCCTCAGCTATTATTTATGTCCGAATACAAACAACAACAAGAACGCAAAGAACAAAACCTCATGCTGCTGCACGCTGGCTCAGGCTGGACCAGCACTGTAATATCCTCTATATTAGTATTCAAAGGATAGGCTGAAGTCACAATTTCAAAACAAAGCAACAGCAGCAGACTGAAGCTTCACTGAAGGCAGACGAGCAAGCTCACTGGAGTGGGCCATGCAGAGGGAGAGCTAATTTTTCATAATCAGTGACAGTTGCACTGATGTCAGGGCAAAGCAATCACTGAGCACCATGAGTACAACTATCTTCGGAGGTGTCTGACGGAGTGCCAAGGGGCCGAGGGCTAGACGGATGCGGTGAGAACGAGAAAATACTCAAAGCTTGTGACAGGCAGAAAACACACATTGGGAAACTTGAATGAAGGAGGTGAGAGTAATTAAATTCGAACAGGAACCTCACCATGAAAGGATACTGCAAATAGATGTCTTGTAAAAGTGGCCTCTACTTAAATACGTTGCCACTTTGTTGTTCTTTGCTTGGTGGTCAATGATGATGAAGGTAACGTGTACCTGGGGAAGGTGGTGAGGAATCTATTTTGATTACATGTCTTGTTTTAATTAAAATTCTTGTATTCATCTTGGTTTAGTGAGTCTTGGGTAGCTCTTTAAACATCCAAAGCAGTAAAATGTATTCATAGTGCTGTTATGTTGTCATCCAGAATTCAAGACTAGACATAATCAAATATCACCTACAACCAATGGTTATTCTAGTTAACTAAAACTGTCACAAAAACTAAAACTAAAATTCAAAAAACAACTTCGTTAACAAAATAAAATAAAAACAAAAATGCTTTCAAGAAATAAAAACTAACTACATTTTATGTTTACAAAACTAAAAAATTATAATTAAAACAAAAATGTTCTTCGTTTTAGTCTTTAGCAATTAATTTAATGCATGATGATTCTTTGGGTATGCTTTCAAATGTAATTTTAAGTAGATTTATTTTGATATCAACCGGAATAAGGACTTTTAAAAGTGTTTCACGCAGAAGTGACGTCATCTAGCACATTCAGATAACGTCGCTCCAATGTTTTTTTTTTTTTTTTTTTTTAATATTGTGTGCAAGTAATACACATTTTTTTTTAATTAAAACTAATACTGAAACTAACTAAACCTAATCTAAAACTAAATATTTATTAAATAACTAAAACAAATAAAAACTTACAGAACCACCCTGGAAACTAATTAAAACTAACTTAAAAAAAAAAAAAAAAAAAACGAAATAAAAACTAACTAAAATGAAAATTCCAAAAACTATAATAACATATCTTTGTTTCCTTTAAACACTTCAGACACAAAATGGAACATGCCGCTAGAAAGCTCAGATTGCGTTGAGTCTGACCGGCGACATTTCCCATGATTCTTAGACACCAAAGTAGTTCTAGTTCCAGTGTAACAAAAACACAGATGCAGATGAACATGAGAATGCAAATGTTTATGTGAAAGTAAATAGGAAGGAATGTAACTGTTACATTCCCTTTTAGTGGGTTTACCATATGAATTGCTACGACAACAGTGCGATTGACATCCATCCATTTTCTTGACCCCTTATTCCTCACAAGGGTCGCAGGGGGTGCTGGAGCCTATTTCAGCTGGCTCTGGGCAGTAGGCAGGGGACACCCTGGACTGGTTGCCAGGCAATCGCAGAGCACACAGAGACGAACAACCATCCATACTCACAAGCACACCTGGGGACAATTCGGAGCACCCAATTAACCTGCCGTGCATGTCTTTGGAATGTGGGAGGAGATCGGAGTACCCGGAGAAGACCCACATGGGCACGGGGAGAACATGGAAACTCCACCCAAGAAGGCCGGAGCCTGGACTCGAACCCGAGTCCTCAGAACTGGGAGGTGGACGTGCTAACCACTCACCACCGTGCCGCCCCAATTGACATACACTTGGCAAAAAAATAAATAAAAAAACAGGACACCGGGATAGGACCTGCATAACATCAGGACAAAACAATGGGATCAGAGAAATCCGCCATGAAGCGGGACACAAGGCTAAAAGAAAAAATCGTCTGGTCACCCTGTTTTCATCAATGGCATATGCAGTGTTGTCTGTATCCACCATTGATGATGGGAAATCAAACCCAAGCTTCCAGAACTCGAGAATCCTGACATGAAGGGCATTGTGACAAAGAGCCAGTAGATTTCCCGATCTAGCCTTTATACCGTACGATTGCAGCGGCTTTGCTCAAGTGGCAGAGTGGTTGTCTTGCAACTCGAAGATTGCAGAGCGGACCTCTCTCGGCCTTGTCGTATCCTGGAGACAGTTGTGTGAAAGGGCCACCGAAGGAGAGATGGCTGCCTCGTAGGCAAGGGACATAACTTGAACAATCTGCTAGAACGAGATCGGCATTCTTTGAAGCTGTCTGTCAATGCGATACCTTGCCTTGAGCAGCTGCATTTTAATTTCTGTGCCCAACGACCTACCATGAGTCGAGACATCGGACAGCCACACGAGTGAGACCATGCAACTGTCTTTCTGCCTCATGTTAAAGCCTGTCTTTCCCTTCAAACACTTTCCCAGACACTGGCTTACTCTGCCCACTGACATGTCGAAATACTCAAAATCATTATTGTTGATTTATGACACAGCAGCTGTTCTGCAAAGGGCCATCACGAAATTCGAAATCGGCCCAAACTGTTTCTTTTAACAGAAACATGTTGAAATGTACTTGGTATATTAAATGCACCCGACGATAAACCAACGAATGATCCATTATGACAATAGTGACGAAATGACACTTTGACACAATGAAAAGTAGTCAGTGTACAGCTTAACAGTGTGTGTGTATTGTTCCCACAATAACTCACAGTTAATCATTTTCTTTCCGCAGTGTTATATGACCCATCAGGTGTGAATAGGGAACAGGTATGTTAAATTTGGTAATTTAGCTCTCATACTCACTCATGCTGGTTACTGAATGTGCCAAGTCACGTTTTCAGCATGGTGACGTCTCACATGTACATACCAATAAAGGAAGTGAAGTATAGCAGGCCTATTTATGAACCGTGAAATACTTTTTTTTTAACATCCATCCATTTTCTTAACCGCTTGCTCCTCACAACGGGGTGCTGGAGCCTATCCCAGCTGGCTTCGGGCAGTAGGCGGGGTACACCCTGGACTGGTTGCCAGCCAATCACAAGGCACACAGAGACAAACAACCATCCACACTCACAAGCACACCTAGAGACAATTTGGAGCGCCCAATTAACCTGCCATGCATGTCTTTGGAATGTGGGAGTACCCGGAGAAGACCCACGCGGGCACGTGGAGAACATGGAAACTCGGAGCCGGAGCCTGGACTCGATCTTGTGACCTAACTACTGGGAGGCGGACGTGCTAACCACTCAGACCACGCCCTTTTTTTTTTTTAACATAAAAAAAAATAATAAATTTTGTAAAGTCAAAAAGGCTTTTTTTTTTTTTTTTTAATACAAACGTTATCCCTAATAATTTCTTTTAGAAATGTATTTCTGATAGAGTTGAGACAAAAACAGTTGCCATTCTGTACTGATTATTCAATTTGATTAATTTTAAATTTGCATTTATGTGTATTACAAAAGCATTTTTTCCCTGATTACTGTTTTTAACCAGTGATTGTTGTTTATTTCATATTTTATATTTGTATAGTGATTTTTAAAAAGGGGGATTTATATTGTATTATGTTACCGGTTCGGTCATTTTCGGTCTATTTTCCAAAGTAAAAACTGATGTTGGCAAATGACTTATTTTAATCAAGAGAAAGAAGCTAATCAGTGTTCTTTCGTAAAGGACTACAGAAATCAGTGAACAATTATTGTTGATATGCTGAGATCAGAGAATTTGGCCATTTTAAATTAAAAAATGGCTTCAAACGATTATTCAATTATTAAAATAGTTGACAATTGAATACTTGTTGATTAATCGATGAATTTTGACAGCTCTACTTTCTAATATTTTCAGTACGCACCAGTGCACCACTCATTTTGTACGCCTGTCTATAATAACACGCACAAATACATGTCTCAATGCATTACTGCATGCACACACACACACAGGCAAATGCACACACACAAACAAAAGAAATACAAGAAGAACCCGCAAAATAAATGCAGCGAGCCCTATAATCTATCATCTAAACTTTCACTTGGAGCCAAGGATATGAACAGGGGTGAAACTTTATTTTCTTTGCCCTTCCGTTACGAGTCAACTCTTTGAGTAAATGGAGCGGAGAGGAAGGTGTTCAGCTTTTTGCACAGCAGTCGGCGGAGGATGAGTTTGTGTTGCAGACAACGTTGCATACCACACTGTCATTATGCATCTCCGGATGCCTTCCTTGTAGGATGAGATTTGAAAATGAGAACATAAGCTGCGACTTCATATGAGAAGTATGCCTGCAGGTGGTGCAGACCTTCAGCACGCTCTTCTCCAAATGAGTGTCTTATCAATGCGGGCCCCCAAGGGCACCCGTCGATGATAGCAGTCATCTTGTCACCTTGCAAGTGATGTATTGCCTTTCAGGAGGTAAACACAGTCATTTTAATCTTTTTTAGCTTATATAATCTGGGCATGTATCCATCAAGCGGTTAGGGGTAAAAGATAAAGATGACAATCCATCACTCTTTATGCACCTCATGTATTAGTTATTCTTTAGCGTTAAAGGTTTCTGTACATCTTTTTGGCTGGAATGTATGAGAGAATGTCCATTTGTTTCCTGACTATGCAGGGAATCTGTCAATCGATTGTGTCCACAGTCACTCCCTATGCATCTTCATTGTGTGCACTGGGTATATTGCTACTGAATTAGCAGCATCATGAGACTGCACTGATGTCAAGCAGTCTGACACTAGCAGCATTTAGCAGTCTCTACTATTGCTTCCTTTCTGTTTCCATTTAAAGATTTTTCACATTTTTTTTTTAACTAAAATCACTCATTAAAAAGATTTAACAACTTCATCACTGCTTTGGCAGAATAATCCAGTTGTACCTTGAATTAAAGGTTCATTTTGCTCCGTGAAAATTAGCAAACATTTTTTATGTTTTCATTTTGAAAAAAAAAATAGCACTGCATTGCGTAAAACACGTGAATGTGAAGGGGGTGGGGGTGGGGGTGGGGGCATGTGGTTCAGTGTAATTACTATATGTCAAAAGCCAAAAGTCATAACAACTGTGTGTTCTTAGTGAGCCTTTTAGGGGTGTGGCCTAGTGAATGACATCAGGAGCTGCAGTTGAGTTGCTCAACTGTTAGCTTACTTGGAATCGTCACTTCCCTTTGGTGCCGGTTGGTGTGGGTTCACTCCTCCTCCTGGGAGACCCATGTGGCTTACATGAAGTAAGCTTGTGTGAGTGTGTGAGTGATTAAAAACAAAACAAAAAAAAACTGTTAGCTTACTTGTGAGTGTTAATGTGCGAGTTTTGGCCTAAGGTGGCTTCTTGCAAGTGGTCTAAGATTGTTGCTTGTGGATGCTGCTGTGGAACAATCTGCCTCTCAACGTTCGAACTGCTCCCACAGTGGAGTGTTTCAAGTTTCATCTTAAGACCCACTTTTATTTATTTTAGTTCAGCATGAATTCTGTGGTCCTCGAGGTCTTTCCGTGTTTTTTTATTTATTTATTTATTTGTATGTTATTTTTATTTGTTTTTACATGTATTATTATTATTATTATTATTATTATTATTATTATTATTATTATTATTATTATTTATTTTATATTGCATTTTAGTATTTTATTGACTTTTTTTATTTTTATAGTTGTTTTTACTTCATTTATGTGTAAGATAGTGTGCGGATCTCAATGTGCAGCACTTTGAAAACGCTTGTTTATAAAATGTGCTATAGAAATAAAGTGGATTGGATTGGATGTTGGACTGGGGGATTAGGCATCCAATCTATTTGCTCATTATGTGCATATGGAGGTCAGTTGTTTTGGTTTGTGTAACCTACAATGCTGCCAAAAAAAAGTGATAATAACTAGTCTTAATCAAGCAGATAAACTCCTCATGCAACACTGCTTCAATATCTCGCATGCATTGAGATATGCGGTCATATTTGCTAGACTCCCCCCCACTGCTGCAAAACAGCTGCTTTTTGTGGATCTAATCAGATACAATTAGTATCTCTGACATAAACACTCTCCTCTCTCGCATCTCTTGCTGTCTTGCATGTTCTTGTTAACACCATTTGTGTGATTTCCCCCTGCCTTTATTAACACCACTTGCCCATAGGGAATTGGCAAAGTTAAGCAAGCACTCTCTGATTAAGCCTAGTGTCAAAACTTGTAGCTGCTGGATGATTCTGAAACTGATTCTAATCCTGTATTTCCTGTGGATGGATGGATGGATGGATGGATGGATGGATGGATGGATGGATGGATGGATGGATGGATGGATGGATGGATGGATGGATGGATGGATGGATGGATGGATAGATGGATAGATGGATAGATGGATAGATAGATAGATAGATAGAAATGCGTGGAACAAACTTGACTAGACGAGACTTGACTAGACGAGAAACAAGGGTTGCACAGAGGAACAGAGGTAATAATCCGACAAAAACACACACTTCTCAAGCAGGCTTGTATAGACAGCGAATCGATCTGATTGGCTGTGGCTAGACATGTGGGAAACAGGACTGATTGAATTATCTGATTGGCTGTTGACCAGATAAAGAGATTAAAGATTCTTGATATCACATAGCGTCTTACCAGTTGAAACTAGATGCCGGTTACATCAGTTCAAAACAGACACTTGACCTCATGGTCATGACCCAAACTTAACCCTGGCATGACCCAGTCATGATAGATAGATAGATAGATAGATAGATATATAGATAGATAGATAGATAGATAGATAGATAGATAGATAGATAGATAGATAACATACGATAGAGTGCCCATGGAGAGATGGAATGAAGGAATAAAGTCTGAAAGGGTGAATGAATGGAGCCGAGGGTGTGTCTCTGTTGCTAAACACTGCCTATAATAGAGGCCAAAGATTTGATGGCAAACTTTATACCCCTGCACCCACACACACACACTGCATTGCATCAGCACTTTATCTGGCCTTTTATTTGCTTTTATCGAGCATGGCGGAGGAGCCCGCTCAGCGTTAACAATGTCGGGCTAAAGTCATTTCACACAACACTACTTGGTCATGTAAGCTGACAACTTTTATATTCCCTTATGTCCTTGGCTTGCTCTGCCGTATGGCTTCTCGGTAGCGGGGAGTGCTGAAACCAGTTGGTTTGCAGCACCAAGGCTGCAGAGTGGCGTAAATTGGGCTAATTTCAAGCCTGGAGGAACCATTACAAGGAGGCAAGCATAACTCTTCGTGGCAGACAAAACTGAAAGCAGGAGCGTACATTGCTCATGGATCTACCACATACCGCACTGCATTTAACTGTTCAATGCAGGTCACTGATGCGCATCAAAGCGCTTCACATGCAATTTATTTGCCTTTGATGACGAGTGCTGTTGGTGGAAGATTCTGGTTGAGCTGCAAGGGGTTAATTCGGCTTAGTCTTTTAATTAACCTCATGCCCTGTTTCTATCCACACTGCCAAACCTTGGCTGACCTTACAACAATTTATGCTTGCAATAAAAATGACAAGGTTATGGAAATGCAGGCTGACGCAAGATGTGACAGAAAGGTTGCTGGGCCAACTGTTAATGGCCTGACAGGGGCCATTTTATCCCTGATGCCACATGAACGGCAAAACAAAGGCGCTGGTGGTAGACTTTCAGGAGATTAATGACACATGTACAAGTACATACTTTAGGGTGGCCTATGGAATACAACAATATACTGTAGATGCTGGGATCAAAGATAAGTGGCTCAACATCTGAGTCCAATTCAACTAGTGGTCATCAGCCTGTTATGGACGGGAAGTTTGAATAATTAATACAGACAATACAGTACAGTACAATACAGATTTCTAGTCCTCGACTCTGCAATCGTATAGCTTTAGTTGGTAATCCTAAAATTTAACAGGTGGTCCTTCACTCACTTTATTAAACACTATACAGAATAACATTTGGCTGCATTTAAATCATTTTTCACATTTTACAATCTAAATGCTAACTCAATCCCCGATAAAACACAGTTTAAATTAACACAATGGCCCCTTTCTTTCAAATTAGAAGATTTTTTTTTCAACAAAAGTTTAGTCAAACATGTTTTACATTACGTATACTTAATTAAAAAGGATGTGGACCCGCTCCCAATTGTGGCTCATTTCATAGAATATAATTACCTTTAGAGTACCATGTTTGAAATCAAGGGCAAGGGGAATAATTAAATCCAACTTTGAATGGCTTCTAGCGGAGCCGATACAGCTGAGTGATGATGTCAGTATTGCTAAATCAATTAAAAAGTGGAATATGGGTCCATTCAGTAGCACAAAATTATCTTGTCATTCCAGGTAATTAGCATGTCATAAGAATTCACACCCACAACGACACTGCCCATCAAACCACAGGACAGCTGACGACATAATAGCCTGTTAATGTCATGTAGGAGACTCGCTCACTTCCCCACCTTGCTTGTTTACAGTGAAGCAAGCAATGCTAAATCATGGCAGCACTCCATCCCTGAGCGAGTTTACAGAGCATCTCCATTAAGAAGCACACTCTAAAACACAGTAGCATGGATGGCACACGTACTGCAGCATTGCACCTTCGGGGATTAATAAAGTCTATGGGCCCTATTTTCAAGCCTAGCACAAGTCTAGCACAAACGGGCGTTTGCACTGTGGGCGTGATCACAGCCGACTTGTTTCCCGGGCAATGTAAGCGGCTCCTTTCATTCCCTTTAAATTTAGCGCAGACATGGCAGAAATATAAATTGTCTCCCTGGAGTCCATGCAGGAGATCAGCGTGCACAAAGTATGCTTATAAGGAACTGCAAGATCTCACCTGGATTGGTTGTCAACCAGTTCAGGGTGTACCCCGCCTACTGCCCAAAGCCAGCTGGGATCGGCTCCGGGACTGCTGGATTGGTTAAAACATACCACCAATCTAGTAGGTTAAGCTCATATTGGCTTGATTAACCAATAGATTGGTCAGACATTGACCATTGGTTACGGGCATACCTATTTTATTGGTTTTGTTTTGTGGTGTGTATGAGTTTGATGTTTAGTCTACTTATTTATGTATTTATTTATTCACTACTTCTTATTTATTTACTGATGTAAAATGTATTTACTTGTAAAAAAACAAAACAAAACTGTATTCGCACTTCAAAATGTTTGCTTTGTTCTTGTTTACCGCAAAACTGATGTTTGTTTATGTACAGCACTTTGTATACAGCAACGCCTGTTCTTAAAGCGCTTTATAAATAAAGTTGAGATGAGTATTGTTCAGAGTGACCAATATATATATTGGCTGAAAACACCTACCATTCTAGAGTGGTTGTTTGAACCAATGCTTCTGTCAGACACATAACGACCAGCTAGATTGGTCAAATTTAACCCTTTTTTGGGTAGATTTGACCAACCCATTTTTAAGGTATACCTACCTGATGATCTGATCAGCCTGGAATGTTTTAAATTACATTTGCTCTGATTTGTAGAGCGAATATTTATTTACATGTATATTTTTGTCAAACAAACCATCTGGCCTATCTACTTGAGTCGGCTAATTCGTTCACTTAAATTTGAAGCATCCCCACCTTAGAGAGAATCCAATTTAAATCTGTCACACGAGGTGCTTTGGATTTTGTTTTCTGTTGTAAAAACAAATAGAACAACTTCAAAGCAACACAAAAAGACACCTTGATTTCACCCGCTTCTTTACATCCACCCTCCAAACGCTCAAACTTTCTATTATCCTAGTTGTTCTATAAATTTGCATTCAAAAGGATGTATTCACCCAGTGGGACAAAACTTTTTCATGAATAATTCATTTGCTAGGATTACTTTGAGAATTTCTAACTTGGACCAGCCCTCTAGCTCTTTAGACTAATTGTAAAATCAAAATGCTTTAAGCCATTTTCATTAACTTTATAGAAAATGTGACACAGACATGAACATATATTATATTCAATATTGTACTAAGCTGGTAGGTGTTTACTTTCAATCTACATTGTGAATGCTGCAGTAAACATAAGAAATCAGAGAGGTTGTTTGTTCTTCAACTAGCCATTAATTTAATTGCTCCATTAGCTAATTAGATATTTAGATTTCAACACTTAAAACCGCATGCTATCATTCTATAAGAAATAAAATGACGCCGTGTGGGGGGAAATCAACACGACATGCAGAACATTTTAATGACAATATTTACAACGATATATGATGACAAAGATGCAAGGTCTCAAAAGAAAATCAATTTTAAGTGACAGAGGGAGGTGAGGGGGAACTTCCTAGACATGCTTTAATTGCAGTCACCACAAAGGTTTGTCAGGCAAAAGAGAGGAAGAGCGGGGAGGGGGGAATCGGATGTGTTCACTGCATCAACCGCACTTATCCTCCTTAGCCTCTGACTCTCCACTCCCTTTTGGCTTCAGTACACATAACAAGCCCAACCTGTTGTTATGGCCTCTCTCCCTCTTTCACACAGTACATGTTATTATATCTCATAATTGCCATCTTCAGTCATAGGGGGATACAGTAAACCTACGACCAAAGGCAATCACTGGTGTCAGCGTTACTCCCTGATAATGCACACCGAGTTTCTCTTTTCACTGTGTGGCTAATAAAGCAAATGGAAGTCTTGCAAAATTCCTGTTTCTAAAACATTTGGGATACAATGTTTACATGTGTGAATAGAAAGTTACTCCCATATACATATATCGATCTAGACCACGTCAAATTGGCAATTACGCAAATAAACAGCATTTCCGTTTTTAACTTTCTGCAGTTATTAAAAAGACGTTACTCCCCAGACATTTTCACTGAAGCATACCCCTTCGCTCCTTGCTGTTGTACTGGATTTTGACAGATTTTGCAAGGCCCACAGAATAGTGTTTTATTGCTATAAAAACATGGTACCTACCAAAAGAAAATTTAGAGTCTCTTCTTTCATCAGGAATTAGCAGCAATTAGCATTAGAATATAGCTAAGTTTCATCATTATTCATAAACCTGTTGAAAACACTGGCAAAAAGAGCTTGTTGCAGCATGGCCCTGGCTGATCTCTTATACTATGCTGCCACCTGCTGTCCGATTTTTGTAATAACTACCATTGCTTTAAGCGACCTCTTCATGTTAGAAGCTGTATCAAAGTCTTCTGTATGCGCTAGCATTAAAAAAAAAAAAAGAATAAATAAATAAATAAATAAATAAATAAATAAATATATATATATAATACGTATATAGGAGTGCAGGAGAAAGTATTTAAAAAAAATTATTTATACGTTTTTGGATTTGAATGAGTTTTAATGACCACATTTCAAAAGACTGTTTTTGAAATGTTTTTTTTTATTGAACTGTCGAACCATCTACAAACCCAACTTAATCAGGGCTCACCATAATTTAAAGTAAACTGTGGCGAACAGAACTGAACTGTACCGCTTAATTTATTCAATAGTAGGAGGTGCGCATGCGTAAATCCCATTACACTAACTACAAGACTAATTTCTTCCTCCTCTTCAGCAAGTATGTTACCTAGCATGACCAAATCTCCAAGAAAAAAAGTCACTGCAATCTGTATCTGTAAGCAAATACAGGTAAAAAGCAAGTAAACAAAAATTCTTTCAATTGCTTTTCTAAATGGAGTCATTCGGCGTAACTGAGTTGCAACAACTCAGTACACAACATCACAGCCACAGATTCCCATTTTGCAACCATAATAGATCACTTGTCAACCTCAGTCATCTTATCCAGCGAAGGGGAAAGTTCACATATATTTTGGAGAACACATACCTTGCAGGCGGCAGTAAAACTGCATTCTAATGCCTTTGTATGCTATCTAAAATGGGCACAGATATCAGGCCTTTGTTTACTGCAGGAGAGGAGCTTCATTGACATTCAGAAAGAGACATTTAAAAGACTTTGCAGCTGTCTTTGTTAATAGATCATTGTCTATTAAAGGAGCAGCTCTTTGGAAGCTCCTTGGGGTGAAAAGGCAGTCAGAACTGTGACTTATTTTAGACATCTAGAAATGCTCTATTACCCAGCTACCAGTGCAGGAGTCATCTCTAAGTTTTATAATTCTCCAAACTCTAGTAGAAACAAAATCTGTAGACTTGTCCAGTGTATTCTGCTCAACAGCTTATCATTTAAGTTTGAAAACATGCTTTAATTTTCATCAGTTACAGGGCTGGATTCATCAATACAGAATGAGAAGGAGAAAAACTCATTTCTAAAAGACAATTACAGCTTCAATCTCAAGGCAATCAAGAAATCTGTTCATCAGTTAAACATATTACATTCTATATTGTGGACTGAAAATAAACAGCCCCAGAAAAGCAATCATAAAGTCATGCTTCAGGGAAATATTCCACTCATACTAAACAGACTCATGATTTGAAAGACTAATTGAATAACTGCAAAATTGATAGAAATCACAAAACAACTAAAAACATGTCCTTGATAAGAATAGAAATAGCTTTTAAAAGTATGCTGACACATAGCCGCAACGTATTCTATGTTCATGTGTGTTTGTGGTTAGTCCAGGACACTTGAGCCGAGCATGATATTTCCTTAAACTAAATGTCATGAAGGCATTCAAGTATGAAATGTCAGACTAATTCAGGGCACACGCACAAAATATGAGCTCGCAAAGGACTTGCTCAAACTATGCAGGGTAATTCATTAAAGCACAAAGGTGGTCTTCCGCAGCGGGAACAACAAATGGATAAATGCAGGTTTTATTTTAATGGATTTTATTAAAAATGATCCTTGCCTTTTTACCTCAATTAAATCTTTCTGTAAATCATTTTCCATTATGTTGACAAATTAGTTTTTCAAAAAAAATGGGTCAGTCAAGAAATTTGTTATTAATATTACTTATACAGTGGCCACATTTTGACTTAGTGTACAACGGACTGTTTGTCAACAATAAGCTACTGATTTCTAACCTCAAACAAAAACTTGTGCAATTTTTGTACATTTTTCTTTAAGTCCATAAAAACAAGCAATCACAAATGAATCAAGCTTAAAAGTTAAGGCATCATGCAGAAGGACAGAAGAAAAAGTATGGCAACTACTATTGTATATGCAAAAAACACACAATAAATACATTTAAAACTAGAGTGATGAAAATCTGTTTGGCAAGCAATGCTTTAGAGTACAAAGTGCACTTTAAAATTCATTTAATATGGATACTGTAGGCGGGTGTATAGAAAAGCGGATAAAATATACAAAACTGCAACCTTTTCCCTCCCTTCCCAAATGTTGAAATGTTACAAGTAGAAACTCATTGACCTTGTCGAGCTGTATCATCATTATATTAAGATTATTTTTATAGTCCATTTTATCACTCGATTTTATGTCTGTTAATATTGTCGAGTGCATTTTTCCTTTAAAAGATGAGATAAAATAAGGTTTGAAGAGTTCTTATTTTATAAGGCCATCAAATTGAATTAATTTAGTGTTGTTTCGGATGTATTGCATTTTAAGTACTCCCCTTAAATGGACTAAATTGCGAGCAAACAACGATTAATTTAGATTAGTTACTTGAAATAGTAACATAACAAATTAAACAATAATATATTAGAAGGTCGACTGTAATAGGTTATGCAACAATGCCCATTTTGATATATACTGACCTATGCAAAATATGTGACCTGCAACATATAATTGGCTCATTCTGTTATGCAGTTCCGTATGACTCATGATTAGTATACACGAGATACATTCTCGGGATCTGAGAAATATCAGTCAGACACTTCAATGCACGAGAGCATATGTGTGTGCGTGTGCGTGCGTGTGCGTGGGCCTGTGCGTGCGGTGTTAGTTTTTCTGAGCCACGGGGTAGATTTGACATTAAAAATGTGACATGTTGAAATGCTCAGTGGTTACAAAACTGATGTTTTTAGTTCACCTTTTATCCAAAACATGTTCACTGAACAGCACATTCATTTACACCTGCCATAACATTCAGCCTAAAGTGTCTCCGTGGCTGAAAGGTCACATCAACAGGTAGCTGTATTTTTAATCCCGTTGTAAACCTGGTGACGGACACATTGTGGCCGCACAGCACTTTTTTTTTTTTTTCGTATAAATTATTTATATGTTTGCGTACATGACTTATTTTCCATATCCTATCATAATGTCTCATTTTAAAGATAATTTACAGCATAATTATATATTGTTAAGGTAATTTAATATATTCCAAATTATATTTAACTGAAATGGACTAGTCAGACAATGTACACATTCTTTATTTAAAACAGGGAAATATGAGCTCAGTTGTCATTGTGGCTCATTATAGGCAGTAGCCTCAAATGAGTGTCAATAAAGTGACTAGCAAATTCATTGATTTCTCCAAAAGCTATTTCAACAGGTCTGTGCTTTAGCTATACTTGTGAGGTATCCTTTTGGTACGAAAAGCCTTAATAATCATCTAAAATTAATATACCACTGCATAAACCACACCCTGCCTCGGGATTTGTGGAATGAAATATTAATCCCTTTGTAATGAGTGTAGCAGATTATAGAAGACAGACAAGATCAGATATTATCACGTTACCATAAATTGGGCAAACACAGGTGCATTATTTATGCATGATGTTTAATACCTGGGCCACAAAGTCGGGTTTGTGTAAGCCCTGACAAAATCTGAAAAGTGCAGCAACAACAGGCAAAAAAAGAAATGCAGCATTCTTGGTTTAAAAGAACACATTTCTCTACATGCATACACTATCAAGCTGCCTTGCTTGTTTATCATGACTGTGTTGTCTCAACCTGATTCTTGGAGCAAAATGAGTACATAGAAAACAAAATGTAGATGAGATATGAAGAAGAACATAGAATTATGTGGAATATATAAGCAGATATATGGATACCATGTTAGCTCTGTGTGCTGAGGTGCAAATAAAATGAACTAAAAATACCACACCGACTAAAACTGACCATCTGGAAAAAGGTGTCCAAACCAGCGACAGATGGCTCGACCCACCCAAACTCTGCCAATTCTGAGCTGTGGATGACTCGGCTCGCGCGTCGATGAATAACACAGCTAACAGCGAGAATGAATGTGAATGAATCATTGCAGGACATATTGATCATCCACACTTTGAACGCCCCTCGCGGCCCCCGGCTCCACTCCCCATCACTTGGCTGGGTGTAAGCACATTACTAAACGGAGGAAAAGAAATTAAACCAGGTTTCATCAGTGGCTGTGAATTAAGGACATCGAAATTAATATTAATAAGCTTCATAGGGTTATATGATATGGTAGATGTTTCAATATATAACACAACAACATATATCTTCATATCGAACAGCAGTTCAATATTAACACTTCTCTCCATATGATGCTGTCCAGTTCTACACTCCTGCTAAGTAGCAACCACAACAACAAATGTATTGTTCACTCTTTGACAGTCAAAACGTTTTAATAACGATAAGTAAAATCACAATGTATACCGCCATAAACATTAAATGATGTCAACTACATTTTTATTTTTATATCAATGGGCAGCACAATGTCTAAGTGCAGCGCTTCCTGGTCAATGGGTTGTGGAATCAAAAACAGCCACTAACTATGGCCAACAGATGGCAGCATTGTATCTCTTTTCAATGGGTTGCTGGTGTATGAAATTGCAATGAAACATGACGGAATCAGATGAAATCTGATGAAATCGAACGTTTTCAAGGATGACGTGAATGATCAAAGCCTTTGTCACATCAACCCTAATTCACAGAGCGTCACTAAACAAAAAAATAAATAAAATATTAGCGTCAAGGTCACTGTTGTGGAGAAAATGTATCTTTTGAGTTAAAATGCTCAATTTTTATTTTTTTTATTTTTTTTTAATAACGTTTGGCAGTAAAAGAGTAAATAAATACTTCTGACCGTGTCAATCAAAACGTAGCATAATTATCTTTATAAAGTAGGTTTTGTCCTCCAGAGATTGTCTTGCATCTTATTGAATTGTGTTGAGCCATGAGTGTTTAAAATTCACTCTAAAACACAAGGGACCAATCTGATTTTTTTTTTTTTTTTTTTTTTTAATGGACTTGAGTTCATAAAATATGGATTACAGTACAGATGACTCTGAGTTATGTGCTACAACTTTTTTCTTGAATAATGAAAAAGGTCTGATTTCACAACCCTAACTGCCCTGTATTGGATGTTTCCTGACACAAATCCATTTGGTTAGAACTTAGAAGACATCTAAAACAAAGACAGGTCTGATAATTAAAGCAAAAAAAGTTGGTATTTTGATCGTGGAATTTGCTCCAAACACTACATCTTATCCCTCCTGCCCATCACAGGATTGCACCATTATCATTGTGGCAAACGCTGATATTTCTCAGTGACAGCACCAGCCTGGCGTCTTTATAGATCACTGATATTTATGGCACAGCATTGCTGAATCAGGCTTATATTACTGCTACAAATGTCAGCAAAATATCAATACTTCCAGAGAGATGGCCACGGACTGAAATGAGTGAAACGATCAAGAGAAGACGAAGCTTGCTTTCATTAGCGAGTGGACGATAACATCGCTTGATTAATCACCATCTCCCCTTCTTGCAGTTTGAGCCGGAAGAGTTGTGTTGCTACCACAATAACATATTCTACAGTGTGTAAATCAGTCTCGCGGGCTACAAATCTCTGCATAAACGCTCTTAAAATGTTTGTTTCTGCTTTTACTCATCTCCAATTTCGTTTTTTGATAACAATCATTATGAATGCATACATTGTTGAAAATGTGGACCATTTAGAAGCGTGTTGTGTTGCTGTTTGCACAAAATGAAAGCAAGGAGATGTCCCTTTGAAGCTTGCCGTTATCCTTGAAACAAAATGCTTCCCGAAAACAACTGTTATACATAATGCATGATGTTTGTTTTTTTTCCCTCTCACACATGATTCAAGGATTCACTGGTCTTTATTTCTGCTGGGGGCACATGAAAAAGACCTTGCACCAAATAAAAGCACAGTTTTCCTTTGTTTAAAGTGGACTCAGGCGCGCAGCTCCCACAATGGCCGACACGTCGGGTTGGCTTGATTTCCCCAAGGCTATTATATGAATCTTATATTCTTATATATATATATATATATATATATATATATATATATATATATATATATATATATATATATATATATATATATATATATATATATATATATATATATATATATATATATAGGCGTATGCATAAGACATGCAATAAGTTTATTCAACAACTATGTTGCATATTGCACGTTCTTCCCCAATTCAAAATCATGTATTGGTTTTTTTTTTTGTAGAAATTATTCATATTAGTTTGCTTATGAATCACATTTTTGTGATCTAAATATGCATGAAAACTCACTAAACTTTTCACACTCATCAGGCCTGGTCAAAATGTTGATATTTTACAGTTGTCATGCACAATCACAAGAAAATGTCTGTTGCGCCACCTCTATGGTGAAGTAAACAAAATTCAATCCTGGTACGTTTGACCTATGCCTACAAATATTGGGAGGTGTGTAGCACTCCGAGACATACTTAAAAGTTCACTGAAGTAGAACACTAAAATGAACAGGAAGTGAACTATGATTTTTTTTTTTTTTTTTTAATGTCCAATTTGCCAAGTGACTTCAGACTTGGTCTGTAAGTTCTCAACACCTGGGACAATAGCATGAAACCCTTTGATTGCGTTTGTAGTATGCTTCAGGCCATTGTCCATCTGTACTGTGAAGCACCGTCCAATGAGTTCTGCATTATCCCACCTTTAAGTTAGCTGGGATAGTCTCCAGCTCACTCAGCACCCAAATAAGGATAAATGTTACAGATAATGGATGAAGGGAACTGAATTGTACTGTGAATAGACAGAAATGTTACATAGAAGTGTTTGTGTATAGCCATGACATTTCTGCATGATAAATTGTTGCACTATGCAATTCACTCCTTGTAGCCTAATCACAGGGTCACTGAATGCACTCTGCAACTGATAGACAACAAATGTCAGGAGAAGGCAACAAATGGGATCTCCAGTTTCCTCTGCCGCTTTGTTTGGTGTTGAGATTGACTTGAATACGCTTGGAGGTTGTTGTGCTTCCTGTCCAGTTGTAAACTACATTGGCAGTCAAAGTGTTTCACACTCCACCACGGCCAATCTGTAATATTTAGAGCCCCACAAAATGATACACCCAAAGTTCCACTGCTGAATATTATATAAAACTTACAAAAGAATAACCAGTGAAATTAAAAAAGACAAATGAAATGTTCAAAACCACCGTAACAGGCATGCTTGCAAATGTAGGAATAATCTCATTTTAGGTTGAAAATGCCATCTGAAGCTAACAATGCAACAAAATAAATGTATCAGCACATTTGCTGACCTTATTGTTGACAGGAACCGCCGGTATGGCAGCCAAAGTAATTCATATTTGTGTCAAAAAAGAGAATTTCTCCAGCCAGGAAGCTGCTTATTAAAACTTCTCTGCAAAGGTAGAGTGCACTGAGTTTCTGGGCTCGCTACCTTGTTGTTTGAATAAAGCTGTCAATTTGTCCTGTGCACATTTTTAGTGTGCAGTGCATTAGAATCTCTTGCTTACTGGTTTTGTTGCAGGGTTATAAATAGTGAATGCGAATAAGAAACAAGAGCAGGTGAGCAGCATGAGACAGTCTTGATCTTCAGATAGCTTTAGTTTCAAAGGAGTTAGCCAAAAGATCAGATGGGGAGAAAAAAATACGAAGGGGAAGACAAAAAAAAAAAAAAAAAAAGGAGCAGGAAAGACTGAACAAAGATTAAAAACACCAGGAGACACTAATTGAAAAATATGAGAGTATTTGACCTTGGATACAATGATGAGCAGGCGTAAACTAATTACACAATTGAAGGAAGGATCACGAGCGACACGTGAAACCAAATGGGGCGGGTAGGAAACAAAAAAAAACAAACAAAAAAAAAAGAGCAGAATTTGAACAGAGAGACGAGTGCAACATATAAGAATGAACAATGCATATGATAAGGCAAATCCTGCCATTGACCAGTCCAGGAAAACTACTCCACCTCTTTCTTAGGGTGGCACCTAATTTTCGGTCACTGACAACATTTGGCTGAAAATGTTAAAAAAAATAATAATAATAATAAATAAAAAAAATAATAAAAATTGTGGTTATTGGCTGATACAATGCTTCAGGCCGGGGATGAGATCCTGCCCCAAGTGGAGGAGTTCAAGTATCTTGGGGTCTTGTTCACGAGTGAGGGTAGGATGGAGCGAGAGATTTGACAGGCGGATCGGTGCAGCGTCTGCAGTGATGCGGACACTGTATCGGTCCGTCGTGGTGAAGAAAGAGCTGAGCCAAAAGGCGAAGCTCTCGATTTACCGGTCGATCTACGTTCCGACCCTCACCTATGGTCACGAGCTGTGGGTCGTGACCGAAAGAACGAGATCCCGGATACAAGCGGCCGAAATGAGTTTCCTCCGCAGGGTGTCCGGGCTCTCCCTTAGAGATAGGGTGAGAAGCTCGGTCATCCGGGGGGGACTCAGAGTAGAGCAACTGCTCCTCCGCAATGAGAGGAGCCAGCTGAGGTGGCTCGGGCATCTGGTTCGGATGCCTCCTGGACGCCTCCCTGGGGAGGTGTTCCGGGCATGTCCCACCGGCGGGAGGCCCCGGGGTCGACCCAGGACACGCTGGAGAGACTGTCTCTCGGCTGGCCTGGGAACGCCTTGGAATCCCTCCGGTGGAGCTGGTTGAAGTGGCTGGGGAGAGGGAAGTCTGGGTTTCCCTCCTAAAGCTGCTGCCCCCGCGACCCGACCTCGGATAAGCGGGAGAAGATGGCTGATACAAGCGGCATGGTGCTCGAGTGGTTAGCACGTCCGCCTCCCAGTTCTGAGGACTCCGGTTCGAGTCCAGGCTCCGGCCTTCCTGGGTGGAGTTTGCATGTTCTCCCCTTGCCTGCGTGGGTCTTCTCCGGGTACTCCGGTCTCCTCCCACATTCCAAAGACATGCACGGCAGGTTAATTGGGCGCTCCGAATTGTCCCTAGGTGTGCTTGTGCGTGCGGATGGTTGTTTGATCTGTGTGCCCTGTGATTGGCTGGCAACCAGTCCAGGGTGTCCCCCGCCTGCTGCCCAGAGCCAACTGAGATAGGCGCCAGCACCCCCTGCGACCCCTGTGAGGAATAAGCGGTCAAGAAAATGGATGGATGAATGGCTGATACAAAACTAGCAAAATTAAAAGTGGGGTGAGTGTTCCGCCTCGCTACTTGCTGGCGTTTCACCGCGGGAGTTTGTCCAGACACAGACGCTTCCTTCGCACCACCAAGTACTTCCACTTCTGTCCTGGGACTACAGCTAAGCCACTTGCTGTGTCAGAATGTCCACCCTTGTTCCCTGACCCTTCATTCACTCCATAGACCCACACTAGCCTATATAGTGGCTTAATACGTAGAGCCCTCATTCTGTTTGGCGATTAGGGCAGCCAGCGCAACACTTTCTCCTCGTCGCATATCACGTGACCACCGTAACTGTTACGATGCACAGGCACATAAATCTCCAAGTATTTATTGTGAATGAAAATGTTTTAAAACTGTACTTTAGTTCCTGTGTTGTAAATATCCATTCATCCATCCATCCATCCATCCATCTTCCTGACCGCTTATTCCTCACAAGGGTCGCAGGGGGTGCTGGAGCCTATCTCAGCTGGCTTTGGGCAGTAGGCGGGGTACACCCTGAACTGGTTGCCAGCCAATCGCAGGGCACACAGAGAAGAACAACCATCCACGCACACACGCACACCTAGGGACAGTTCGGAGCCCCCGATTAACCTGCCATGCATGTCTTTGGAATGTGGGAGGAGACTGGAGTACCCGGAGAAGACCCACACAGTCACAGGGAGAACATGCAAACTCCACCCAGGAAGGCCAGAGCCTGGACTCGAACTCGAGTCCTCAGTACTGGGAGGCAGACATGCTAACCAGTCATCTACCGTGCCGCCGTGTTCTAAATATTTTCAACTAAAACACATAATTATTTCCATAGTATACATTAATGCATCGCTTTGATTCGTGCCATGTTTTTTTCATACTCGCAATGCATTGTGGTCTATATCATATCATATGTGGTGTATATATATTTTTATCTGTCTATGATGTGTGCACTTATGGCAGAGCTTTCATTTCATTTTACTTGTATAATGACAATAAAGGCTAATCCTAATCTAATCTAATCTAATCTAATCTAATCTAATCTAATCAACCCAGTTGAGTGAACATCAATGTTTACTAATTTCAGAGTGCATTGTGGGTAATTTTGAGTGCCCTACATTTTCACTCCCTGGACATTCTGACGCCACTATAAAATGGCGTGACCTGTCAATAGAGCACTATATAGGGAGTAGGGTGCACATACGGACACAGCCGCTGTTTTTCTTGTCGCAATCACATTTTGAGCATGTTCAAAATTTCTCAGTGACAATAAAAACGGTTTGAGATCATAAAGAAGGTTTGTGAGAGTGTGGCAAGTTGCTTTGGAACATTTTCCAAACAAAGCCTGCCGAAATAGAACACTCGTCCGTGCGCTCAGTGAGATACGAGTTTTAGCATATTTGTTGATCTACACTTGTATCAGATATCCAAATTCTGGTTGACGTCTTCTACTATTTTGTTTTTCATGCTAAAATATTCTGCTCCGCTAGTTTTTGTGTATCCAGGCAGATTAATCCTTTTTCAACAGATTCTACTACGTCTTTTGAAAATCTCTTTGGATTTAGTCACATAAAGAAGACATAATGAAACATTTTTGCCAACAGAAGTAGATAAGACAGAAAACAATAAGCAATGTCCCCAACTGTCAGCACAGCACTGCTGAAATATTACTGTTTAAAATTTGCACATGAAAATGTGTCTGTCATGTGTAAATGAGATATTTGTGTTCAGGCTGTCTCTAGTTCCAATTAGCAAGCTGACTAGTGTCTACCTAGAAAAAGTGTTTTCATGTCAGCTGTCCTGTCACTCAAACGGGTCTTGTGGTTTAGACAAAACATTATTAAAAGAGGTTGTATTTTCGATAGGTTGTGCATACAAACGAGGCTGCCAATGAAGGAATGTCAAATGGATGATTACAAAAAAAAAAAGAAAAAAGTTTGAGGGCAAACAATTACCAACACTGCCAACATTTTCAGGAAGAAGTCAAACAAACCTTTGTTGAAACATAAGCAAAAACCGTTTTCTGATGTCTCATAGCATCAAAGCATGACGGCAACATGTGTGCTTTCTTTTTGATAAAAGTAAATGGGTTGATTCTGTAGAGTCTAAAGGCGATAATACAAATGCAAATACATTTCATTTTTTCATTTTAATTGATACAGTTGGACAGAATGAGTTAGCACATCTGCCTCGCAGTCAAAGGTTCTGGGTTAGAATCTCAGCCCATTTTCACAGGGCTCTTATACATATTCGAAAAACATGTTTAGGTTAAATGGATACTCTAAATTGTTTTTAAGATGGCTGACTTCATGTGAATTATCAAACAGATGACAACATGTTTAAGATTAGTCGGCCTTGGAGGAGGTATGTGTCACACTGCAAGCCAGATTTTTATGTATTTCTGATATTGATTCTCATTTCATTGTGCAGGTAGGCACACTGTTGTGACCAGTGAGTACATACATAATCTAGTCAGAGGTTATACCCCGGTGTGTCTTTTGTGATACCAGTGGTTTATTTCTTGGAAGGTGGCGCTGTCACACAGGACAGGGCCAAGGTCGGTCCCAGCCACCGACTGCGTCCGTGATAAGATCAGCTCTCAGTATCTGTTCCGGTGATAGCCCAAAATTCAGTCCCCTGGCTAAGACACCATTTTCTGGTTGGGTAACCACTTCGACGGGCGAGTTCTTCACCAACTTCTCATGCATGTCTTGCTGTGTTTTTCTCTATTTTCTCCAGGTCACTTCTTCTGTTTTCAAGGACTTGCAGAATTGTGTTTTCAGTGTTTGGAAGACGTGCAGTAGGTTTGTTTCTTGACCTTGGTACATTGTGGTGTTTCTTTCTTCTTCTTCTTCTTCTTCTTTTTTTTTTTTTTAAAGCAAGCATTGAAACGTCTTGCAGGACGTTGCTTCCAGGACTATGTAATCTGAAACAATTTTCATTTGTCTAGAAACTCATGCATCTAATCATTTTCAATGCTAACTCCAGATAACCTGCATTCATTAATAGATTAAACTTTTTTTTAATTATTCTCACAGTAGTCATATATAGGCGGTGTTTTACTGTGATCATCCTGATAGTGGTTCTTCTCATACTTAGCCAAAAAATTATATGTACTGTACAGTATATCTTTACTACATTTTCAATACCAAGGTCTTTTGGGGGTAAAGCCATTAACATGCAGTACATCTTGAAGTGGCTTTATTAATTTAGTGAAGTTATAACCGAGCAGAGAGTTAGCAAGGACATGAAATAAGTACGACCTCCAATACAATCTAAAACCTTTTTGCACCTAAGTAATATCTTGACATCTCCCTGTTGCATTGCATTTAGTTTTAGTGTCTTAAAAGGGATGTCTGGGCTGCAGATATAGACTGATTGGAGTTATTAAAGGGCGGCTAAAACTCCGCCTATGTTTTTATGATCTGATATTGTCAGGTCTTATACACAAAATTGAGCTGAACCAGTTTTACCCATTAATACAAAACCGAAGCTAATTTTAAGTAAGGAGTATATGCCACGGAAGAGGCGGGACTGTTTTTTGCACAACAGTTTGTTTCCGGTTGGGTTTGCGACGTGTGGGCGGTGTCAAAAATACTTGTGCTTCCGACTTTGCGCGTTCCCAACCCGGACCGGAAATAAACTAATGTGAAAAATCACGTCCCGCCTCTTCCGTGGCATATACCCCATAGTCACAAAATTACATACTGAAATGTTGCTCAAGAAACAGGCTTTCCTGTATTAGTAATGAAAATTCCATTCCTTTCTAAAAAATGTTGTAGGCTGGTCATTCTCTACCAGCATTCATTGCTGCTACAATAAAGAGATTCCAGCAATTATTGCGAGGGGTAGAAGTTAATAGGGTTTATGAAATATATGAGGGTCACTTTGGCGTGAGAATATCCTCCATAGCAAGTGCTAATTAGCACAGCTGTATTGGTGAGCACTCTCCTAAGCGCAATTCATGACTGTCTGCCGCACACGTTAAGCAACTTACAGTACTGTGTTGTAAAAAAGGCTTGGACCACCATGAGGTTTTTGTTTTGTTTTAGCAGTGCTATAATGAAACGATATATGTTTAGCAGTGTTGCCACAGTTACCTTGAAAAAGTAACTTAGTTACTTTACTGATTACTTGGTTTTAAAAGTAACTAAAATGCGTTACTGATTACTTGATTTTAAAAGTAACTAAGTTAGATTAAAAGTTACTTTTTTAGTTACTTTCAGCAGCTGCCGATAACAACATCTCAACATAAAAATAATGCAGTAGAAACGGAGTTCCAAATACTTTATTGAAAGTGCATTTTTAACATGAAAATAAAGGTTTTTTTTTATGAAAAACAAAATAGGCAGTCTCTCTTGACTTCTTGTAACGTAAATACTTTTTATAAAACAAAAAATAAAAATCTATCCAGGTTGAAAATGAAAATCCCCTAAATTCCTCTATTGTTTGTTTGTTCCGCTATTCCAGTGTGTACACATGTATCAGTTTAAATATTTATTAGTAGTTATTGACAGTTATAATTGTTTTTTGGTTTGTTTGTTTTTTCTCTTCAAAATAAGGATCAGGAAAACAAAAGGTTGATAATTTAATGTTAAATATAAATATTTAACCTTTAGACAGACACCAACACAATTAAACAGAATATTTGCACATTGTGAAGTATTTCAGAAACATAAATTTAAGACATGAAATAAACCTACCGTCCAGCCAAAAGAAATATGAAGCCACCTTATGGAACAATAAATCTATCAAACACATTTTAACCACTTAATATATGCAAAAATATTTCCAAAAGTTCATTTCCCTTTTTAATCAACAATTTTTGTATTTAACAATTGTTTTTTCTTTTGTCATCACTTTCATTTTTGGTTAATGTATGACATCTTTTTTTGTTTTTTTAATCTGAGACACGATGATGACCACAGAATCACTACTGTTTATATTTTGTTTTTTGGGCTGTCGTAATCGCGGGCACGTCTCAGTTCTCCTATCTGCTGCTCATGCTAGTTGTAGACATTGACAGGGAGCCACAAACTGAGAAATGAGATACTTGCAGTATGCTTTTAGCTGAGCTGGTGTGTTGGCTGTGGGACATACCTGTGTGGTTTGAATCCATGCATTGGATCGTCACGGGAGTTATTCTTTTTGGCTCGCGCGCAGCACCAACGCCGGCCCGGGACATACAAGTGCACCGAGAGGACTCGATAGCCATGGGAAATACCGAGATGTACGGCACCGGCTTCTGCTAACTGTCTCCATTTGTATGTTGTCACTCGTTGCGCGCGCGCGCGCGCCGTGTCGCGAGCACGGAAACACGGAAGTAGCTTGAATGGTGATGCTACTGAAATGTAAACAAAACAAGTAGAGCACGGCGCAGAACTCTTGCTATTGTTATGAAAACCATAAAGCCTCACTCGCAACCGATACGGTCGTTTAGCTCCCCTTGACGAACGATGGTTCGGTCGAATCGTTTTTTGTTCCACCCCTACTGAAAACGTAACTTGTCTGACGTCACTCCCCCTGGCGAGAGGGCGGAGACGACCTCATCCCATAATGCTTCACGGACCAGTTGAGGATGGAAATAAATTATTTTTTTTTACCACTTTTATGGTCCATAATGCACACTTTTTTTTGTTGTGTTGTGTGCCTGTTGGTTAATAAAACTAGTAGTAAAAGTATCATCACTTTTGTTTTGAATGTGCAAACCATTCATGACCAGACCATGGCTGAATTCAGTGTGGTGATCAATGACTTCTGCCTCATCTTCGTAGTTAGCAGTAGTTGTTTGTGACTGTTACAACAGTGAGATAGTTTGACTTCTTCATGAAAATGTGGAGTAACGCATTGATTCTCTGGACAGTAACTTTAATCAGACTACTTTGTAGAAAAAAGTAACGCGTTAGACTATTAGTTACTTTAGAAAGCAACTTTTTTGAGTAACGCGTTACTAAGTAACGCGTTACCGGCAACACTGATGTTTAGAATGTCATTCACTAGAGAACAGACTTCCACCGAGGACAAATGGTCATAAATAGTGACATGAAATAAGGAGGGATAGGCTTTGGGAGTATGGAGAGTTGAGCTGATGCCATAGTGCAGTACTTCATATCCTTTATTGTGTCAATGCATAAACTGGTACTGTATTTTACAATCTCCCGGCGCACCACCAAGGAAAATATCACAAAAAGTATTCCAAAACATTGATGACCCAGTCACAATTTAGTCACAAACTTACTTCGTCAATGTGAAATTTGGTGCCTGTTTAGATGAACACAAACTGACTGACCTAACAACTTGTACTTTCTGCCGTGGAGTTGACGAGCATTGAATTGGCAGATTTTATTTCAATATTAAAGAAAAGGGAAAAAAATCAGTGTAAAAGGCATTTTCAATATTTGTTCATCAGTGTTTTCTGAAGAATAATTTGGGTTTATTTTATTATTCTATATTTTTGTCAATGCGCTTCATTGTGTGTCAATTATCCCCACCTGGGCGAATAGCATGTCCAATTAAAAATACATTAGAAACGTCAAACTGACAAAAATAACACATCAGTAAAGAGCCACCAGCATTAGCATTACTTTGTATGTTTGTGTGTGCGTTTGGTTTATTTTGCTTCTTTTTGGCATATGGACGGCGAGTGAACGAGCACAGTTGCATTTGGCAGTGAGGAAGATAAATATCTCTAAAACCGTTTAGAGAGCAGCTGTTCACACACTGAACATGATATCTCATGAATGTAGACTGTTCCTCCAAATAGCGCCAAAACAGTGTGCATTGGCATATACTCCATGTTGATGGAATGCAAGGCCAAAAAGAAGAGCAATGCTATTTAAATTATTTAATCCAGCGAGAAAATGTAGTCATTACAGGATAAGCCAAGACAGTATTGGGCAAGGTAGAAATATTCCCACCCAATAGACTTTAATGAAGCGACATTCAGACCTGATGCATTACATTGCTGGCTCTGCTGAGTGTTAAACTGTGCACAGCTTGGTAAATTAAATTTAACACACATCCATGGTCATGCCCCATTGACTTTAAAGGAGACATATTCTGCAGTATCCAGGTGTCTTGGTAACATGTCTGCAACATGCTTTTCTCAGGACACCCCAACGATCAACAATTAAGGTACACGTTACATCCAGTTTTTTTTTTTTTTTTTTTTTTTAAACGTACCCTGTTTTGAGGGGACATCACTGTCCTGTCATATGGCTACTATGACAACCAGGGACAGAGATAGGAGGACCAAAATCCAGAGTAAGGCAGAATACGAAGTGTCCATTAAGACAAAAGCATTTTCACTTGTGGTGGCAGCACTTCATACACTTTTGAAGGCGTGTAACGAATTTGAGCCTGTGGCACATTCAAAGGACTCATCCTCAAACACAATTATGATTCACACTCACCACATCAACATTTACACAGTGGAATCAGGTATGCTTACTATCAGAAGCTAACACTATTAGCTAATGCTAATCTGTGCGTTCAACAAAACTTGAA
This sequence comes from Festucalex cinctus, assembly GCF_051991245.1. Lineage (NCBI taxonomy): Eukaryota > Metazoa > Chordata > Actinopteri > Syngnathiformes > Syngnathidae > Festucalex > Festucalex cinctus. The sequence goes on from NC_135416.1 coordinate 13,774,846, forward strand.
CGGCTTTTGACTTTGGCTTGATATTGATTCAGAGAGTAGATGTGGCTTGAAAATGGCAGATTTTTGTCCAAATAGAGAAACTTCGTGTGGGGTCGGTTAATATGAAAATTAAAATGCCTGTTTTGTAACTGTGGGATCAAAATTCAGAACACATATATTACTTTCAGAAAAAGGCAGCTCGATTGGTTTGATTGTATAATTTTATACTTCATGGTTGGACAGGCACTCCAAAGACAAACCTGTTTGTTTGTTTTTTATACTAGCTATTAAAAAGCTAAAAGTCTAGTTAAATTTTCCAGAATATGCATTGCATTTTAAACATGGATGTTTTTCCAAGGTAAAAACATTAACAATGGTCAACAAGAATGAGCAACAAGCCTTACTGAGTTGTAGTTTGTGTTCTAATCATAATTAAAGTTGATCAAATGTATTCACATTCATGAATAGGAACGAAAATGGAAAAAATGTAATTAAACCTCTTATTGAACAATAACACGTTTTTTTTTTTGCCTAGTAAATTAACAGATGGAGAACAATTTGAATTGTCACATTAAATATGCAGCATCACATTTATGTTATTGATTATTGAGCACTGTTTATATGATAACTATGACTGTTAATAGTCCATGTAAGTGTAAACCTAGCAGTAAAGTTTGCAAAGTAATTCATCCTCCGCACAGATAAAGGCCCCACTGATTTCCATTTGTTTCACCAGTGTGATGTGATCAAGTGCTCAAAATATAATAGAATAATACATAAGATATCTCTGCATATCCACCTTTTAACATTCATTTCTTCAGTAAAACCTGTAAGGACTTTTGAAATAGCTTTTTGTGGCATGCAACAAAGACACTTCAGGAGAAGGACCGGCCTCAACAAGAGATCTTAACAGAAGAGGAATTTGAGAAGAGATCGTATTGCAGCAGTTTTACTTGTTTTCTTTTGTGTGTGCACCCTCTTGTATATTGGTATGTGGCTGTGTTCAGAATTAAACAATCACATCATCTGTTCAATGGGAGTGAGCCCACACCTCTTTACTTAAATTCACTCACTCACTCCACTTGTCTTGAAACGTTGCCTGTACAGTCAATATTTTATGGTGGAGACTATTTGATCCTGGGTTGCATTATTGTATTTCCTGTGGGCAATATTAGTTCCAAATGTGAAATAACATCCCGGATGCCATATTTTAACAAAGAACTCAACTTAATCTTCTCTCATTATTGAGCCACTTTTTCTGCCCCAACCATCAGGTTCTAAATGTCACATTGAAAATGGGCATCTCAGTGAAGACTGAATCAATCGAGTCATCAAATTAAAGCTGGTGAGTCATTGTCATCCTCAGTGTTCAATAAACCATCTAAAATTAAGAAGTACTATCGTCACTGCACAGTTGTTAATGTTTTTATTGTGAGAAATCTTTTATTGGAATCATTATGTGCACATGGACAGAATATCTAACAGTGTTTATTGTTCAGATGTTTATGCTGATGTAGCTAAAGGCTACCCACCCTCATTCTGTCCCCGGTGTGCCAAGATCAATGACGCAGTGCTGACTTGCAGTAAAAATGATCAGTCTGCTGCTTTGATAAATAATCCCTGTAATCCAAGAGAGCTCTTTTGGGAGGCGGGGTGGGGGTGTAACGCCAATTTTGACAACAATCTCAACATCACACAATATGTGGCTCACAGCAACACCGCCATGAGGGCGGAGAGGTGGGGGGGGGTGAATCCTTGCTGGGAGCAGCAGATTTGGACCAGGTACTGCATCATATGAAGCAAAAATAAACATGGAAGTGACACCTAAAACATAGGATGGAAATGGAATCCTCAGTCTCCACTGAGAAACTTATTTTCCTTCTCTATGCAGAACAGTGTTTTCATTGGTTCCCTATTATTCAGTGAAAGGTAAACTTAATGTGATATATAGTTGTGTCATTGGTAATAAGGGAAACTCTTCAACGAAAGTCTAAAAGATGTGCACTAAGTTTTGCCACCAGGCCAACATTTAAGAGTTGAATTACGCTTTCATTCATGTGACTTTTTTCGACTAGTTAAGACATTAAAAAAGACACAGAGCGCAGTCCCCGTAAAGAGGTGTCGTTTTAGAACAACCTCAAGCTGTTTAAATAGATTTCCCAGCTACCTCCACAGTGGCTGCATTTGAAGATAAATTGGTATCAGTTGAAGGCAGGAGGTGATTCATTGTGTCTCTTAATAGTGAGAATGTTATTGTCAGAATAGTTCATTAAGGCATTACAAGCGAGTTGCAGAAATGGATCACCGGTGCTGTGACTCGTTGGCCCATACAGTCAGCGCTCAGGGCTGAACTCAAAACCTAAATTAAAAGAAGAAAAATAATCGGATGCTCCAGCATCACAGCATCCCCTCGAGATGCGGTCAATCGTTTGAGGCCGAGTGAGATTTGCTTTTCTTTCAAGTTGCTGTGATTGTATTCCATTCATTGAATTTATAGTCTACTTGTGAGCTAACTTCTTTTGTGTAGATCTTTACTCCTTTGTCATTTTCTTTTCCTCCACTTTGAAGTTACTTATAGTAGATATAGGATAGCCCACAGATATTGTACTATTGAATAATTATTAAATGAAGCACAATTATAAATATCTCCTACCATCATTGACATTTAGTGGAAACACATTTTGTTTTGCAAATTTTTGAAGATTTTACATTAAACTGTATGACACTGTAAACCAAACTTTACATGGACTCACATTACCAACATTAACAGAATATGTTAGGCTGAAGTCTACGACTGGCAAAGCTACCAGTTACGACTAGAGGCTGTGAGGATCCCTTCTAGGGATGGGAAATGGCAAGATTTTTATAAGTCTTAATTGCATCTTTAAGCAAGATACATGTTTAAAAGTAGTGTTGTTCCGATACCGATACTGGTATCGGCAGAGGCGCAGATACTGCATTAAAACAGTGGTATCGGTATCGGTGAGTAGTCACAAGTAACATGCCGATACCATTAATTCCAACACTAATGTAGGATTTTGGATGCAGCATCTTGTGTCTTGCTCGTGCACGGCATTCACTGATATATGACATGTTCACTGCATGCATATCTAAGATATCCTATTGGCCCTTGAATGCTCTGAACCAATGGCAGGACAACTTTTTCATGTTGAGGAAAAAAAATACTTAGGTATCAGTATCGGCCGATACTGCAAAGCTGGGTATCGGGGGCCAAAAAACGGTATCAGACCAACACTACTCTCAACCAATGGCAGGACAGCTTTTTCATGATGAGGGAAAATCTGTATCGGCCGATACTGCAAAGTATCGGAATACCAGGGGCCAAAAAAAGGTATCAGAACAACACTCTTTAAAAGTAGCATGACCTTATAAACCCAACAGTGAAATTTTGATGAGGTGTCACGGGGTTCCCAGGGAAAAAAAATAAAATAAATATATCTACAATAATAATAATAATAATAATAATAATATCTCAAATCTCCTTCTGTAGAATGTACTAAATACAACCTATCAATAGATCTGTTCACCCTTTGAGGTTCCAATGTTCCACTGAAATGTATTTGCAATCAAATGTGATAAAGAAATGACTACATATGAAAAGATTGCTACTGTGGAAGTCTGCCTACTCCAGAGAGAAACATCATTGTTATATTACGCCTTTAGTGACATTTATGGTGCAATTTGATAGGACAGGCTTGTTGTTTCAGTATCACCCACCACATGCTCATTAAACTGTGACATTAAACTGAGCATTTGGAGTCAAATGGGTATTTCTTCATGGCTTGTTTGATTTTGACTTTGGGTGCATCTTTGGGTGTTATATGACTCAAAACACAATTCTGTTGCTGGAAAAGGGTTCATTAAACAATTAAGATGTTTGGAGGGCATTCTTCAGCATCCCTCACCAACCAAGTCGTCCTCTGGGGTGCCAGAATACTTGAAATGATGATTTAATTTTTCCATTTGACTGCCAGCCTGCAACAAAGTCACTTTTAATTGACCAAATGTATTCTGAGAAGCAAACTCAATTGAAGGCACTTGTGTGCAGTGCAGCTGAACAGATCTTGAAACCAGATAGAAGGCTTGTGGTGTCGCTTTGTTTTCATGGGGGCTTGATCTGCGCCTGACTCTGTGTTTGGCTTTTCAGATCCGTGACTGCTACTCAATTTTGTCCTTTCTATCTGCCTAACACAAGCCTGACCTTTGCAGGTGTTGTCAATGTGTCACAGATCACTTGCACCTAATTCCAACACAATGTTGTTTAATGAAAGAAAAATAATTAACATTTGGTGACAACAAACACAGCAAAACATATGAAGATTATGAGGTCAACAAAAACTGAACGCAGTGGGTTAGATGTTTATTATTAACCCTACTTTTTGTTGCTGTTTAATTAGTTTATGATCAATAACATCCTGTTGTTGCGATTTGGACGTAATGTAGAGTATTACAGTTATTAACCATACTCGACGGTTGTATGAACATTGATGCAAATAATCAGATAAAGCACACACTATTCATATTAGTTTATGATTGTACATCATATCAGCTGGACATCAGAGCGATTTTTGTATCTACCCATCATAAACACATTAACTGTTAATCTCATAACTTGCGGACAGAAACAATTTTTATTGTACTTTCTTTCCCAAACAAATGATCACATATGTATCGTATTATATCTGCTTATTGGCATCTGTTACTTTCTAAACATTGTACTACATTATAATTTTTCCCAATATTAGTATTGTTTTATACTAAAATGTAGTTTGTTTTTTGAACACTTCTTTTTGTGAAGTTAAAAGTGTTCTTAAGTATTTGTTGGCATCATATTTGTTATTGTTTTGCAAACTACATATTACTAAGAATTTGGATTATATGAATAAACAGACTTGATAATGGACCACACAAGGTTATTATAATCAGACTGTTACATCATCAGAAGGGTCTGATTCATTTAAAACACTCTCAGCCATTTTCAGAGAAGCAATCCCGTTGGCTCCCGGCTGTTTTACTGGATTTTGACTGATTTTGCAAGGCCCACAGAATATTGTGTTTTATGGCTATAAAAGCATTGAACCTATCAAAAGAAAGATTAAAGTCTCTTTTTTCATCAGGAAAAAAAAAAGTATGTTTCGATCTGTTTCCGTTTTGCAGAAATTAACACGAGAAGAGAGATAAGTTTCATCAGTTTTCACAAATCTATTTAAAATTGTAAGTAATTGAGCTTTTTTTCTACATGGCCCTGGTTGATCTCCTTTGCTCTGCTGCTACCTGCTGGCCGTTTGTGTAATAACTACCATTTCTGCAACCGTTCTTTGCAGTTGAGAGGCTGAATCAAAGTCTTCTGTATGCTCTAGCATAAAAAAACAACAACATATAAATACGTCTTTGGGACACTTAAAACATTTAAAAAAAAATATTGATAAGTTATTGGGAGCAAATGAGTTAATTGCATTCTGTGATTCAAAATGTGTGCATTAGCACAATAGCAACAATTACAGTAGCATTGCCGGCAAGCATGATGGAAAATCACGTAACGTATTTACACGTTATTGGGAGCAAATGAGTTAAATGGCATTATGCGCTTTTGGCATTGAATCAACAAGTCGTTGGACTTTGTAACTGTGGTCACATACAAGTCCAAGCATTCATTCATCCATCCATCTCTCCTACAACACAGCCGAATCCAATGATTAGCTTATCAGCAAACTTTGCAGAAGCCTGATAATGACCCTGAGCAATAATCAGGTGTGTTGGTGGAGAGAAACTTGGAAGACAGGCTATATAGGGGCTCTCGAGGACCGGACTTGTGTCTTATAGTGTCCAAAGTCAAGGAGACTTTCTACTACACCGTACCTGCTTGGCTTAGCTTGTGCTTGCCTTGGCATCCACTTCACAAAAATTGCAAAAACAACCTGCACTGACTGCATCAGTCGGACTCAGACATGTTGACGAACAACAACAACGTAGAAGCACGAGGGCCTCCTGTGTTTACTTCTGGGCATGTGGCTGCTGGTTGTCGGTAAGGACAGATTTAATTTGAGAGGACACTGAGGGCAGGAAGAAAACTGATGCAGGTTAGTGGAGACCCTAGAGTATAACAACACAAAATGAGAGCTAATGCAATTCAACAGGGAAATCCAGCTTTCATACGTGTGTTTAGTTTGTCCTTGATTCTACCCATAATGCATCCAAGATTCTCCCGGAAAAGCATTTGGAGACTGGAGGGCAGGGTTCATTCATGGCAGAGATGGAAATTGAAAGAGACGACCAGACATTTGACCCGGCCAAAGAAACCTTGGGCTGATACACCGATGAAAAAAATCTCTATTTTCACAACCCAAAGTTGGAAAGTATGAGTGATGGCGACTTTGCACGACTATGCACTCATAATGTATCGCTCTAAAACCAGGTTGTTTTTGCTATTTTTTTTTTAGAGAAATTCACATTTTATTGGTTTCATTCTTTGAAAACAGTCATTTTGTTTGCAACTGGTGCATTTGTGCACCAATAAAATATTGTATATAGCCTATGATTTGAATTTGAAATAGTAAGATTTTATTTTTCTAAATACAAAGGCTTTGGTAAATGGATGAATAAAACTTGTGGAGTTCAGTACTTCCGACAAGGCTATTTAACACTTTAACTCCTCAGGTGCCAAAGGGTTAACCCTTTGACACCTGAGGAAATGACGTCAACTACGTATTATTATTTATTTTTTTTAAATCAATGGGCAGTGCAACGTCTAAGTGCACCGCTGCCTGGTCAAAGGGTGGTGGAATCAAAAACACTCACTAACTTTGGCCAGCAGATGGCAGCATTATATCTCTTTTTAATGGGCTGCAGGTGTATGAAATTACAATGAAACATGACGAAATCTGATGAAAATTGATCAAATAGAACGTTTTCAAGGATGATGGAAATGATCAGAATTTATTTATTTTTTTGATAACGTGTGGCAGTAGCAGAGTTAAGAACCAATTTATTACATGCCATTTGTAACTACAAAATATTGAAAATTGTAAACCTCCCTATATAGGCAAAAAACTATGCACAACTGTAGACAATTTCAAGTTTTCATTTAAACTAACATATCTTAGATTATGGGAGCAAGTACCAAGAGAAAACCCACAGCAGACAAACTGTACATTCAAACCCACAACCTTCTCGCTGTGAGGCGACAGACAGTCCTAACGAATGCAAGACTGTGCTGCCAAGATATGTATTCCTTATAGTCATTCATATTGTGTGCAAAGAGCCCAGAGCTATTTCGATCCTGTCTGTGGTTGGCAGACATATTGTCTTAAGAGAGTCCTCACTACCACATGGGGCTTAAGTAACTATACTATATTTCTGTTGGACTTTATTTGGGAGCCCGCAGAGCTTTTTGATGGTGAATTAATATCGATGGATGTGGTTTGTGTTGGCAGGGGAGATGGTGTTGAATGCTAATTGTTTTGAAGGGCACAGGTTGTTATGGTAACGGGAGACTGCAGATGTGCTGTGGAGGAACGATAAATGAAACAGAAGGGAACTTAAGGATAAGGTGGACAGGCATACTAACAAATATACTGCACATAGGCATGTCAAAAGACATTCTGGTAGATGAGTAATCGAATCAACTCAAGACAAGTTTTAAGCCAGAGATGGGAAGTAACAAAGTACAAACACTATGTTAATTTACTTGAGTAGTTTTTTTCAGTACTTTGTGCTGTCCTGAGTATTTATTTTTTTAAACTACACTTTACTTTTATCTGTTCCATTTTATCATGAGTATCTGTACTTTTTACTTGATACGTTTTCAAAACAAGGTAATTTGTTTTGTATTAAAATGTATAAAAACGATTGAAATCCTTGACCTGGAAGAAAAATCAACCATCAATGTATCCTCTCTCCTTCGATAATATGAAGCGTTTCACACGGTCCGTACATCCCGGCTTGTGATTGTCTCTGCGACACACGATCACATGATGCGTAATTGGCTAGATTCGAGCAACCCGTAAATATGAGAGTAATGTGCGGCACCACTACAGAGGATAATTTCAACTTGAGAGCAAGCATCGAGGCCGATGCATCCCCATTTTGGCTCAATTTGATAATATCTTTCAAATTGATGTAGGAGGAAACATTCTGTAAAAAAACCTTTTTACTTCGACTCGTCAAGTACATTTCAGAGCCTGTACTTTTACTTGAGTAATTGTTTTAGTACCGTATTTTCCGCACTATAAGACGCACCTAAAAGCCTTCAATTTTTTCAAAAGTTGACCATGCGCCTTATAATCCAGTGCGCCTTATATATGGATCAATATTGAGCCGCAACAGGTCTCACTGTCAAGACGCTATCGGTGACCCTGCACGATCGGTGACGCGCATGCGCAGAAGATCCCGCCATTTTGGATTGCTAGCTAATGCAAATACTTTACCTCAGAGAAAATAATAAAACAGCTGTTTATTCATTTTGGGAGTGAATGGAGGTGTCAGAAAGCTGGTTTGTAATCTATTAATAAAGTTTGACTGACCTATCTGACTTCTAGAATGTCCTGGGTAAGCCTTTGCCTGGTGGGAGACACGCCTGGAGCACCTCAGCCTGGAGGCGTTGAGAGGGCATCCTCACCACCACCACATCTGGCTCGTCTTGATGTGGGAGGAGCAATGGGTCTATTCTGAGTCCTCCATGGCGCAGTGGTATGCAATGGTTTTCAAAGATTAAAAGGTTAAGACTCAGACAGTGATGGGATTAAGTCACACACGCAAGTAAATCACAAGTCATCACTTTCAAATCTCGAGGATGTCCCAAGTCGATTTGTCTGTGAAGTCGAGTAAAGTCAGAGGCTGTCTCTCTCAGGTCCCAATGAAGTCACCATGGAATGATCGAAATTATATGAACAGTATCTGTGTATAAAAAAACAAAACAATATAACGTACTCCCATTGTTAAACACCACTTCACTTTATACAGTACACACCTGTGTATTTTTAATAATTTATTTATTCATTTTTGTTTTGGATAGCCATCTTCATTTTATAAACAAGAATCGGGACACACTCCTCGATAGCAAAAGATTCAAAACAACTAACTACACAGGTCATATTCGCTTAAAGGCTTAATAATACAGTATAAAGAGAGAAAATGTGAACTAATTATTAATTTGAAACCAATTATTCTACTGTATAATGTATGTACAACACTGCTAAAATTACCTCAGTGCCGTTATCAGATTGACAGATGGTTTCCAGCATGCCTTCGCAAACCATAATTAACTGTATACAGTATCTTATCTATGAACCGAACATATACAACACAACACTTAATTCAAGTCCTGAATCTTTAACTGCCAAGTCAAGTGCAAAATAATCCTATTACTGTGCATGCCTTGTTTCTTCACTATATATAATTGGACACTGGAGGAGCCTCCACTGATCCCATTAGTTAAGTTGATTCAAATTCTTACTGCACAAAAATACATCACCATGATCTTATGTGGAATATCACTCATCATTCATTGCGCTTGCTACTGCTGCGCTCTGTCACTCACCTCCCTGACATCGCGGCTTTAGCTGAGGAGATGCGGGCTCCCATCAGCCACCATTTGCCTCTGTGCACTTCTGACGAGCTGAGCAAAGATTCTGCTGCACCTGCCTTACCATATGGAGAAAAGGTCTCAGAGGAGATGACCACGTTTCTGCCTGGTCTCTCATCTGCAGGGCTGTCCATGGCGCAAAATACGAGGCGCATAGCGAAGTATAAAGATAGACACTGCTTGAGCACATTTTCAACTAAAAATCAATTTTGATTGAGGGGAAAAAAAAGAAGAAGAGATGATGTATTGTAAATATAACATCCAAGTCAATTATGAAATTACCTGCATGGAAATTGCAGCTTATGATTTATAAGAGTTTATCTCAACAGGGTAAGTCATTATTTTTAGAAAGGAAGATTCAGTATAGCAAATACTTAGACACACATTAAATAATTAGCCGGGTTGCTGAAAACGACACAATATTATTGGTTATTCTCTGCAGCAGTGTCAACACTACACTAATACAATGGGTGTTAAAATTAGTGGATATCCACCATAACTATCTATTTTGTGTCTGTACCAGAAAGCCTGTTCACGGTTGCAGGTAGGTGAAGACCAACTCGGTTAAATACATGCAAAAGGAAGCCTGGACTGTTCTTCAGTCGATCACAGGACATTTCCAAGAAAATTACAGGACTTTTGTGAATATAATGCTTGGCAGACCATATTTATGCCCACCCCTTCATGACTGTAACACTGTGAGTGTGAAACACATTTTACTTCCTGTATAATGACCAAACCACACAATGCAAGAACAATAGCTGTTATGATAGTCTCCAAATTAGTTCCAGCCATGCTACTGCACCATATTCAGGCTATTTCTTAAGATTATTATCAGAGTGGACAAAAGCTCCACAGTCATAATATTTCAGATGGAATCTAACATTCACTGAGTTCTTCATTTTCCCACTAACATCCTGATGATATTCAATACTGATGAGCTAGGACTGCAGTTTATATTCTTGCCAACTGGAGTCTCTGGCTCAGTTATGCATGAATGATAACAATAATTCCCAATTTTCTCACTCTTGCAGGAAGCTACGGTCGCATGCCACACTTCCTCTCCAAAATTTAATCACTTCATGACTTCGAAAGAGAACACTGGGATAAATCTAGTGGCTTGGTATTGTCAATGCCCGATGTCACGAAATACAACAGTGTGAAAAGTGTGGTTTGGTATTGTCAGTGCCCGACGTGACTGTGTATGTCACAATATTTTAAGAAACATTTCATTAAAACACACCACAAATATCCACCAGATATATTTTCACATCTACAAGCAGGTGCCTTCAAGTTGTTTATACTACGTTTCCACTATGATCCTGGCAGCCAAAGCATCCCTGTTTGTGCAAAAGATTTTTTCACCTTCATATTCAAGTCTTGCTAATTTTTTTCATGGTCAGCTGTGAGAGGCAGTGGGGGAAATGGGCCACAAAGTCCTTGCGCTCAAAAGCGCACCACAGTTGAACTGTGGTCTACGATGGATGCCAGTACGTCCCTTCCCAGCCCGTCATAATCTGATGAAGTCACTCACATCTCACATTCTGATCAAAGTGGTCAGTTCTTCACGTTCTATCAACACTTTCTATGAATCTAACTAGCCTCTGGGCAGTTTTGGAGCACATTTGTGCCTCCAGCAAACAGGTAGGATCACTGCGTGCAACGTGTTGTAATTCACCAGGTCCGTAAACCATCATATGCTATTAACTCCATTTAGCATTTGTTTCAATGGACCAATAGATGTCGGGGAAATACGTACGTATGCTTTTCTGCAATCATCCCATTGTTTTGTAGAACCCTATGACATACTGGGTAACACTTTATAATAACTATCCGTTATAAGTAGTTCATAGATCATTAGTTGATTGTTAATTAATGAGTTGTTAATGACTTATTAAATGTTTGTTAAATGTTTGTTAAGGATTTATACTTATGACTATAAACAGTTAATATGTCATTATTAAACTGTTAGTTATTGAGTTATAAATGACTTGTTAACTGTATATTAATCATTTGTAACTATATATTATAAATTAGTAAGACTAAGTTAACAAACTATTAGTAAATTACTTAATAATGACTTGTTAAGTATCAGTTAATAGTTTATATCTGTTATTAGGACGTTATTCTAAAGTGGTAGCTATTCCTCATTTATTAACTGTTATTAAATGAGGAACAGTTGCAACTTTACGATAATATCCCAATAGTATAAATTAGCTACTTACTAATATTTAACTTATATATTAGCTAATTCTTTACATAGTAGATGTTAATTAACCATCTACTAATAACTATGAAACTTTATCAAACAACAAACAGGTGGAACAAGTTGAAAGTACAGAATTTGAAGGTGAAATTTAAAATATAAAATTACTATGCCTTACTATGCCTAAATATAAATTTTCCGTACCATTGAACTTTTTCCACTCATGTGCTCCTCTACAAAGTTTCACTGGTATAGTATTAGTAGATGGTTAACAAACTATTAACAACTGCTGTAAAGAAGAGAGTTAATCTACTACTTAAATATTAGTTATTACTCTATTTATGTTATTGGGACGTTATTCTAAAGTTGCAACTACTCCACATTTACTAACACGTAATAAATGAGGAATAGTGGCAACTTTATAATAACGTCCCAATAACCTATACAAACTATGAAGTAATACTTATAAAGTCATTAGTAAGTAATTTTCTAATAGCTTGTTAACGATGTATTACTAATTTATAAAATATAGTTATGAATAATTACTATACAGTTAACAAGTCATTTAGAGCTCAATAACTAACAGTTTAAAAATATTTTTTTTACTATTTATAGACATCATTTTAAAACCTTAACAAACAGTTAACAAACATTTAATAAGTCATTAATAACTCATTAATTAACAGTTTACTAATGGTCTATTAACTAGTTATAACGGGTAGTTATTATAAAGTGTTACCACATACTGTAATGTTTTGATTTCTCTCATTCATCCTGTTTTTCTACTGTTGACTAGGTTTTTCAGACCGTGACAATTTTTTTCACATTTGCCATGGCATTCATGACCTGTTATTTTTACCCATCCTGTCCCACAGTGCCGTCTCACATCCAGCCTGTTTTGTCCACAGTGGCCTTGAAACGTGACAGCTGTGGCCAGCAGGAAAACAGTATAAATGTAGCATAATTTACAGGATACAGCAGGATTCACCAATTCCTGTCCTCGAAGTCCAGAGTCCTGCAGGTTTGAGATGTTTCCGCCCACTAGCACACCTGATTCATATACAGTAATCAGCTCAGCAGGATGCCTGATAACGATCCCGATCTTTACTATCAGCGGAAACAGCTAAAACCTGTACTATACATGTACAAAGGTCAGGACCTCATCAAAACATTGTATTGATAGTTTACTTAATGTGTAATGTTTTCTTTCTATCTATCTATCTATCTATCTGAACACAGAGAATCCAATGAAGTTTAAATTGGTATAAAGTGGAGAAAGGAGGTTAACAGCAACATTTGACCCTTCCCTATGATAAATGTGTCTTTAAAAAAAAACACATAAAACTGTAGGCCCTTTTGCCTTTTACATGGTAACATTTTGATCATCAGAGTACAGTGGGATCACAAACTGATAAAATCTAGCAAGACATAACCCTTCCATAAAGTTTGAAGCATATCCTACAATAGGCCATGCAGAAAATAACCAAGTGTATAAGGTAACAGTCAGGCCTGATATGATCATAAATGCAGTCCCTTAATGTAGCAGTTACAGGCAATACATTTCTCAAATGATCCATACAGAGTAAATGAATTAGGAGACATAAAATAATCTCGTTTAAAGCCAGCGCTCGCCTCGCAAATTCTATCAACATTTCAAGCTATTGGAGGGTGTTAGTGAATCAGCTAGCGGAACTGGTCAGTTAGGTGCTTTTCCAAACATGTGGCATCCATTTTAACTTCAATTTACAGCCACCAATAAGGGAACACTTTGACTTTAAAGGTTGAATGGAGGGTGAGAAGAAAAAAAAAAAAAAAAAAAAAAAGATGTCCCCGCCAGTAAACGGTGTATATGAGGAAGCGCCGGTACAAATGCAGTGCAATGATAAAGAGGAAAACGTTGGGAAACCATTTTAAGAGGAAGAGGGAAGGGTTTCTTCTTTAATCCCTGTGAGGCAAAGCGACTTAATGGAAACTCTCTCTTATCGGGCATGGCGCAGAGACCTTACCATTGCCTGTGCTTCACTTTGATGTGTCTGAGAAAGAGACCACTAAACTCGGCTTCGCCACATTTACTCACATAGAGAGACTCGCAACCTCTTTGGTAGGTTACACTGTGCAATAGATCTTTGCTGCGCAGATAAGCCGTTTTAGAGGTATTGGCTTTATTTTTGTTCCCACCACCACTTTAATGTGCATAATATCCTCATACCAATAGCTTCTAAAGACTTAAATGGATTGGTACTGTATTGGGTTTTGTTGTTGCTTCAAAGTATGTGATTGAAACGTGGTCTGTATCAAATATAAAATAGTATCCAGTTGACTTAATTACTCTTATAGGGGTTGCTTATATTCGGCTGAATGTCCAGTAGTTGGCATATTTCAGTGTCGTAGAAGAATAAATATAGTGTTTTTGTTTCAAGGCACCCCTATATTATGAAATATGTAATTTACTTTCATTCTAATATGATAAAAACAAATAGGCAACTTTATAAGCTGTGCATTTCCCCCCATTTTGATCAGGACTTGATTTACACGACATGATTCAAGTGACGGAATTCGGATGGTTTTCAACCAGGTGCCACCATTTATTTATGATCATCGCAGCATGACGTGAGCCATACCTGCAGATAAACATTAGATATCAATCTGTTTATCTGTCAATGCGACTGTGGCGGAAGCCAAGAGAACAGATATTTAGTACGTATAGTAAGTCTGAAATCATAGAAATTCCATCCATCCATCCATTTTCTTGACCGCTTATTCCCCACAAGGGTCGCGGGGGGAGCTGGAGCCTATCCCAGCTGGCTCTGGGCAGTAGGCGGGGGACACCCTGGACTGGTTGCCAACCAATCACAGGGCACACAGAGACGAACAACCATCCACACTACCATAGAAATTCATTTCATGAATTAATAATAAATAAAAACCTGTGGCAACTCAAAACCACAATAAAAGTAAAGACCATTAAATATAGTGTAAATAAGGTGCATTAAAGAGGTTTATAGACCATTAAACAGACGTAAAACAATTATGTGCAGAATTGCCAATTAAGGTTCAACCTTTCATTTGTCTGTCAAGCCCTTTTCACACTGCGCTCAGTGTGAAAGAGTTGCATAGCAACACGATGAAGATGATGTGCCCGTGCCTCATCTGTAGCACCTTCTTTTTCGTTAATTTTCCACAGTAATCACACAATTTAAAGTTACTTAAAGTTGCGCATTGCTCCATTCCGTGGTCCCCGCCCCTCACCACATACACAATAAATGGGTTTGACGACGGTGAGTTGCGGCCTGCTAAATGCAGTGTGAAAAGGGTTACATTCTGCCTGCTGGCTTTGGTGCCTTGTCTGTTTTCCTCAGTCTCCTTGGTGATCATTGACGGGCGGAATTTCCAGCATGCAGCACACCTGAGGCTAATATCAATTAGCAGGATCTGTTGTGTTGTGCAATTGTGGCAGGTGGCAGCAAGGGAGTATTTCATTGAGTTGGTTCCTTGCTTGCCATCAATGCCACTCTACTTCGCTATGTTGTACCAATTTCGCTCCTGCTGTTAGTTTATTTTGTTGTGTTAGGTACTTCTGCCTCTGTTCATTCTGGGGGTGTGCATCTCTCCAACAAATTTGAAACCTCTCTCGATACATTGGGTACGATACGATTCACGGTTTATTTTAGTAGAACAATTTGGTTCTATTTAGTGGGATTACGATTTGATTAGATATGGTTTGGCTCAGACTGAGAGGTTTTGATGTCATGAGTTTCTTGTTGTCATTTTACAATATGAATGAACTTGTTAGTAGGTCACTGTAAATGTGGCATTTCCCTCAAAGATATGACTCTCCAATAAAAGGCTATTTGATGCGTATCTTGATATATTTTTAAAGTGGAACAAATTTGATTTGGTTCGATTCAATCTACTTTAGACATATTTTAAATATAAACTGCAGGCAACCATTTCTAGGTGTACCCCACCTACTGCCCGAAGACAGCTGGGATCCAAATAGGCTCCAGCATGCCTGTTTTCCTACTGAAATAGTTTGTTTTTTTTTTTTGTTTTTTTTGCTACACCTCTTTCTAATCTTTTCTTAATCTAAGATTTTCTGTTTATCATGTGTTGTCTTTTTCTGTGGCTCATCCACCTCTAGTTTTGTTTTTTTTTAATTCTGTATTGACTTAATTCTCATAGTGACCTTTTGACCACACCACTTTTGGTTAGTTACTCATTATGTTCAAGCTTATTAGTTACCCATTATTATATTATCATTATTTTGTGCTCCCTTAGTTCATTAAATTCTCGTTATGTTATTAGAATTAATTATTTATTAATGTTTACTTATGCATTGTGATAATGACCAATATAAATACTCACACCACTAATTCTAGTCCAGACCACTTTAAACGTAATAGCAATGGCGTTATACACAGTGATCTAATCAGACAGAGAATTAATAGATAAAGTAGACGTTAACCGACCAAGTCGCACTTGTGCACTAGTTAAATATTAATATCTTTGTATTAACATATCATATACTGTACCTAATGCTACAGCAATAGCCATATAGAGAACATTTTAATTAAAAGTTAATGATTACAATTGTTTGTTAGCTGTTTTACATTTAAAAGCATGTACTTATTATATATATATATATATATATATATATATATATATATATATATATATATATATATATATATATATATATATATATATATATGTATATTGCATGTACCTATTAGTAGCACATTTAAAAATATATTTGTTAGCTTATTTTTATCCATCCATCCATTTTCTTAACTGCCTTTCCTCACTCGGGTTGCTGGAACCTATCCCAGTTGGCTTCGGGCAGTAGGTGGGGTACACCCTGAAATGGTTGCCAGCCAATCCAGGTGCTTATTTATTTATTATTTAATAATTATTTTCATCAAATTAGAGAGGAACATAGTTGCCGGGTTTAAGTCAATAAAAATATTGTGGTTAAGTGTTCCCAAAATATGCAATCATTTGTCTCGTGAGATGTTTGCTGACACCGTGCATGACAGAAATTTGAACTCAACAACTTTTCAACTTTTTATTCCTTCAGTCATATTGTGAATTCTATGAAAATGGGGACATTCAAGTTTGTTTATATGCTATAACTGATGTTCCCCCCCCCAACCTATCATTTTCATTGAACAAAATTGCATTCTTTGTGCATAACTTCAACCACCATTTGTATCTGTAGTCGTAAACGCTACTGCTTGTCAAGGCCAACACCATCACTGCAGTCTCCTTCAAACATATAATACTATTCACACCCACAAATCATATCGTCACATCTGTTTACACACATTATGTACTCATCAGCCTTAACTGATTGTGCTTGTCAAAAGAGCAATTATTCCAAAAAACAAGAGATAAGAATGGCAGCTTGAATGTAGGAAGCGAGTAAACATAATAGTCAAGCATGTAATTTAAGGGGGAGGGACAAGGAAAGACAATGATAAAGAGAGAGGGACATAGACATTAGGGCCCATTTGTTATTCAGACGTTGCTAGTTTACACATTTAACATTTGACTCTTACCAACTTAGTCTGTTTGGTGCTGATAGAAAAACAGTTAAAAAATAAATTAGTCTAACAAAATCAACATACCTGTGTTATGTTAACATTAAGTTTGTAATTGACTTTTCATGATTTGTTGCAGGTGATAGCCACAGCGCATTTCCATTGGGTCACTCCTGGTGAGTAAGAATGTTTCCACTATGTCCTCATCCCAAATGTCCGTAAGACGTGAACTGATAGAAATTGCCCAGTTAACGCAGCACCTCCAGGATGTCACGTTCAAAAGCTCTGTTGCTATGTCCAGTTCTCTTCAGAGGTGAGCGCAGGTTCATACTTAATACATGTGACTAATGTGAGAGTCTGAAAATGCTGCTCTGCTGACTGCAACATCATCCAGCATCACAGGGTTTTATGCGGTGGGCCACTGACTTATAGACTACTTCGCATTACAGACCACTAAAGTTGAAGTAAAATTCCAAATGACTTTTGGCTTTTCCTGTCTCTCAAAAAGCTCACTGTAAATTTCAATCATCAAACAAGTATCCAACTTTTAACATGAATATCTACAGACACATCAAAAGTCCATCCGTGCATCCATTATCATTTTTCAAAAAGCATTTCTTACAGTGACATATTTCTAGTCACTCTCTCATTCTGACAGCCAAAAGTATGTCTTCATTTTCAGATGGCTCTGCAGGTGACCTCATCATAGCAAGGCACATTACAGTTTGGAGCAATATTGTGCAGGACAATACAAGCAAGCGCGATGCTGCGCACAACTTGAGGTTCCATTTGCAAGTAGTTGAGACACGCAAAGTGTCTCTCGTATTATTTATTTATTTTTATGGTTCAGTTTTGGAATTTTGTATTAGAATTTGAGGCACACACAATGCATATTCGCTTTTTGTTAGTTTTATTTATGCGGCATGGTCTGGATGCTCAAACAATATTGGAAATGGGTCTTAGGATTTGATGTGCTGTCTTTGGTTCCATGCTGGTTATTCTACCAGAGTTTTCTACACACACACACACACACACACACACACATCCTTGTACATATCTTTGTGAGGACATCCATTGACATAATGCATTTCCTAGAGCCTTACCCTAAACGCAACCATCAAAAATGATTGCCTAAACCTAACCCCTACCCTAACCCCAACCATAACCCAATTCAAACCTAAACTCTAAAACCAAGTCTTGACCTTCAAAACAAAAATGTCCTCATTCTGTTGGATAAAGACGTATTTTGGTCCTCACTATGTATTATGTACAAGAACACATACACACCCACACACACACGCAGTCTTAAGTAGCCTGCAGTGTGATATGAAGTCTAGTTTTGAGTATTCATTAACCTGATTAACTCTTTTACTGCCACACGTTATCAAAACGTTATCGTTCACGTCATCCTTGAAAACATTCTATTTCATCAGATTTCGTCATGTTTCATTGTAATTTGGCAGCCCATTGAAGAGATACAATGCTGCCAAAAGGTGGCCATTGTTAGTGAGTGTTTTTGATTCTACAACCCATTGACCAGGCAGCGCTGCACTTCGATGTTGCACTGCCCATTGATAAAAAAAAAAAAAAAACGTAGTTGACGTCATTTAACATTTATGGCGGCATACATCGTGATTTTATTAATCGCGATTAAACGTTTTTGGCGGTCAAAGAGTTAATCTTATCCTACACCTGAATCAGTTTGTAATGCAATTACAGTGAACTGTGACAATTTTTTTACATTGTTAATAGTGAGGAGCTGGAGCCTCTCTCTGCTGACTTCAGGCAAAAGCCAAACGACGTTCTAGATTGGTAGTCAGAGACAACGACTAACGCAGATTGACATCATCACTGGGTGGGAACTGAACCCACGCTGCCTGCAGGCAAATGAACCGCTATACAACTTATTTGGCATAAAAGTACTTGAACTTACTCAGGTATTCGATGCAAAAAGAGTGTCAAAAGGCCGTCTGGTCTTTAGTTTGGGATCCTGTACAAATGATACTCCTAAAAAGTACCACCTAAATTACAAATCTCTCATCTTGGTGCTTCTGTGTCCAAATGTTACCCAATCCGAGCAACCTCACACTCAGTGACACTTTAAGAAAAACAAAACCCTAGCTGGAGTGAAGAGCCAGTTATTTCTGTTCTCATACACTTGCTTCAAGAAGCACAGCTTTGGGTGGGCACTGACAAATACAGACACAAAATGCATGAACAGGTTTGGTGCATGCACCTACATTAAGTTGCCCACCCTGGAATATTTTAACATTTGCTTCTGCTCTGTCTAAACTTAAAAGTAGCAATTTCCAAACTGAATGCTTCAACTCGCTGGCCCCCTTGTTATTCATCACACTGCGGAGAGGGCAAACACTGAAGAGCCACTTTAGTGGATTTTCATGAGGCTTAATGCAGCATCAACATGCAAGAGGCTGTTTGGTGAATTATGAGTAAATGCTCTCTGCCATGTGAAAATGGTACATGTTCTCATTTTCAGTTAATGGGGAATATGATGCATGAAACTAGGGAACGCTGTCTGTTCTGCTTAAATGTTGCTTTTAGTTCGTAAGAAAGTGTAATTACACGCTGAACTGTGATTCGCATGCATTTCTTTGAGCATTGAATTCCATCTGTAGCTATAATCACAATATTGGTGGACAAAAAGCCAGCACCTCGTCCAGACTACGTGTATTTCTCACAAGTTTATTTCTCGTAAATTTGTCACTTTGAAAAGTGAGAGTTTTTTTTCCCGGAATTTTTATACGTGGCTCTTATACGCTGCCGTACTGCGATATTTTTCGAATAAAAATAAAATGTGTTTTGGTTCAACAAAGGTTGTGGATGTTGTTCTATTTTATTTTCTATTGTTTTATACTTATGTGCATTGCAATTTTAAGAAAACGTTTTGAAATTATTATTATTATTTGAATGGGATTGAGGCATTCATTCTGCAAAGGTAGCTAATTAAGAAAAAAAATCAATGATTCTTAGCTTTAATGAGCAAGCGGATTAGAAAATGGATGGATGGATGGGTAAAAAAAAAAAAAAATCCCAAATACTGTATCTCATATAAAGTAATTACTGCACTGAAGTGATAATTGTAAAGGAAATGTCAAATGTAATTGCACGACTATGCAACGTGAGTCAAAACAGGCAATAGTTATCAAAAGAATTCATCAGATCTTAAATAATACTGAAGAGTGTTAAGTCAAGTCATTTTGTTTTTTTTCCTGGAAAAGACACTACAAGGCAAACAGAGGCACAGGTGTCAAAATACAATCTTGCTATCACATGTTTGGAGCAGTCACTGGAACAGACGGAATCACAAGTCTGTTCTGATGTACCACTCAAGATGGATTTCATTTCCGAGGGGAAAAGTCAAGCAACGGGGATTGACTTAAAGGTCAAAATTTGTTATTTCATTTGAAATGTAACGTGATATTTTGACTGAGAAGAAGAAATGAGAACTTGAATGCAGAGCACATCTGTACGTATTGTAATAAAGCAAACTCAGTGATTTTGTATATGTCTAATATGGTTTTAAAAATGTTGTTTTATTATATATAGCCAATTTACAATTTTGCACATAACGTGATTAACTTTTACTAATATAAATTGTATATACATTTCATGCTTAACTCTCATAAAGGATTATTTTAGTCGTATCATAATTTGGTTTGTTTAGGTTTACATAGTTCAAACAAGATCAGATCAGTTCATTTTATTCTTGCACGCCTCACGAGTTTCCTTTTTCTTTTTATCTCAGGCTTAGTGAATAATCAAACCTGGACTTTTAGGTTACTCAGATGTAATCAATTCCAGTTACCTCTTTCGGATTACTTTTCCCTCGGCGTTAGTCTGAATTAAAATCTATATTATGCCCAAACATCTTTTCTTAGCCGTTTTACCTCCTCGGACTAATCGATATGCTGAGACTGGGCGTGTTTAATTAGATTGAGGCCAGAAAATCTGCTTCCATTCTTGTTCAGCAACATCGGAGTTTTACTGATGCCTCAATCCCAACCTTTTCACCCTGATTTAGCACGGCCTCAGCAGAGCAATGTTGAATTCACGTGGAAACATGCAGAGCATTATCTGCTTGCTCCTGAGCAGGAGGGACAATCCTCCAGTTGGGAATCGACACATTAGTGCAGTGGCCGGAGGAGGCCAGAAACTGCTCTTACGCTTCGTGCGCGTGCACAGCTCCTGCTGATCCCTCGCTTCTTTAGACAGGTTTCTTGGAGAGCATTTGAACGGCTGAGGGTTCGGTGCCTACGGCAGCTTCTCTTGTAAGGAATCTCAATGGTGGAGGGAGCACTTGCCCTCTTCTAGGCTGAGACTACATCTACACATTATCTACAGTGGTACTTTTGACTTGGTCACCAAACTAACTAACCAACTGCACCCTCAAAACAGATTGTTCTGACAAAGCACATCAAAATGTATGTTGTTTATAATTCTAATTAAATTTGGGGACCTCATAACAGTCACACAGCCTTGTGGGTCTTTCTCATTAAGCACTTTTTTGTTTTTCCTAGTCGGGTTTTTGAAGCTAGATAACACTTTGCCAACAGCACAGAATGTGCAATGCACCTTATCAGCTGACACAAATTCATAATAGTAACTGATTTCCAGCTTGAAAACGCAAATCTTTCTCCTTCTTCCATTGTCATTTTTCATGTGGTCAAAACGTGACAGAGCACAAAATGTGACGTCACTCTCCCAGACGTGAATGGTAAATTATTAAATCACAGAATGCTTCACTTCAAGCTGTAAATACTGTACTGTAGTTTGTGTTCTATAATACACTTTTTATTATTTGTTAGTTATTATGGATGGATGGATAGTTTTGTTTCATCTAAACACATGAGGGAACACTGATGGAAATACGTGATTCCTATTTGTGTTTTCAAATGTTACTCACCGCTGCACCCAAGAGGCAGTCAACAGAATTACCACTTAGTGAATTGTGTTCGTGAATGTTCTGTGAGTTACTTTCTCAAGTATTTTCGGTAACTAGCCTACGGTAAATGTCACTTTGCAAAGTAACTGTAGCCAGATTACTCCACTAAGAGAAGCTATACGTTATTGTTGCCTTCATCACCGCTAGCTAGTGTGTAAGCCACCCAGTCAAAACTTCAGAAAATGTCTTTCCTTTTTAAATGGGAAATGGACTGACCTTATATAGCGCTTTGGACACCATATGCTGCTCAAATCACTGTACAGTGTCACATTGAGCAATGAGTGCGTATATTATGAGCTCGCCAAACCTTGCAAGGTATCTTGGTGTAAACTTTCTTGTTCTGGACCGTTGCTTCCAGTTTCCTCTCCACTTCTCCTCAGGGGATAAAAACAACACAGCCAGCACCTTGTTTTTTATCCACATCTGTGGTACCAGTAGCTATTTGTCTGGCAATCTTCCATTTCATAACTTGATGTAAAAATTGTCAAAACAGTAGTAGTACAAGAACAACTAGAGATGTTTCTGTGGCAGCTGAAATGTAACTTTCGCAGAACAAAGAGTGTTTGTTTCTTTCCCAGTTTTCCCAATGCGTTTCAGTGGGTCGCGGATTTTCATTATTTATGGGTCAGCATTTTTTTTTGTCCATATTTTGTCTATCCCTGATGTAGTACATATTAGTATAGAACAGCATTTGTCAGAAGTTTACAACTGAAGTGTGACCTGATTACATAATGAGAATAACAAAATGCAATCTGTTCCAGATAATAATCATCATGGAAAATACTTTTTTTTTTCTTATCTGTGTGAGAGTGAAAAGATAACCAAGTTTGACTGACGGCACTGATCACACTTGGTATATTTTCAGATACATTTGTAATTTGCATGAGATTAGTTGTACTTAAAATGCCCGGAAACTCAGTTTCTCCAGTCATCCTTGCATTCAATTAGGTGAACCCGACAGCATGCCAGGTAGGCTTTTCAATCAGCGTTTGCCTTTCCTGAAGGCAGACACAGAACCTTGTAATCTACATCTAATTGGTGACGGTCACACATGTCCTTATGCACAATGAGATAAATGGAGGTATTCAAACTTGTGCATTCTGGGAAGCCAATACACGCTGGTGCATGCTCTATTATTCACTTAATTGTCCCCACTTTTCACTGTACTGTGATGTTTCTGCATCCGCTAAGCTGTAAATGCTGGGATGGTTTTAAAATCTATTTTGTCATATTGAAGCGAAAAAATAATCTCAATTATGGCATTTTAAATGTAGCTTGCTAACAACACACTGCCAAAATAGTCTACAAAAAAAAGCAAATTCTTCAGTTTTTTTTTTTTTTCTGTCATTATGATGTTACAAGTACATTTGTGCAGAACAGTTTGATATTCGAAGAGACTTATCAAGGTGCCCATTTATATGGAAATTACCCCTTATAAATGGTTTTTACAGCTTCACTGGAACATTTTCTGACACTGTCAGTCATTTCTTTTTATCCTGAAAGGGCTGTCATTCGCTGTGATGCTCTAATTCTCTTTCTGCACTGGATGAAAGGAAATTAGACATCCTACACTAATACTATTTTTCACTTTAGTCTTCTATTCACGCATTTATTTGATAAACCGTTGAAATTGTCTTCGATAGGTGACCAGTGCAAAATGATGACATTGTGGATATTGTGCAACAACTGTTCTGGTTAGAGTCACGAGTGTCAGTGGCTAGTCGCAATATTCATATTACTGTGTATATTTTATCACATTTTACAACATTTAAACAATGCATTTTGTTCATACTAATTTTTATAGGGAACACCAGTTATATAAAAACATGAATTATTTTTTATGTTTTGAAATCACATTATTTAGTAATTGTAGTATTCAAGTGTAAGGATCATAAGAGAAATTGAATATATAAAAACATTGTTTTATAGATGTCACGATGAAGCATGTGGATAGACTAACACAATTTTTATGCCTAAAAGGACACAATGGACGCACAGTGTCAAAGAATTCAATTTTAAACAGGCTCACCGTTCTAACACAAATTGAGCAAAATTCTAATTCAATCTCCAAGGAGAAAACCTTCCACATCGTGCGGTCTGTATTTTCCATCATAAACATTGCATATTTTTGATAATAAGCTTACACTCCACAAAAGGTCATTATTTATCACAGTGAGGAGGCTTTAACAAGTTTGGTTAAGCCCTTCGTTAATTGTTTGGGCTTGTAAAGGGGGGGAACAGTGACGGAAAACACAAGTGAGGACGAAGGAAGAAAGATTATCGCTGAGAACAGTTTTGATTTCATCAAGTCGCAGAGATGGAGTTGAAGGGGTCATGACATGAGGGAGAGACAGAAAGGGGGGTCAGGAAAGGAATTAATTACAGGAGGGGGGGAATCATTACTGAGCTTTGAGCTCAGAGAAAAGGGATGAAAGGGAAACGGTAGAAAAGCTTCACATGGAGAGGAAGATCACAGTGTGAGAGACACATCACTAATACAGAGTGCGGTCTTGTGCGCGGAAAATAAGTCTCTTTTTTTTTAAGTCACGGTAATTACGTTATATTAATTAGACAGTTCTCCTCTGGTCTCAGTGGGTTGCGAAATCTCTTGAACCCCTGATGGCATCCATACACAAGAGATCTTTATCCTAATGGATTAAATGGCTGATGGAATCAGTCCTCCTATCAGCGAACATTCAAGTTATCTTGAGTCTTGTGTGTTATTGTAGCTCAAAGTGGAAAATAGCTGTCAGTGATGGGTATCATTTGCAACTTTTTGCAAGAATGTGTCTTCATGCTTGTGAAACATCATGCCAGTGACTTTCTACAAGCCTCTGCTGTATGACAAATAAATATCTATAAAGCCTGTATAGCGATGCTACTCACAGCACAGCAGGTACAACATTCATATTTACTTATCTCAAGTTTGAATGCCTTGTACTTGCTTCCGGTAATGGTCATCTGATTGGAGGGAACAAAACTGGCTACCACTAATGCTTGTTATTTTCCACAACATGAGGAGAGTGGACCCGAGGAGCAGAAGGAAAATGGCTCGTATGAATAATAACCCTGAAATTGCAGACCCTCCAAGCTCATTTGAATCAGCAGTCAGGGAATATTTCAGCTGCCTGGTTGAGAACTGAGATGTCAATCATTTAGTTGACAAGTTCTTCAAAAACCTTCACCAAGTCAAATACTCTTTTCTGTGCAGTTATTATCCCCTCCATTGTGGGTGTTACGTTCCAGGCCACCCCTGTAATAAGTAAAATCTGCAATACAGCCATTTTGATAGCAGCTCGAAATGCACATTTTCCCACCCACGCCTTCACAAGTATCCAAATGATACTTTAAGCTACCAGATAAGCTACCAGAGTTGTGGAAGCGCCTCTCCATTTGTCTCTGGTGAGTGGCATTTTTGTATTGTAGTAAGTTTGTCACAATAAATAAATATTCACTATATCTACTGAATCACACTGGGCAGCTTTATTACAGTGCTAATAAATGTATCACAATGAATGTTGGATAAACCACATCATGCTGATAGTTGTAAAAAGAAATAGATTGAGTAAAGCAAATGGAATAAATGGAGTTCAGATGGATCAGTTGATATGCCCTATCAACGCTCATATTTTTATTTGTATGTTTATTTATTCATTTTAGCAGATTTGGTGTTATCTGAAGCAGACGTTTCGGGGTTATACTGTGATATAATGTATGTAGATGTATTGATGACTGTACAAAAGTGCTTCGAGCTTGCTTTCAATGTCAGTCAATTACGGAAAATTTCACGGATGTTCTCCCTGCACCACTTGGATTCTGAAGGAGACATCCTATTACACACGTTGTCATTTGGCCTTCTTTTTAAGTATGGTCGTCCAGTTTCATGGGAGAAGCTCAAACATTTCACCTCTGCTGATTGATACCGCCTAGTTGAGTGACTGGAATTACTGTTCTCACCTCAGTTATAAAAACAGCCACCTCAGCAGATAGTAATTGCTCGGTGCTGGAAGGTTCATCGAAGCATTAACTTATTGGCTTGATTAAAATTATTAGTCACATTAAAGGAGAAACAGAGCTGGAAGGAGCGTCCATTTTAAGAAACCTATACGTGACAAGAAAATTGACAAAATAGCTGATCTTTGACACAGTTTGAAACAAGAGTCCATAATAAATCAGTTAAAAAACAAAGGAGTATTTGAGCTGCGTTGTTGCTATGGTAAAAATTAGGGATGGGCGAGTACCGATACCAGGTATCGGTATCGGGCCGATACAAGCCTTTTTTCAAGTACTCGAGTACTCGTGACGCAGACGAGTACAAGCAACCGATGGCATAGGGGGAAGACGTTAAGTGAGTCCTCCTTGCCTGTAACTGGCGCTAGCTTGCAGCAGTTTTTCACCAAAACTTCACCGGTTTGGAAATACTTCAAAATTGTGAATCTTAAACTAAAAGAGCATTTTTGTGTTTTATTTTGAGCGTTAAGACTATTGAAAAGTGACTGTGCTGTTTTTTTTTTTTGTCAAAATTAAAGGAAATATATTTGTTTAAAAATATCTTTTAGTGATATTTTTTGTGGTCAAAATGTACTACTGGTATCGGCAGTTGGTATCGGTATCGGTGAGTACTTAGGGTCTGAGTATCGGTATCGGTCTGAAAAA
Organism: Festucalex cinctus; assembly: GCF_051991245.1. NCBI lineage: Eukaryota > Metazoa > Chordata > Actinopteri > Syngnathiformes > Syngnathidae > Festucalex > Festucalex cinctus. Next base: position 13,801,794 of record NC_135416.1, read on the forward strand.
AAGTGGTATCGAACATCCCTAGTAAAAATATAAGGGGCAAAAGTCAGATTACAAGACTGTTGTAGTTATTATAAAATCGTTGTTAGATCTTAAAAAATAAAGCCATAATTTGAACAAGTAAATGTAAAACTTAAAAGTAAGATTCGTCTCCAAACGTGACGCCTGTTACACCATGACCTCATACCACACAGTCGCATGGTGACCGTCATTTGGGCAAACCAGGTCATTGTAAGGCATTTCTGATGCAAGGTTCTTTGTTTATTGAACAGAAGCCCTCATCATTTGCAACAGAGCGCTTACAGTTTCCTTTTTTTTTTTAATGTTTTATTTGTTTTTAATTGTGTTGCTTTCTGGAAGAGCTTGCCTTTTGGTTACTGTGGTGTGGGAGTGGTTTTCTGCAACTTGTACAACCTTCTGATCCTTTTCTGACCCCTTTAAAATGTATTTCACTGTATCTCATGTGTCTCAGAAAACATCTCGTGGTTTGACAACAATTTGTCAAGGCAATTGATCTGTAACAGAAAACGACATTGACTTTGGTACTTTTGCTTCCGCCAGTACTTGGAATGAACCGGAACCTTAAGTACAGTATATCTTTAGGTTTGACAGACACTTGAGAAAGATGAGTTGGTTGCACAAGATATTCCTTTTGGATTGCAAGACCTGAACATACGCACTGCTCAAATTGACCGCCAGGCAGTTAAGCCAGCAGACGCAAGAAAGGGTACCTCCGCCCCAACGACCCATGCCAAACTTAAGAAGATGGAGCCCTATACAGTGGCCATTAGAGGGGAACTTCTCAACCTGTGGGAGGGTAACACCTGCATATCAACAGAGGAGGGTCAGCAGCGTTTCTATATTGTGGTAAGTAGCCTACAATAAAGTGGTCAGAACCTGTCCTTTAAAAGAGGCCCCTGCACTTGGTGGGACAAAAAGTTTGCCTCTCTACTTGCAATCTGCCTTTATGCTTTAAGTAACACAAATTGATTCCTCATTTTGTTGGACACTTTCCCATAAGCAAGATTGTCAGCGATGTTGCTGTCCAATTTATGATACCTTGAGGCCTGCAAATCCATCCAACATTTCATACATCCATGGTCTCTCGCCAATCACAACCAGTCCACCCTTTCCCGCCTCCTGAAACGCTCATCCCGCCCATTTTATTTTTTTGGAGGCACAACATATGATGTGAAGAGGTTGTTCCAGTCTTGCCATGTTTTCTGAGCATGGGACTATTTAGCCCTGTTGATGCCTGCTCTTTTCTTGCTGTCTTGAATGCTGATGTTTCATGCACCCTGAAGGCAGCATTCCTAGCCGTCAGCAGTGCACTCACTTGTGCATTCACTCAAGTTCAGCTTTGTGTAAATAGCGATGGTGTTGGTGGTGTAGACATCACGAGCACATTTTGAGATGAAGCCCAGCACGGATGAGGTGTTTTCCCCCAGGTACGCTTCTCCTTTCTGAGCAGCTGCTTCCCTGAGCATTTGCCAGTTTATGCACTGAAAGCAGTCTTGAAGCTCCTGATAGTGGACTTGGACTATTTGACCATTCAAGTAGTTGTCTTGAACGTTCTCTGAATAAATATATTTCGTCCAACCTGTACTTCACATGCGTAAATGGTGTTGCGATGGCACTAAAAACAGCTTTGAAGTAATTGCTGGGAGTTTGAGAAGCTGCTGCATCACTGCCATCTTAAGCATCTATTACTCAAAAAAAATATAAACGCACGCTTTTGTTTGCTCCCATTTTTTACGTGATGAAGTCAAAGATCTCAAACTTCTTCAATTTCTCTCAACTATTGTTCACAAACCACTCTAAATTTGTGATAGTGACCACTTCTCCTTTGCTGAGATAATCATTCCACCTCACAGGTGTTTTGATATAGCACACCTGCGAGGTGGGATGGATTACATTGGCAAAGGAGAAGTGCTCACTATAACAGATCTAGAGTGGTTTGTGAACAATATTTGAGAGAAATGGTGATATTGTGCATTTGGAAGTTTCCGATTTTTGAGTTCATCTCATTAAAAAATAAAATAAAAAATAAAATAAAATAAAATAAAAATGGGAGCAAAACCAAGTGTTGCATTTATGTTTTTGTTGAGTAATATATACACAAGTACATCATTGTAAATTGCATACAATAATAATAAACATCAGAAAAAGAAAATAAGACCTACTGTATGTTTGTGTTTTCATTCATGGTTGCGGTGTTGTGTATGAGTAGCAACAGAGGCGGCAGGCTAGGGGGGGGGTCATCACAACATAAAGCACTTTTGGTTTGGGGTCGCTGCTTTCAAAACAATCACAGTGACAAGTTCAGTGAAGCTTGACCTGAACGCAGCCATCTCCTCAATCGTATAAGAGCGCCTCTTTGCGCCGTTTGCATCTTTTTGCTCTGTGCTGTAAACACAACATCTATATTTTATTTGTCGGCGATCACACCATCTTGGTGTGTTTCGTCCATATTATAATTTAATTTACATATTGCAAAGACTGTTGCATTTCGTTGAGCCTCACGTAGAGCTACTTTAATACCACTTCTATCTCTTACCCTCTCCTGCTTGGAGGCTAGTCTTGGTAATGATTTTTGGATCTGATGTTGTTTTCATACAGATTCTTCATCGACTGACCAGGACATGATATGAGTTGAGCCGCTTCCCCGGAGGCGTTGTTATTGAGAATTCTGCTACAACTGACCTGGACAGGTCCTGAGAAGGAGCCACTTGCCCGAAGGCATCTTCCAGCAACGCTTCGTCTTATTAAATGGACTCTCATGTTGGCTGTTAACATTATATAGCACCGCATTATGCATTAAATGTTGCCCACTTTGTCATCCATTGCAGCCTGGCCATCCTGGAAGGGGCATTCTCCATCTTTAGTCTCTTCTCAAGGTTTCTTCTGTTTTCCCATTGGGGTTTTTTTGTTTTGTTTTTTTCCTTGCCCAGTTGTGGATTTAGTTTAGGGGAAGTAGCAAATATTTTAAGTTGTGGGCTTGTGAAGCCATTTGAGACTCTTTTGTGATTAAGGGCTATAAAAAAAAATTAAAAAAAAAAAGATTTGATTTCACTTGAAATACGATCACATACACCACCAGACCACACATATCCACCGAGCACAGAGTTTCTCCAAAATACCGAAATTCTAAACAAGATACTGAGCGCTTCTGCATTTTCGGTGAATGCTTTATGACACAACGCCTTGCAAAAATGCACGGAATGAGAAGGATCGTATTTACTCACCCCGATCAACGGATGTATACCTGCTTCAATCGGTGCTCAGTGTATGTATTTTTTCGTGGCACCGTCATTGACGATTCTCAGAAGTGCCTGCCTTAATATGAAGCAACGCACCTCCCAAGTAAAATCAGTAATCCCACTCTACATGTTCATCATGGCTTTCACAATAGCAATGGTTTGACCCTGGAATGGACTAATTCAATTTCCTTTTGGAAAATGTGTTTAGAAATTTGAACTAAACAAAACAGCACAGTAGCGTACTGTATTGTAGTTTTCCTTGTATTGAGCCCAAAATAAACTACTGTTTGTGTCCATCTATGTAAATTGAGATGAATTTTCTCTACAGTTGTGTAACAATATACCTTAAAGCTATTCATTGGTGTGGCACTTAAACACTGCCAGACCAGATGGTGCCACTGCTTTGTGTGTGAAACCTTAATGGGAAACAACTGAGTGTCATATCACATTCTGTCAAACTGCGACTTTAAAAAACGAGTGTGGATTAACACTCATTGTGCCTCACAACAATTAGACACAACAAAACAAAACAAACATTTTATTTGATGTACTCTTGTTTGCTCAAACTTTCCCCTAACTCTTTTTTTCTGTGTTAATTGGTGGCCAAACAATGACATCAACACAATACAGTTATGTAGGAACAAATAACCTTGTAATTATGTCGGGAAGGATCCTTTCACTTTACTTCCCTAACCATGCTTGTCAACACTCTTCAGACAAACTCACCTTTGTTAATTTGCGGGATAAATTAGACACCACTCTGGAGGGATGATGGATCATGATATGCATCCTTCAAGGCAATTATTCCTTTGTAGCACATGTAATTAAGTAGGAAAATATAATGTGGTGACTTAATTAGGATTAATGGAACTAATTTGAATGGAAAGATTAAGTGTGATGTTTTAATAGGCTCATATTTTACCCTGATTTTGTGCTTTTTTTTCCACTGTCTTGCTCTCTTCCTACGTTCATCAGAGTGTCAGTACGAATGTCCTCGTGTCGTTCTCTCGAGACCCGAAGGTGAAGTAGAGAAGAAAGTTGACGGCCCTGCTAGCAGCTCGCTTTAATTTGATATTTTCTGGCTACTCTGTTAGCCCCATCATAAAAAGTTTATCCCAACAGGCAGACACTCATAAAGAATTGAGAAGAACAGAAGCCATCTATACACACACAAATGACAAATGAGAAAAATGGTCTCAGAATGCTCACCTCACCTGAATCTAATGTGTCACAAAGGAACACAATCTGTTGTGGGCTTCCAAGTTGCTTTTGTTTCCATAGGAAATCATGTAAAGTAATTTAATTCCTTCGGCAGCATGAAACCTTTTTATTAGTGATTGAGATGTATCCATCCATCTCTACCGTCTAGCCAGGGTCGAACAACAAACAAAATCACCATTTTATGGTGATTGATTTATTAACTATTTCACATTTTGAAGGTCTGAGTTGCCACAATAACAGTCAATACTGATTTTGATGAACAAACAAACCCACACACTTACATATTATTGCCTTTCCTGCTTTAAAAAAAAAAAAAAAAGTTTGTTAGTTAAATGTGCACCTACACTTATGGGCCCAACATCAAAACACCATCTAAATAAACACATTAAAAGAGGAATGACATGACCCCAAACCCTTCACCATCAGTCTTAATGAGTTACATGAAATGTATTTGGGGAGGGGTCATACATCTCTTTCGCTCAAATAAATGGGGTCACTGTTTCTTTTATGAGCTCGGGTTCTGACTAGAATTAAGACATCAGAACATATTGCTCCAGTTTTAAAGGGTATACACTGGCTCCCAGTCAGCTATAGACTTTACAGTTCTGCTACTGGTATATAAATCACTGTTTGATTTACAGGATACATTGAATACATGCTAATGGAATATAAATAAAGTAGGGCTCTGAGGTCTGCAGACCTGGGTGAAATAATGGGGCCCAGAGTTCAAAGCAAACATGGTGAAGCAGCATTTTCCTGTTATGCTGCACAAAAATGGAATTCCAGTGTGACATTACCATCATCACTGGTCATAAATGATATAGAAATACTAGCTATCAGTTATGTTCTTGGAGAGAACCAATTGAGATTGCGTGATTATTCATAATGACTGGCGAGCAAGGCTTCTTTGGACTATGCCAAGGGCAACAATTACAGCGGTTCAAATAAGAGTAAGTTTTGGAGAAATAATCTTGTTTGAGTAAGACAGTTACTATGACCAATTAGCAGTTCTAGTACCCTCTACCTGCCAGTTGTATTAAAGGAAGGTCAGGAATGGTTTGGTTTATCTATAGGGACTTGCTGCAGCCATTATTCTGCATCTATGTGTGTGTCTGTCGTGCATACCCGTCTGACACTCTTCTTGTTAGTTTGCAAATGCCACGTCCTAAGAATGACAGGCAGACACATGGGAGTGTGAATTAGAATTCACCTCTAATCACTCTCTAATTCACCTCCTGTCACTCCGCAGGCTCAATCTCAGCCCCGTTTCTGCAACATAAGCTTTCAGAATGCTGATGTGAAGACTCTGGGAACCACACATTCGCGCACACAAACACAATCATGCTCATCAACTGATTTAAATCTACACAAATATTATAAAAGTCTCTTCCATTTTGTATTACTTTTTAAAGTTGTATGAGTGTTTTGTAATAAACAATAACTTCCCTTAAACTATTTTCAACCCCCACATTCATCCCGCCAAATTATGCATTCATTTATGCAATGACATGTCGTTTTGCTGTCCAAACAAACTCAAGAAATGATAAGTCAGCTTATGCTGCGTCTATGAACACTACAAACAAACTGAAAGAAATACCAGCATACAATATCTTCATCACTTAGTCAAAGAGCACAAACTGTGATACAGTCCATTTCGGTGAAAAAGCGTTCCAAACTCGTTCTAATACATAACAAATACGTTTGACCCTAACAGTATATAGTTTTACATAACTACAGGCAGCGTGTAAACAGATTTGACTGTTGATTTGTCAAACATGCAGTTTACCTTAGCATGAATGCAGTTAAGATGATTTGTGAAAGGCTTCCTAATGGAGTTCTGCAATTTTGGTGGATGGATACTTTGTCCCCAAAAGGTGCATAGAAAGGAAGTAGTGGGATGATTTTTTTCGGGGCTTGCATAATGGAAAGTGGGAAGGTACACCAACTAATTTCTTGCCATGATATGATATAAAATAAATTAAAAAAATAAAAAATAATATATATATATATATATATATATATAAGTGTACACGGTAGTTACAATTCAAAATGGATGTTACGTTTTAAGAATGTTTTGAAAGAGCCACACGGCTGCACTTTAAGGGTAATGCAAAGTGTGTTCAGTTGACTGCATTATCCAAATGAGAATTAAAAATCGACTGATGATTTTTATTATTTCTCAGTCTAATTTACAATCACTGGATTGTTTATTAAGGATACGTGCACAATGATAATGAGGTGTACATATTACAGCATAACAGACAACATCCACTAGAGTAAGAACAAAAAACAAAAAAATGGTTTAACAGTAAGTGCCATATTGTAGGTGAGACCTACCCAGAAAAGGTAAACGCGTTCTCACACAGTAGGACTGAATTTGGATCATGCCTACATTGCAAACTGGCTAGTTTGGACAGAAAGGTGCATCTTCATTGCATTACCTAATTGTCTTAAATGACTTCAGAACACCTCTACCTGTCATGCATATTCTGTTTTGTTTTGCTATTAGATCGATTTATTTATTTATTTTTTTAAATCTGTCAATCCAAATATTGTTCAGTGATGAAATTGTCTTAAAAACACAGTTTGTTGGACTTGAAAACTATATACAAACATATCTCCAAATAGATTCCCAACATAATCTCTCTCTTAAAAAACAGGTAGTTGTAATATTATTTAACTTAAATCTTTAAATAGATATTTGCATGTGTTTTGAAGTTACACAAAGAAATGATATCAAACAAACCACAATCACGATGACCTGCAAAAATGCACAATTGACTCTCCTATGGCCAAACAGAACACATGCAATGGGAGGAATTGTGGCGCAATCCTTAAAAAAAAAAAAAAAAAAAAAAAAAAAAAACTTTGCCAAAGTTTTAAAGTTTATATTTTTATCTCCAAACAGGCATGGCTCCTGGATTTTCTGTCTCCCAAAGCTAAAGGGCGGCTTGACCGATACATAGTGGTGCTGAAAAAGTGTATGAATATGTTTTAAAATATGAACTAACATGCTGGAGGCGGCTGAACTGAGGCTACACAGATTTCTGATGGGGCTAAAACACCTCCTAGCCCCGGTTTATCCCTGCCCCCGTCTCCAAAATGAGATTCTGTTTACATATTCTCTGTAAATTCTATGTGGAATATTTCTGCATTCAGTCTTGAAATAAACAAAGAAGTCTCTTATTAAGGGTGACATACAGTGGCAGTGTATGGAATAATAAAACCACTGGCAGATATTTTCTGTTTGAAACAGACAAAAACCCCAAAGTGCAAACAGCAGGTTGTTTCCACAGGGCATGCCAACTGCTGGCAGGAGGTTTGCGAACTGCTTGGATGAAGAAACACTTGAGATGAAGTGTAGAAAATGCTCCACATGTGGGTTTAGTTCCAATGAAAACACCACACTATCGACTTTCTCAAGTATTTCTTGCAGCTACACCGAAGAAAAATCTCCGACGTTCCATAATGGGCGTCTGAAGATTTGAAAAGTGAGTTGCACAGTGGTGCCTGATCCCTGCTGTAACTGTAAAGCGCAAAGAGACTTTTATGAAACCTTCGAAAAGTAAAAGCCTCCAACCCGGCTTTCGTTTGTTCGTGAGAGAACATAACCCTCGCTACATTGTGACATTTACAAAAGTTAAACCGGGGAGACAGTTCTTGTGCTCATGAACTGAGACATCACTGAGCAGACGTCAGGCACATGATGCACCCCAGCCATCTGCCACATTTGATCAATTTACACAGAATCACAAAACAGCCGTGGGGAACACCTACGCCTGATTGATCACCAGAAGTATCATTGATGACTGCAGCCACGCTAACTGTTGTCTTGTGGCCTTTAATAGTACGAATGACGCATATTCTTGGTAACAAGTTTGTTTTTTGTTTTTTCTAGGGGTGTCCACACTTTTGATGATGGCAACAAACAGAATCAATCGAGTGTACGTGTCCATTTGGACTTTCTTCCCCTACCGTTTACTAAATATGCCAAAATAAAAAGTGAAGACATTTTAAGCAATTATACACTGACTAGTCACAACAGAATGACCACCTAATGGCATGAAAAAAAAATCTTCTTTCGAAAAAGTAATATAGGGTGACATTTTCTAAGACATTAGGCCCAGCCCCGAAACACTTCAATGATACTCAGCGTTTACTCAAAGATACCATATAGTGCAAATATGTTAATGAATTTCTCCATATAGGGTTAGAAAATAAAACAAAAAACACAACTGTCTTTGAAGGCTTATATGACAAATGAATACATAGCCTTTTGTTTACATAGGGTTTTTTTTTTTTCTCTAATAAAACGATCATTTGGGAGCGCAGACCACTACCAGTGAGCTAAAGGTCGGGCCATTGACAGTGCTCAGCATCATATCTAAATGGACAGGAAGTGAGGGGTATAAAAAGCTGAAAAGATACTTTTTAAATATATAACAATAAAAAAATTATATATAACAATAATAACACACACAAAACCTACTTTTTTTTTTTTTTTTTTCCAACACACCTCACGATCAACTTTGGTGCAATCCTCGGTCTACCTGTCACACATATACGATGCCTCCCATTTATCATGTAAAGTGTCAGTCAAATTTAATACATGCTAATTGGCCCTGTGAAAAACAACGAAAAACTGACATTTTTATGAATTCATATAACTGGAACCTCCCCCTAACTTTTAAGGCATATTTTTGCAGACAATTATGATTGAATTTCAAATTTTTGTGAAAACAAATTTTGGAAGAATATAGTAATTGATAACTGAGTTGAAGGAGTCATTTTGTATATCTTCTAAATGATGAAAGTCTCAATACAAAAACACAATCTCCATAGAAACAGCAAATGCCATAACAAGGCTGTTTGTGTCCATGACATGTCCCGGTGATCCACACTAATGGTACTACTGGAAACGTGATACTGTCACACTGTTGTGTGATATGATATGAGGAGAGTCATTTCATCCCTTGGAAGAGGATGCTGTAAAAGCTGGAAAAGAGGAATGCTAATTGGCTGTCTCCAGGGCCAGCTGGGATCTCAATAGTACCACTAATTATAGGACACAAAGAATTGCTATCTGCTGCCTCACCGCATACTTTGCAGGTCAGAAACTCAGATGCTCTGTGTAAAGTAAAATCAAAGCCAAACGCATCAGGGAGGAGAGGCTTTAATTAGCCTTCGCTCTCCAAAGCCTGGATGTAGAAAATGTGCTGAGCTGTTATGTTACACCAAAAGATGGCAACTCCAGTAACACCTTCTTGTATGATCTCACTTTGGCATATACACTCACAGGGGAAAAAATATCAATGAAACAGGATTGTCTTGTCAACTTCCTGAATTTTACCTTCTGTAGTCATGTGTTGAAGCATTTTTTAAATGTCATCTTCCTCTTTTGCTAACACAGTTCTGTTGATGCACATATCATATTGAATTAAATGACAGCTAGATGTTTAAATCGTATCCGCTCATTTTTAGTTTAGTTTAGTTTATTCATTTTTTCCTTTCGGACACATTACAGTTTACATCAATCACATCACATCATTTGCAACATTGACCATCCGATTTTACCCACTTTTAGAATACTAAGTGGTTTTGTAAAAACCCCAAATTCATCATGAGTATCATTTGGCCTGCTCTTGAAAAGAAAAGCAAATTAACATGTTCCAGGGATCAGCAGAGTAAGTGGGATTTTTTTTTTCATTCCTTCCTATTTGGTAAGAGAAAATGATTTATTTTTAATCCAGGCTGTGAGAATCTTGCCTCTGGCTGACAGGAATGTGTCCAGAAATTAATCTACTGTAAAAATGTGGGGGGGGGAAGCCTAACAGACGGCGAGAACTGCTGTTCACTGGACAGTTCCTCTTTTTTTTTGGCTCATTCTCTATAAAGCCAAAAGATGGTTCCGTGTGAAAGTCCCAGTAGATCAGCAGGTTTTTAATTACTCAAAACTAGCCCATCTGGCACCAGCTATCAGACTGCATTGATTGTCAATTCAATACATTTACTTCCCAATTCACATACTGATTTGAAGACTGTATATTTGAGAAATGTGCATATTCTTATTCTTTGTTGTTTGCTTTTTAAAGTGTTTTTTTTTTTTTAATATGTGGATATAGTTCCTATTTTCCCATTAACTTTATAACACTGCATGTGCATATTGCAACAATGATTATGTCATCAGCTTAATAAAATAAGTATGCCAAATTATACTCTAAAAAGTGATACACATACAAACATTTCTATGATCTTTTTTGACTACATGGGTGGAGCTGACTGAGATGGAAGAACTGCTGTAGCCACATTCAGCAGCCTGTCGAAGTCGAGACAGCCACGCTGTAACATGCATCAAGCTACATCATCTGTTTCACTCCAGTTTGGTCTTTCTGCCTCTTCGCGGTAAAGAACCTGTCAGGAAAACACCGTTTGTCTTTTTGTTACATATTCATGCCACGTTTGCCACGGCTGCTGCAATCCAACGACGCTAGCGTGGCCTGCTGGTTCGAGTAAATAAGAAATGCTGTCACGTTTTTTGATTAAAATCTTTCATCATTTAAAAACATATTTTTTTAATGTAAATACATGTTGTTATATTTGTGCAGCAGTGACTGTATTTAAAGCATCCCATGTGGGTGGATGGGCGTTTCACTGAAAACATGGATGCATCAAGGTGGGTAAAGAGTAAAGAGAGTTATTGTCACGCCTCTAACACTGACGGCAGTTGTGCCCATTGTCTGGAAATAACTTTCAATGGGAAGAGTAATAATGGTAATGATAGTATAATTTCATGCATGGCTACTGGTAGTGCAGTGTTGAAAAGAGCTGATTTTTACACAGCTGCTTTGGTCTCAATTTCCCATCAATGGTCTATTCACTCTTTGATTAGATGTCAGCCTTGGGTGTAGTCCGCCTTTTGCCATAAGGCCTTGTTTACACTGCAAACTAAATCACATTTGTGTCATATCCAACTTGATTTTTTTTGGAGTCTGAACAGCCGAAATCAAATAAAATAGTTTTTTTTTTTTTTTTTTTTGCGAGACAGATCCAAACCACATGTGGTTATGAAATTGGATCTTAACAGGCATCTTCAGTCTGGTCTGTCAAATCAGATGAAGCATGAAAACTGAGACGGAAGTGAAGACAACCCTTGGTGTGTTAACTCAGCTGATAAACATGGACATCAAAGTAACATCACCAATCACTACTACTCTGCAGCCCCCCCCCGAACATTTTTTTGGTCACGCCGGCCACAATGGAAGTAATGTCTGCACCAACTCGGTTTAAAATCCCAATACAGAGTTTCCTATCCGTGCTGCAGGAAATTTGGTGCACTTATTTGTCGACTTGTGACTGTTGTGATGGTACATTGTGTGATTCCTTTATTATTGTAATCCTTTCGTACTAAATGTCGAGCAAAAAAGGAAAGTGGTGCCATATGGATTTACATGTATCATGGAATGTATGGTGTTCCACAGGGTTCAATTCTGGGGCCTCTGCAGTTTTCATTGTATCTGTTGCCCCTAGTTTCTATCGCTGCGGTGGTTGCTTTTAAGTATCATAACTGCATGATTTATGCCATATAGTCGAACACAACTATCTATCTAGCAAAAGTAAAGGAACACTTCCTTAAGCTGCATGGAAATTGGGAACACAACACTTCATGAATTCAAGGGGAAGAGAGCCATATCCTATTAAAAGGCCACTCTCCCTGTTCATTTTGTTCACCTATAGGCTAACTATGTCTTGAATTTAAAAAAAAACAAAAAAAACATCTATACATCATATTTTATTTTTCAATATTCAATGTTTTATTTTGGTAAATGTACATAAGGACCTAATGGGGTTCAGTACCTCCATAAAGGTTGTGAACCACACATTTAGAGGTAAATAATGAAGCGAATCACAAAGCAAACTCCTCGATAATGAATGCTTACTATTCTGAAAAGGTGTAGTAGGCTACATTTTAGCAGAGTTTAATCACAGCAGTGGGCTTGGTCCTGCCCCTGTGGAAGGAGCAGCTCGTTGAGTGATAATAACCTCACCACATGGCAAGGTTACTCTTCGGAAACCCACAGGAATGAGTAGGACATGCAGAGTTTGCATAATTGCGTCTCGTTTATCGAGATAGTGGGACTTTAATTCCTTTAGGTCAGTCCAGTAATTGCGTTTGGACTCTATCTGGGATCAACCCAACCTTTTACCCCAGCATCACAAGCCCCGTGGCAAGCCTAGCAGAACTTAATGCCACAGGTTCGGGCCCTTGATGGAGGCTGAAGGTCTGAGGCTGAGTGAAATTACAGTATTCAGCCACCTGAGCCTGCTTTGAATGTCAGCCATTGACTGGCTCATGAAAAGTGTGCGGGCAATGTGGAGTTAAATGTCAAGTATTGCTTTTTACAATAATTGCCTTCAGCGTCCTTGGAGGAGCTGCTGTATGTCGAGGCTGATTAGAAACGGCAGCTTCTTGAATCTGACCAGCTGATGAGCAGATGGGTGTTGAACTCCAGTGAGTGCTCAAACAAAACTGTTGCCAGGGAGGAGCAAGCTGGAAGGTCATTTTACGATGAAACACATGTTTCGGAAAAATTCTGTCACCACCACAGTAAGCGGTTAAGAAAATGGATGGATGGATGGATGGACTGTTACATAACTTTTTTTTTTTTAATTTATGGAGGTGGGGAAACTTTTATTTGCAACTATTGTATAAATGATGCCATTTTCAGGAGAAAATGTCTCCCTAAATAACTGGTTGCAGAAAAACCACACTGCTGTCTGTTGAGACTTCTCCCCATAGATCTGACATGAATATCAATGCTGCGTCTGGCTTGCAAGTTAAAACTGCATTAACATGCAAGCGATTGCGTCTTCACCTGGTTGTCTTTATCGCAACAGAGAAAATTGTTTATTTTTGTGAAAATAAATTAATACACTAGAAACTTAATTAACTTGTGATCCTCTCTAGAGATTCAGTAGAAGCTCATTTTGTGGATTTATAATCAACCCCCACACACGTAGCCTCAATATCTCTTAAGTTTAACTTTATTATATTTTTTTAGCACAGCTGACTCATCACTTCCTTTTAGAGTGAATATACAATTTATCATTATAAACAGGGGTTCAAAATCGAATCGGCTGCGCTCACAAAAATGTTTCAGAACCAAAAACATGAAACACAAACAGGCTAAACTTTTATTTGCACTAAACTGACATATACCTCAAACAAGATTTGGCAATTAGTACCCACAAGAAAGTAGTTTTTAAATTAAATGTATTAATTAAAGTACAATTTGCGCAAATAAGTAGACCCCGAAAAAAATAAACAAACTGACAACTTGTTAATTCCAGGCCTAGCAGACATGTTGCTATCCATAACAGTCATGGAGGTCATAGAAAATACTAGATGTACTTTTTATTTATTTATTTATTTATTTTTTTGTGTGTTGCATTACTTTTTTTGCATTACTTCATTTAATTAAATTGAAGACATTGTAATCTATACATTCTATTACAACCTTACTTTCATGTTGTGAGTTAAGCACGTATTCTACAGAAAACATGTCAAAATTTTGAAAATTGTTCTTACGTTCATTGAGATATTGAATATGGTTTTCTATAAAAGTGTTATGACTCAACAAACGATGACGCGTTTCGTTATTTGAGTTAAGAAAATCAGAGTAAAACCTTCAAATAAAAAACTAAAACTGAGCATCACAGGACAGAGCAGACCTAAAGCAAGGTCAAAGACAAAGAATCGTGAGTGCTTCACAACCAAACACAATTGTGAACTAATGAAACCAAAAATCGGAAGTAGGACTCAATGACCCCTGGCTGCCGACAATGCTTAATGATTCTCCTCGCTCAGTGCTACTGGGGAGAGCGGTGATTGAAGTACACATGCGGCTTCACCATCTGGAAAGGCTCTTAAGATCGGCAAACACCGTCTCACAGAAGATAGACCCCAATCCCTGCTGCTGCAGACCTTGAACCACTTCCAAGTTCCCTTCTTGAGGGGATATAATTCTCAAGACTAGAGGCAGTTACTACCTGCGTAACGGCATGAACTGCAACACGCTACGAGATGTCAGGTAGGAGGTCCATCATGTTTGTTGGCCATTCCCAGAGGGTACAGATATAAAAAGCAGCAAGGAACACGAGGAAAGTAAGACCTTCAACTTTTACCATTTATTTTTGGGAGAAGTGCCAAAACAGAAGAAAGTGCTCTCAATCCATCCACCAGTCACCTCTTCACTTACTACAATCCAATCTGGATCTCTCACCAGCAGCATGTTTTACTCTCATAAACATGTACCTGTATTCATCTGCCGACTAAATCATGACATGAGACAAGAGAACCTTACGTTACCTGGCAGATGGATGGTTTTGTTTTCTGTAGGATGACTGGATGGATATGCGGTATTATTACTACTCCAGGCCAATCGTATCCATGAGTAGGAGAAAAACGCAGAGGTCTCGTGGGATTACACACGTGCATTCTCAAGCTTATGATCAGGTTATAAGGCTAGTGCCTCATCACTAGCATTTTTCTAGTAATCAATAATGTGTATTGTGTATAGCGTTACCTTTTTACACAGAAAGACAACAACCTGGGGCAGGATTCAGTTGCATGTTTACAGCATTGGTGAAATGCACAGAACACACGTCGGCAGCAACATTGTTCAAAGCAGCAACATTCACAACGGAGCAAAGTTACCCTAACCCTTCACTTGTTGAAATATATATTTGTGGCTCAAACCTGCTACTTATTAGATACGGATCTCTGTCTCCAGTCTGTCTAGACAGAAGAGCAACATTCATTGATTTTCTTATTAATTCCTTTTGTGTTGATTGGATGAACTGGAATAGTAAAATGGCCAGTTTGTCGTTGGACTTGGATATAAAATGTAGCCAATATATTGATTATAGTACGTGTATCACTTAGCCTATCAATCAATCAATCTTTATTTATATAGCACCTTTCATACATTAAAATGCAATTCAAGGTGCTGAACAATTAAACCATCCATAATACAATACAAAGATAAACCACTCATCCCCCACCATCCCAAACAGATTTATATCCTTTTAATTTAGGTTGGTACTGTTGTACTAACATTTGGAGGAGGAGGAAGTGTCTAGTAGTTGCATTATAGTCTATAACTAGAACTGCAGTGGTTTATATTATTTTTATGTATTTGTATTAATTATTATTATTATTATTATTATTATTATCAGGACAGTCGAGGTGTCCTGCTAACAGTTTTATAACTGAAATGGCTTGTGTTAAAAGCAACATTTAAGTTAAATGTGTGAGTTGTTTGTAAAATTGTCAGTAATGACTAGTTATTAAAAAAAAAAAAAGTTACATTTAAGTCAATCATATGCCAAAAAAAATGAAATAAAATGAAAAATATGGTATCGATGTTATCCCTAATGTGCATTTTGTATGTGTATTAACACGTAATAAAAAAATAATCTCCCTCCAGAATCTTTCAAAATGAACGTTTGTCCTTTCAAGCCATCCAAGATGTCAGCAAAGACGCTTTCCCACCACCTGCAAATCCTCACTGCGAGGGCCTGGACAGCTGAAAGACCACAACACAATATCAAGACATGTTGTGAGAGCTAAGAACCGTGTGATCTGCAGCTCAAAGGACAGCTTCAAGCAGCTTAACAGTAGCCCAGTCAGCAAATGTGACTTGGAACTAGGAAGACTTGACACCAAGTTTGACACGATGAGTGGCAGTAAGAAAAATTAAATAAACCACATCTGAGTCTATGAATGGAGATTTAAAACTGGACGCACATTAGCTTTTGATAAACAATTTGTTGTTTAGACTCTTGTCTTGAAATTAGAAAATGCACTCCTTACAAAAAAAAAAAAAATCTTGTTGTGCATTATTATTTCATTAATTTAAAAAAATGGCACCCGCGGCAGAGCCACTGTCAAGACGAAGCATTACTGTAAAACAGCACAGTTACTCTTCAACCACTATCCTTTGGATTGTGGTATGGGCCATAACAAGCTGAAGCATTGACAAGATGACCTTGGTGTTTCTTGCAGTGACGGCTAGTCAATAGAGGAGGCTGGGTAAATAAACAGTATATTGGTAATGATGAGTAATGTTGTGTCATTCATCTCTGTCATCCGTTTCAGTGATGCAATATACGACCTGGGGCCCAAATATCCTTCCCCATTGACTCTCTGTAAAAATCTGACAGGAATGCAAGCGAGCAACATTCCACCACACTAACTCCTGGACTTCATATCATCAGACTGGCAGCTCTGTCTCCATAGATCGACAGTATCTCTCAATGTTTGTGGATTTCACTCCGCAAGTTTATTTTTTAAAATTGTTTCACAAAAAAAGTGTGGACACTGTTTCTGTTAGATAAACAGTGCCAAAAGAAAAAGTGCCAAAAGAAGTGAAGTCTTTCCATTGAACAGTGACACATGTATTACATTCTCAAAGTCCCTGTAAAGTGAAAATAATTATATAGTAATGTCTTAAATTTGACACACCACAGATAAGTGTCAACAAGCCTGATACATTTGAATGAATAAAAAAAAATAAACATGCCAAGTATATAAAATGAGGCTTCAAAATTGTGACAAATTGAGACATTGTCTCAGATGCCATGGGCATGTTCCTTGGAAGCTCTGGAAAACAGTGCCCCGCTCAGCTTTCAGATGCATTCACACGTCTAGCATCATTTTTATGGCCACACATTGCTGGAAATTTGATCAACAAAAATACAGTATATCCGCCCCCATAAATTTTGCTGGGTTTTCCATGACACAACGGGGAGGCAAAGCCATTAAGCTAACTCACGGGCTAACAGGCTTCTGGATGCTGCAGATTGATTCAATACATCAGAGCCACTATTTCTCTTGGTGTTATATTGTGTGTGTCCACATAACAGAGACACCACAGGGAAATGTAACTGTTAATTAAACACAGCAGCACATGTTATTCAGCCTGTTGCTCACATTACATGACAGATATTTGGGCACATGTATTCTGCTAGTTACAATTTATGTTTTAGCATATTATGGTAGCCTGAATAACACAAAATAAATCCATCCATCCATTTTCTTGACCGCTTATTCCTCACAAGGGTCACAAAATAAATAAAACCTGGAATTTATATTACCATTTCCACCTGATCTGAAAATTGTGGTATTGGGGAAAGATTAATTTTCTCGATGTAGGCATAGCTAGCTACTAGCTAAACTAGTACTACTAAAAATGGTATTTGATCTCCACAAGCACCACCTTTCCACATGCTCCCCCCGCAATTATAGTGAAACATATATAATATATTTCAGAAACAAATCTTTAAAATCACTTTACAGGGTCTTCAAAAGCAATTGGATTTTAGGTAAGGGGTTTAGACAGACCCCTCAGGAGGACATCAACCCCGCAAAGCTTTTAGGGCCGTTTAATTTCCAATTACTCATTCTTCTCTCAGTGAAGAATGACATTAAAAATATGCATGCTGTCTCTACCTAGGGACACCAAAATGACTGTTAGATAGTTGATTAATTAGGTGTGTGGCCTAATTACTACGGCAGGACAGCGGATAGATGCTGATTCTCGGTGTCCCTGATTATGTGCTGTTTGTGCTGTGGAAGGGGCCATTTGTCACTATCACCACGGAAGCTGGAGGACTTCCCAAAATACTTAGTGGGTGCATGCGTATGGTAGTTTGTGAAAGACATACAAATGCAAGCGAACGGAAGGGACTCTGGAAAATTGTCGTCTGTATAACAATGTGGCTTGATGAGCTAGTTGCAATTTAAAGAGATGCAAGGGAATAACAATAACATACAGTGTGCTGTTTAACTTGTGGTTACACTTATATTTTCATATACAAAGCACTTTTCTCCTCCTGAATTCTTCATCAACTCTCTGCCGTCGCCATATTTCATTTGTATTGCTGCTGCCCGAAGCCCTGCCTCAGCTTTCGTTGGCACTCTGCCCTCGACAAACTTGGCATGGTCCTGTCCAATTAGGCGCTTTGCTAAGATAGATACTGTGTTGGCTTTTTTTTTTTTTGCTGCTGCTGACAGACCCCATCACCCAGAAATAAACATAGAAAACAGCTGAAGCTTTCTCTCTGCCTCAGGTAAGCAAGTTAGGAACTTGCAGAAGAGTTTCACCCAAGATGGTCATCATCGAAAGTGTTGTGTTAAATTATGGCCTTTTCAAAAGTCAGGTTTCTGCAGCTCAAACTCTAAGGACTTGTTTCTCCAAAGCAGTATATGCTTGGGTGTTTTGGTGTGTCTAACTAAAGGGTGGCAAAAGAGGTTGGTAAGTTAATAGGTGAGCAAAATTTGATGTAACCTCACTTCACTGAAGCTTGATCATGTTTTTGAGCCTCGTGTGTCTCGAGTCCCGGCGAATGTCAATCCAAAAATTGTCATAGCGTTATATACGATAAACCAATTAAAAAGTAATTTAACTGTTAAATTACTTTCTATTTTCACATTCATGTTTGCATTCTGTTCCCCATCCACATCTAAACATTAGTAGACATGTTTGGTCATACCAGAACTAGAACTACTTCCTGTTTCTGTGTCTAAGAATCATGGGAAATGTAGTCCTACTCGCTTATCTCCGTGATCGCAGTCACACCCACTGCAAGCGGAGATTTTCTGGCGGCATGTTTACAACGTTATAATGTGGGACCGGTGCGAGGTAAACGGCACAGAAAAAGGTCCGATAATGGTGAGTGCAATGGACTTGTTTAGCACTGTTCAACTGTCAATCAAGATAGCATTAGCTAAATTAATAACATAACCAGTGACCACCGGTAAACGGAATGACTATGGATTAAATTTGTTATAAATATGTATAATATAAATAGTGGTAGAGTGGTTGTCTGACGACCACTAAGGTTGTGGGTTCGATCCCAGGCCATTGTGACCATTGTTGAAGTATCCTTGAGCAAGATACGACCCCCGAGTTGCTCCTGATGATGTGTCATCAGTTGGTGAATGAGTAGTCGAATATAAAGCGCTTTGAGAGACGTGTAAGGTGGAAAAGCACTCTGTAAATGAAGTACCATTTACCTTCAAGAGTTGAATCAATTGGCTGCACTAGTCATTTCCGTGAATGAAATTCAACAGTGAATACTCGATACAGGTACACATTTTCAATTATCCATTGAAATGTTGTGATGTTTCACGTCCGTTTTGTCCACAGTGAACTAAATCAGGTTTAAATCAGGTTAATATAAAGGAAACTTAAAAACTAAATGATTGATATTTGCTTTCATGCCGCCTTCTTTTTGTAATGTGGGTGCAAACGTTTTCCAGTCTGCCCTGAATCCGCTTTTTATTCATGGGAAAACCTTGATAGAGTGGGAAAACATGTCAGATCTCAATGTGTGAGACGTCAGAACATACAAGTCAGGAGGCATTTGTGGGTGAGTGCTGGTCGAACCGTTGTGAGCATTTTGGCCTCTGGGACTTGGCAGCAAACTGATATTCACTGTAGGCATCATTAACGTTCCTGTTAGGCTGTTTTCATTTGTTGTGTGGATACTTACATTTCATTACCATAATGTCTAGATTATAGACCACAACTTTTGTCCCATCGTTAACCTACTAAATTTGTCAATGATCTGAATGTTTTTACATTAATTTTAAGCATTTGGTTGCAATACACACTGTACTTTTGTCATAAATGCTCACTGAAACTTTCAACATGTCACTGCCAGTAATAGTAGCTAGCTTATTGCTAACATACAAAAGTAAATGCTTCTATGATAGACACGGTAGTTACAGTTAAACTTAAAAATAGAAAATTAGAAGTGCTGCTTGCCCTGGTTTGGTTTCGCTGACTCTGTGCTTGGTTATCTTGACATCATCAATCAGTTTTACGTTGCAGCGCATATGTGTAATTCGTGTGTAAGTCGTAGCGTTTTTAGCATTCAGGCTGTTTTCTTCTTGAAAACAGGGAGCGGATGAACCTCTTAGTGGCTAATGAATCGGACCGTTTGCGGCTGATTAATTACTGTGTAATTTGGCCAATTTTACTTGCCAAATTAACATCACTGAACTCACTGAAAATCATTAATCCCGCCATCATTTCCCTGCCAGTTATGCTTGTCTGTGTTGCAGAAGCAGCAGGCTAAGCAAGATGGCCTAGGCACCCAGCTCCCTGACTCGATCCATCAGTTCTTCCTCAGGGATCACATACATATCCACAAAACATATGCCGGAGGCATGCAAATTATACTATTACAGCTGTCAAGAGGAAATGTAGTTTTTATGAGCTTTGACAGAAACCACGGGTAAGCAAACACTCCCTGGAAACTCAAGGACGTGTGAATGGAGACACATTACACGGGTTAAAGCTGCTTTGAAAGCATGGGGCCAACTTTACTTTCTTATGCAAGGAATCATAATGCAATGCAATTTTATTTTTGCTGTCACTTTTGTCAGCATTGCCCCAGTTGAGTTTTCTCATGAGGAGTTGGGATGAACAATATTAAAAGTAAGTCTCATAATACACATTTGGGGATTTTTGTGCATCTTTTGTCACTATGAGCATTAAGAGAATGTGCTGATGGAAGGAAAACAAGGATACTGGAGGACAATCGGATTGGTGTTCCATGTAGCATGCTTAAAAAAAAAAGAAGAAGAAAAAAAAGACCAATTTAAACATGAGGTACCAAAGATGGGGCATTTACAGCAGATGGGCATAGATTGAAGTGTGCGTGGACGGGAAGGCTAAACCCACCAGTGATAGCCTTGAAGGGGGGAACGTACACGAAATTGAAACCATCAAGCACAACGATGCTGTCCTTGGTATGCTGTTACCTGCAAATGGAGAAGATCTTGGAAGGAGTTTCATCACGAATGACCCCTGAAGATCATGCAATGTCTGAAGATCCGTGATGCGGGAAGACGTGAGAAAAAAGATGCAAGGTTGCTGTCGTCCTTTAGGAGAGAAGGAGCCTGGCGTTGCTATATGTCAGACTCTAAACTCGCAGGACACATTGCGGCGGTATGACTGCAATGACAGAGGTACCAACATTACATTTGTATGAAAACAAAGAAAATTACTACTTTAAAAAAAAAAAAAAAGACTACTAGATATTTTCACATATTTATTGCTCTTCTTCCTCTTTCTCACCTGTTGACAAGTCCACCACGTGGGTGTACAAAATCTGGTGTATTATGTATTGTGTTAGCACAAGTGTAGCAGCACATTTGAGTGGATTAAAGGTCAAAATAACAAACTGTTCTGTTTCAAACACTATCACCTCTACAGTATATTTCGATTGGCTGCCCTTCTAGGAAATCTAAAACGCTCAATATAGAAATGCAGGCTCTGCATCTGGATGCAACTGTATCGACAGGTTTTGATTAAAGAACAAATGTGAATATCTGCCACATACACTCCATTAAATGTTTTTAGTTTTCTCCTGAAACCTTTCATGTGTGTGTGTTTGTATTACCTAACACTGAAAAGTGTGGTCTATAAGCCACACTGTTTCTTGAGAAAAATCTAACACTAACAATATTGCTAGACTTTACACGGATCTGATCGGCTGGATATTTTATATTCTATGCAAAATCAGTGACTTGGCTGTAGTGTCTTAATTAGTCTCCACGAAATACGAATTACGTTATATTTAATCTTTCCCAGCATTTTTGAAGAATTTATTTAATTTTTTTCCTTGGACAGTATTTTACTTGACATTAATTATACGTGGGTTTTCGCTATTCATGGACCAGTTTTTAATTAGACATCTTGCTCCATCTTGAAATCGAATCTGTGATTGATTTGTGTTTTTGTTTATTTTTTTATTGTCGTTGATCGGCCCCCCAAAAAAAAAAAAAAATCGGGATTGTGTAAAGCAGTGGTGTCAGACGTACGGCCCGCGGGCCGGATCAGGCCCGCTAAAGGGTTTAATTCGGCCTGCGAGGTAATCTTTATAAGTACCTAATATAATTATATGAGTAATGTCAGACAATTAATCAGACGGACAAAATCAAAACGTATGAATTCTTAATTTCACCAGCAATTATCAGATGAGCAATGGAACTTTAGCACAGAATTTACCTGGATGTCATTATTTTACGTGCAACCTAAAGTTATGGTTTGTTCAAAAAAAATAAAAATACCAACATAAATATGCTGAACATGACACACATTCAGCTACTAGTAACACAAACACATGACATGGATTAACTTCCTATAACTTCATTAACTGCCCCACACAGTGAATGCATTCTTGGAACGTGTCGCCGCGCTCCATTTGCATTTGTGTAATATTTTTTGGAACGGTATACGGTAGAGTTGAGCCCCACTATTTTGGGTTGTATTCCATGATTTTGCCAATCCGGACCACAACTGTGCAAATGCACATTCTAAAACTCATTCTTAGTGTGTGTCTTTTTTCTATGAACTCTTTCTATTTCCATCCATCCATTCATTCTAAATCTTGTTTGTCCTCATTAGGGTCGTAGGTGCAGCTGACTTTGGGTGAGAGTTGGGGTACACTGTGAACTGTTCACCAGCCAATGGCAGAGCCCAAATAAACAAGCATTCACATTCACACCTGAAGACTATTTAGTGTCTTCAATTAACCTTTTTTTTTTTTTTTTTGTAGGAGGAAACAGGAGCACCCAGTATACAAGCAAGAGGGAAAGATGCAAACTCCACAACCTCGAATGTCAGATGTATAGGACAAATATGCTAAATACTTAATCATCATGCCACCTGTCAGAGATCCTATGATGCTGAAATTGACTGGACACAAACTATTTGGAACTGACGTCAGAAGAAATGTGTTACTTGTATGTCTAATATTGCATGAACAAAAACAAGCAAACAAACAAAAACAAACACTACGAACGTATGGCATTGTGACAATAATAATTATATGTTTCAATGGCTGGCACAGTAAGCTACAGCCCAGTGAGCACAGAAGCATTTGGTAGGATTGGACTGATAACAGAGCGGTAAGAGAGGCCAAAGACAGCCTGAAAGCATGAAGCAAAAGAACAGGAACAAAGCAGGGAGAAGAAATTGAGAGTGTCACAGCTCCACCCAGTGGTTAATGAGTTTCTTTTTGTGCTTAATTGCAAGAGCTGCGTGTGGCTTTGAGTAAGGACAAGACTGTGCACTGACAGGAACAAGGTATTTATGGGCAGCTTATGGTTATTACTGCTATACAATTGACAGCTAGAGCAACATTCCTCCAAAGATATCAGCTAAATATCAGCTAGGTGAAAAGTTGACATTTGTTAAGATAGAAAATTTGCATTGGGGTGACATTCAATGGATGAGGAGCACAATATGACATCTCTCAATTCTTTCTCTCTAAATTGTTGCTTTATAAGTAGGAAATTGTCACACAAAACAGTATGTAGCATGTTCACCCATTCACACGCCAATAGTCGGCTGCAGCCACGTAGGTCGCTGCCAAGTTCACTGGGAGCAAATCGGGGTTTCAGTGTCTCACTCAATGACACTTCAATATGATCACCAATATGATCAAACCCACAACCTCACGGGAGACGTCCACTCTACCACTGAGCCACGCCGCCCCCATCTTTTGTTACCTCCCCTTTTATGAATACCTGTCCGTGAGCGAACTGTTCTGACCACTGAGACGTCAATAGTCAGTACTCACATTTTAAAACCTGGGGATCAATAGTCCACTACTACCGATGATAGTCGTCATGGTAACAAAACTGGATTTGCCACTGGCCCAGCAGTACAGTGGGTGGGGTAATAGTCACTCACTTGCATGGAATGCCATCTCAAAAGGAGCTAATTTCATCAAAACAAAATAGAGTGTGAAAAGTTGTATAATTCATGTATCTTGGGGCATTTTTGATGAAACACATACTGTATATGTTGTTAAGATACCAGGAAATTCTTGTTAAGATACCAGGAAAAATTGCATAATGTAGCTTCTTGGCTGATAATAGTGGGAAAAATAACTACCACAACAGAGTAGGAGCTGCACTTAAGACCTTATTTTTAGTGCCTAAAATAGAGGTAATAGAACATGAAAATGCAGCAACAGGTCAAGATAATAGAGCATTGTACACAGAGTAGCTGAAAGATTATTTTGTATAAAACAGAATCATCACAAAGGCAGACGTGCAGAAGATTCTGATCAGAAGAGAAAAGACAAGGAAAATCTGGAAAAAAAGGGGCTGATTATCTTCCATTACTTCATTTACAGTACAATGACATGATTCAGAAGATAGAGCTTTGTCCTTAATGGATGCCCTCATAAAAATGAACATTTTTTTTTAAATTCTAAAAAAAAAAAAAAAGCCACTGTCACAGCAATAAGACCCCATTCAGTAATCTTTGTTTATATAACTGATCCACAGTTGACATTGAGTTTTCTCCGCGTCTGGATTCCTTCCACAAACATATATGAGTGCAGAGTGTAATCTACCTTGGAGAAGCTCTGTTATGCTATGAACCTCAACAGGATAAGCAGTAGTGTCACGATGGGGGGTGTTGGAGGCAGGACCCAAATGCAGGGGGCAACAAAAACGGGGCAAGGCAGGGATGTAAAAAGTAAAAAAGGGGTTTAATTAACAAAAAGGCAAACGAGGTACTCTGAAAATAACAAAATTAACAAGAGCCATAAAATAGACTAAAGCAACAAAAATAGGAGGGGAAACAAGACATGGCATGGAAGACAACATGGGATGACTAGACAAAAACAGCAACAATGACTCAACAAGAACTGAAAGAAAGCAGGGTAACTAAATACACAGGGTAACGAGAAAACAACAGACACCTGGGCAAGATACAAGAGGCTTGGGGAGCTGATTGGTCAACACACTGGGAAGGGAAGACACACTCAGGTGGACGTGGTTAGACATAACGGGACAAGGGAAGAGACAAGGAAAACATGACAAATAACCAAAAGAAAACAAAATCTCATCCCCACAAAACCAAAACATGACATAGAGAAATGGACAGATGGTGGTCAAAGGTGTAAAAATAACTTGGACATCATGGAGTCAAACTTGATTTGATAGACATCATGTGGACCAGGGCTTTGACTTGGCATGGAATCAGCCTCACAATGACCCAGTAGGATATATGCCAGACACAGGAAGGCTTGAAAGCATATTTTCACGGCTCGAACATGTGTCTTTGTTTAGGCGTTGGAAAGATGGTAGATGAAGTTACATCCATTTTCAGATCATAGTAGTGATATTTGATTGACACTTGAGTGCATTCAGTGGATACACCCACAGTATTTGAGAGTGGAGAGGATGTCTTGTTTTTCATGATGTTGAAGCCTTTTTTATGTATATATATATATAGTTAATCAAATTGACGGGATTATCAAGGACACGCTTCTCTATGGTGCGGAGAAGATTTATTTATTTTCACTTCACAGGGAATTTTAGGGATGTTTAAATTAGGTTCCATTGTTTTAGTTTCAAATTCAGAAAAAAAATGTATATCAATGTCAATTTCATGACTAATGGATATTTCAGTGCTGGTCATCAATGTGATGGGTGAATGGATGGACAGTTAGAACTATACTTTTTATGCAACACATATTGTGTTGCTTTTTAGCTATTGGGTGCTATATGATTATGACTTACAGACTGTGTAGACCCGCAAATTGGATCTGGTAATTTTACACAGAAATTTCCTTGCTTGAAAGAGTGATATGTTTCATACATATGCATGAATGGGTTATTCTCTTTTTCATACCGCTGGGATTCCTCCTCTTTTTCTCTTTGACAGATATTACAACGGGTGACAGATTGCTGCCTGAAATGTGAAACCAAGGACTCACACACACTCTGTGATTATGGACTGCACGGGACAAGCTGCTAAAGATATTGCAGTGACCAAAGTGGATCTGGCATATTTGACATTGCTATGATAAGATGTATGCCAACCAGACAGGAGCTGCAAATCCAATCTGTCTTTTCCTACATTTTGCAAAAAGAGGAAGACATTTTGGTTGGCACAAATCTCTTTGGTGTGCTTGGTCCATTTTAGATGGAGTCTAATTGAAGGACTACTGTGAGTTTGTTAGCAAGCAGCTCATGATCATAGCAACAATATCAAGTTTGTTCATGTAAAATTGCATCACACATGGATGGCAAGGCAACAATGAGACTTATTGTCTGCAGTGTATAGTTCCTGTGAGGAGTTTACAACTGTTACCTAATCAATTGTATCCCTCAGTCATAAGAAGTCAGACAAAAAAAGGGGGGAACATTTACAGGAGAGAGCGATGCACAAACAAGCACATTTTTAAAATGTCCTGAATTAGATACTCTCAATTCCCATAGCACCCACCAGTAATCATTAGCCCAGCAGAGCATCTGACAGCTCATCCCCAACCGCTGCAAATTCTCTGCTACATCATTGCTGCTGTTTGCTGCCTGTATGTTTGCTTACTCAAGCACAGACCAAACATTCTGATAAGCAGCTGAAACAGAGCCCATGAGGTGCTGAGAAGTAAAAATGGCCTCAGGTATTCAGAATTCATCAGTAACGTTTGACACTGTAAGGTTCAGGATGGGGAGGGACGGAGGAGGACAATGGCCAAGGTAAAATAGAATCTAGGAGACAAGAGGACAGAGAAATGTGAGGGGTTTTTTTCAGTGTCTTTATAGAGTGATTAATGATGAGCGAAAGGAATTCCGACATAGCAGCAGAGCCATGGGGATGTGCAAGTTGAAAAAACACTATGCCCTCTGAAAAGGTAGGCCTCGTGTCAGCAGAGAATCAGGCCACTAGAAAATCATCCCGCTCAAGTCAGACACTTCTTTTCATTCAATTGCTCAAATCATTAGCCTGTAAAAAATGACAGAATACACAATAAAGTAAAAAGAAATGCAAAATACACAAAGTACAAAGCTAATTTAATGAATAATAATAATAATAAAAAAAGTGATTGCAAGATCCATCATCATGTTAAAGACAAGAGTTAATAGTTGAACTCAAACAACGAACCATGTAAGGTTTTTCTTCAACAATGTGTCTCTTGCAAAAAAATAAAAAAATTCTACCCATAAACTGGGTCCCCTTAGGGGTCAATGTAAGATAAATCCATTGACAACATATTGGTGCTGATGTACAACTTCTGCTCATATTACAGCAAAAAATGACAGAATCGGAATGTCACACAAGCATAAAGCCTAAAATGTGGTTTGTGTGGACTCAGCATATGACACAGAGCTGAGGATATCAATCTTGTTTACAACAGACGCCAACCACGTCGTCTATGGATTTTATTGGCAAGTGCATGCTAGCAGCAACAACGTATTTTCTGCCTGCTCATTTTTGCTACTGTAGCAAGTGTCGCCTTTAACTTTATGTTTTATGATTGCACAGCTCTGACAGTATTATTATAGTACTTCAGTATTATTCAGTATTATTTTTCAGTATTATTCACCATGAATGTCATTTTCCAGACTGCTTTAGGCTGGAAATAACCCAATATATATAACCATGAGATTTGATTGCATTAAAAATAAATAAATAAATAAATAAATAAATAAATAAATAAATAAATAGTGACAATTTTTCATTCTTATTAAAATAAAACAAGTTTATATAGTTAACGGAGACTCCAGTAGAAAAGTTCATGTACTGTAGAGTCATTGAGAATGAATCATTCATTCGAGGAACTCGTTGCATGTTCATACTTGATGACCTTTAAAACTTTTACTTTGTAACAATAAATTTTACGTGAAGGAAGCGCGCAATATTTATTATGTATAGTCCTTGTACTAAGTGGGCCATAGAAATATTTCACTTAGTTCAACACTTGGCATGTTACATAAGCAAAAGATGGATGAATGGCGCACTTGGCTAAAATGAAAACATATTTGTTTATGCGCCATAGTTGAGTGCCACAAGATGTGTCCTGTTTGCTCTTGAGAGGAAAAGATTTGTTTCAAACACATGGATCCTATGTCTTAAATCCTCCATGTAAAAGGTTACATTCATAATTGGCATTCCAGCGTGAAGAGTGCGCACATACTTATAAGGTACCGTATAGTTTATTAAAGGGGGCGAGAATGGCAGTTCAGGGAGTGACAGAGCAATCTGAACGCAGCCTTGGTTAAAGAAGATTTATGATTTCTCGTGGGCAAGTGTTCAACAAAGATGCTTGCCAATAGCGCAAGATGGCAACACCACCAAAGTCATATTCATAGCAGTATGGAAGAATTAGCTGCAGTGTTGGGATGGAAAATTAGAATGGCTCTACATCATAGCTTTAACTAAATGGCATGTGGTTGCTATTTGGTGGTTTACATGATGGGGATATGACATTTACTCACCAGATAACCTTGAGAGCTAGTTGCATTTACCACAAGACAGAAATGAAATGTAACCTTACAAATCCATCTTGCTCGCCCTCAAGTTGATAAAATGGTGACCAGTGGTTCTCAAATGGGAGTCTGCTAGTGCCCCTGGGGATACTTGATATTTTAATTTTAAATTATATTGTTTATTTGAATTATAATGCGGTTATTTCTAACTTTATATCTTTTCCGAAATAGTTCTACAAATATGACTACAAACAGTTCCAAAGTTTAATAAATCAGACACTCATTACTCTTTTTCTTATCTTTTTTTTTCCATCCAAAAAAAAACTTTCCACAGGTTAGGAGGTGCTTAACTCATTCAGTGCCATTGACGGCTATACACGTCAAAGATCCATTTTTACTGGGCCGGCAGTGAATGAGTTAATGGTTATGAAAAAATAATCACTTGACAGCTCTAATTTTTGTTAAAAAAAAATAAATACATAAAAGTATAAGTACTCTTACACCCCCTTGTGGCCGTTTTACAGGAAATATAAATTAGAAGCAGAAAATTGCAATTTAATTCATGCAATTTTAAGGTAAAATACTATATTGGGATATATGTCTTCATTTAAAATGATCTGTTAATGTTTTATGGAGGAATTTTTTTTTTAAATCACATTTTTAAAGTAATTAACTGATTAAAATAAGAGGAGGATGAGCGAGTGTGAAGTGGATCAAAAAATGTTCAAGATGTGCTTTCTACAATAAATGTAGAAAGAATTAACACACAACAGGTGTTCTCCAAAAAAAAATGTTGAAAAAGCCTTTTTGATTAGGTGATAATCGAAATTGTAAGACATGATTAACTCATTCAGTGCCATTGACGGCTATACACGTCAAAGATCAATTTTTACTGGGCTGGCAGTGAATGAGTTAAGTGAAAAATATATATAACTGTATATATTGCACATGGTGTACATCAATGAAAAAAAGTCCAACCAATTATCAGCCTTTGAGAAGATTAATACAAAACACTTCTGCATTTGGTCTCTAAATTGTAAAACTATACGCTATGTCCATAAAATTCAGTCTTTATTCTCTGAATATTTGGACTTTATCCTCATAACTACTATGTTCAAAAGTGGCTCTAAGGTAGAATATCAGAATCAGAGCCATTGAAGACATGAGAAGGAGGCGATGTGGAGAGAAAGAGAAAGAGAAAGAGAGGAGGCGGCAGGGAGGCTATCTGCGGGGCTGGTGTGCAGATGAAAATTGATTTATTGTGGCTCTGATGAGGAGCGGCAAGCCAGGAGACAGTGGGTGCTCTCCAGGCCCTTATTGCCGCAACATAAATGAAAAGGAATCCCCTACCCAACTCCCGTTGTAATTGATACTGAGACCTCCGCAAAGACCTTTGGAGTAGAAATGTATCAGCATTGCTTCCTATCCCCACATAAAGTAGCAAACGCTTTTACAGCATTGACGTCCTTTCCATTAATATTCGAAAAGATTCTGATGACCCTCTTAAGATTCACTGCAAACCAATACAGGGTCACAATCAGCGCCCATTTTTTGGTGAAGGAAGAAAGCAGTGCATGACCTTTTCAGAGAGTGTTTAGCACCCCTACTGTGTGACATTTAATCATACACATGAAGGAAAGCACTCACCAGTTACTGTAAGCCTGACTGGAAGTGTTGTGGCCCATTTGAATGAGACACAATTTCAATTAAGCTAAACCAGTTTTGCTGGGTGTCAGGTGAATGTTGGTGCTCGAAACGAAATAACTTCATCGTCGCTTACAGTTCACGCTGCACAAGCTTAAGCACCATAGTAAACAAATCCACTTTTACAATTACACTTTTATGTGGGCTTTAAGCTTTGACAAGAGAGGAATTTACAAAGGGTACCAAAAAAAGGACTGTGGGGCATGTTGTGGTGGCTTAAGGCAGAAAACTGTTCAAGGTTGCTCAGGATTTTGCAGTTGTCACTTTTAAAAGCCACCATTGACCGGAAAATACTTCTAAACATCGAGCAGTACACAGTGACAAGAATGTTAAATGAGATGAAGTGTTACCTCAAAAAGAGCTTAAAAAAGCAGATTCGAGATAAAAAAGGAGGGATTTGCCAATTTAAGAGTTGGTGTACATTATAGGTTTAACATCCTATTAAACCTTACAGACAAAAGATGAGCATTTTACACAGCTTGGACTCATTTTGCTGAAAAGGGAAAAGCCAGGCTTTCTGAAGTTCAGGCAAGTAATTAACCTTAAATGCAGCTGGCTTTTGTCTGCTTTCTGCGGTCAGTAAATAAAAAGCCCTGGGTAAAGAGCTTTATTGAAATACTCTCACAGTTTGGCCTGCCGCATAGCAAGGCATTAATATGTGCTCCGGCAAGAGAGCCTGTCGGGATTTATTAGTTGCTGTCAGTGGTACTCCACTGTAGGTATCAGCACTTGCAGGGCAGAAAAAATACAAGATGAGAGGACAGACTGACAGTCAGTGGTCAACAAAAGGCCTCTAATATGAAATGTGCTCAAGACAACCCACAATGAGAGTCACCATCTTCTGCAGATGACTCAAGACTTTACACTGACATTTTTTCTATCTCTGTTGAAAAAGTGACACAATTTGCCCTTGAAATTAATACACAGCAAACAATTCCTCCAATGAGTTATAATGCTTACAAAATAAAAACACATTTGTACAACTGATGCTATCGATCAGTCTTCAAAAAAAAATCCTTGAGATGTCAGACTATAGCTACTGAAATATTTGTTCCTACAATGAAATCTTTATTCCATGAAGAAATGAATTACTTTGTTTTAAGTCATGAAAGCGAAACGGAAAGTTGGAAAAGCAGAACAAAACGATATAAAGGCCTCAAGCTCCAGGCTGGACCTCTTAATATTCAAATGTGTATACCAACAGCAACAAAACACTAGCCTGCAGATTATATTATGAGATATGAGCATGTGAAAATGTTAAAGCAGCCTAGTCTTGTTCTGTATTTGCCAAGGTTTATTGTTTGTTTGTTGATTTGTGAGTGTTACTTTTGAAATGTATTCCGATACAGTTACTATAATTACCTATTAAAAATGTATTTAGTGACATTTAGTGTTCAATAATTACTTTATATTACTTTTGGTTTACTCAAATATCACATGCGAGAATTACATAAAAAAAATGTACAGTACCATCATTTTTTCCATTACTCCAATATCGGCATGTGCTGAGGTAAACGGTAAACTCCAAGTTCCATATTAATAAAGTAATGCAATTAATGATTACGTTTAATTGCTTTGGATTACGCCAATATCACTTATGCTAATGAGACAAAATTAATTAAACATCGCTACAATACATGTATTAATATTTGCAGGTGATAGAGACCAAATGTATGACAAAAATGCCATTTTAGACAAAACGTGCAAAATGTGTAGTCTTAATATATTTCATTTTTCAACATACATTTCTCAATGCATGTATAAAAATTTCACTATCCTAATCTAAGAAGAATGGGTTTGAAGCAAACAACAAAATAACAACATACGTATTCTGATTTATTTATTTATTTATTTATTTATTTATTTATTTATTTATTTATTTATTTATATTTTCAGTGCAAAAGGCTTTTGTGCAAAAGCTGTCAAATAACAAATCAAAAATGTCATGTGCAATATCTCATTCTGTGCATTTTTCACAATAGCTCACTCAAAATGTTATTATTATTGAGGTACATTTTGTCCTGCATCTCATTACAAATCAGCAAAAAAAAAAAAAAAAAAAAAATGTATAGGGAAAATTATGACCCACAACTGCAGTTCAGTCATGTTTGCCATCTAGAGGTTAATGGTGATATTACAACTTTAAACTAATAAGTGGTTGGCCACTATTTGTGGGGATAAGGACCTGGCTGAACTGTGAATAGCAAAAAGCCAAATATAATTGATGCCCATTGAAATGCATTGGAGAAAATAATAAAAATACATTTTGTAATCCCCCCACAACCTTGCAAATAATAAATAAATACGTAAATAAATAAATAAATACATCTACCTAAAAATGCAGATAAGACCCCAATATATATATATATATTTAAGAGTCCTTCCATGTGATGTGCCCTATTTAGTGCTACTGTTTTGTCCACAGGATGTATCGCATGTTCACACTGTTTGAGCCAATTACAATTCAGCGGAAGGAAAACAAAGTAGCCAAAAGCTTCATACGCCTAATTAGGTGAGAAAGGTGAACATCTCAATGCAACACTGATCAATGAGGACGTACATGTGATGTGACTTGCAACAAAATCAGTAAGCTCAATGCAATGCGGTAGGTCAGTGGAAGAAAGGGCAAAGGCACGACCTCGGTCATATACTGAGCCAACAAAGCTTAAGTGCAAATGCTAATGAGCTTCATAGAGGAAGTAGGTAGAAAGCACTCATTTACACAATACATAAAAGCATGTATGTGTGTTATGTCCATGGCGTGCTTAATAAATGCACCTTCATGTGTTTGCAACAAAATTTTACTTTTGGGCCTAATCAACAGAATGGTTGACTTTGAACCTGCTTCAAGAAAAATGCTAGATGAAGGACTGAAATACACTTTTGAAGCCAGTTTTCAGCAAATTGGTGCGTTGGTAAAGCTCAAAGCATTGTGGTAACAAGCAATACAAAGTTTTCACAAATATATTTACACAAAGTGCAGTATCCAATTCAGCACAGCCCAAAGTACTTGAAGAATTTTGTTCCATCCTGGTTGGAATATGCTTTGATGTTAATAGCACCCAAAGGATGGGCTTCCTTGCTTATTTTTTCCTATTAATCCATCCATCCATCCATCCATCCATCCATCCATCCATCCATCATCCATCCATTTTCTTCAGAAAACATTAATTTATGTTTCTTACCACCTATGAATAACAATTTTGATTAACTCTTTGGCCGCCAAAAACGTTTAATAACGTTTAGTAAAATCACAATGTATGCCGCCATAAACGTTAACTCTTTTACTGCCAGACGTTATCAAAGAAAAACTTTGATATGACAGAGGCTTTGATCATTGATGAAAAAAGATACAATGCTTCCATCTGCTGGCCACAGTTTAGAGTGTTTTAGATTCCACAACCCATTGACCAGGCAGCGCTGCACTTAGACGTTGCACTGAGAAAAAAAAAAAAATTAAAAATTGCTGACGTTATTTAGCGTTTATGGCAATATACGTTGTGATTTTACTGATCGTTATTAAACGGTTTTGGTGGTCAAAGAGTTAATATTAAATGATTAAAACAAACAGCAATTCATTAATTTTTCGTTTTGACATTTTGCTGCCTACTATACTTTCAGCAGATTGAGTTTAACTACAAGCTTGAATGCATGTGATTTTCAGGTTGCTTCTATATGACTCACAAGCGCTGTAAATGGTTGGCTCAGAAAGGAATCCACAAGCATTACACAGAAGGTGCAACATTAAAATGAGTGTGGAAAAGTACTTTAGTTAACTGCGTATAAGGAAAAGGTAAAATACAAGACAGACTTGAGGCTATAAATTGGAGCCCAGCTATAATCTGGCACACGGCGTGGCGTGAAAATGTGCATGGGCGGGCGAGACTAGTTTCGGTATTTTTCTGCACACAGTTATAAACGGTCGTTTCACGCAAGAACACACCCGACTTGCACCATAGCCAATGGAAACGGGACAACTCATTCTCTTTAAAATCGGCGCACATCTTTGACATGATGGAAGTAGAATGACTGAACCACAAGAAAAATGACAAATGTGTTGATTGAATCATTGTTTGTATGGCTGCAGTCAAGGGGTAAGCAGGGCAATGAAAAGTTGGTGGAAATATCGTCATGTCTTCTCAAAATTAAGCTGTCTGCTATTTCCTTAACAATCACACCATGCTGTCTGTGGTTCGATAAAAAAAATACAGGTGGCACATCAAAAATGATTCTTGAGAAGAATGACAAAAATCACTTTTTTTTCAGCAAGTTTGGGATCTTCAGCAGGTGTTAACTGGGTTAGTCACTGACTGCAATATATCCATGGTTGTCCAGTTCCATCTATTCAGTCACATCGCTCCATGTACGGGGCTTTATATGCAAAAAAAAATTTCTAGGCATGAGTTTTTCTATAAGTTCCATGTTAAAGTGTTAACTGTTTTAAATAAAATACCCATAAATTGAAGCATCAAGATTGGTATGCAGATCTGATCTCAAGTGCACACTTTAATCATGGCGAAAATATGATGTAGTGCCGACAATGCAGCCTTCAACTTGAAGGTGATAGACTTGGTCATTAAAAATGGCAATGGAGCTGCTGCACATGAGCATGGACGAAATGAATCCATGATAAGATGTTGGAGGAAGCAACGTAGAGCATATTTTTTTTTCACTTTTATTTATTTTTTGCAACGGTATTTTTGTTTTCTGTTTCTGGGGTGAGCCTTTTATACCGGCGTTTTTTTTTTTTTTTTTTTTTTTTTTTTTTTTGTAAAGTGACTGTTCAACCTAAAATTCCAAGTTGTTTTTTTTTTTTTTTTTTTTTTTTTTTTTTTTTTTTTTTTTAAACATAAGACATGAACACCTAAATGTGTAAAATGGGTTTGACCGACAAATTTGCATTTGGATCTAATTGTGTCGGGACTCGGGACCATGTGAAGTAATTGTAAGGTGTCATGGTCAAGACCACAAAAACTGGTCTAAGATTCCTACAAATAGGAACTGTCATAGTAGAAGTAGTTGCGTGTAGCTGAGTGGTAGTCAACAGTACGTGCAGATTTCAAGCGTGCAACCAGCAACCATCCATCCATGGCTTTTAATCCGCTTCCGAGGTTTAAGGCTTTCTTAGGGAATAGAATGGCTAAAACACTGTCCTCTGTGGCTGCAGTGAAGAAGGGATGTCGGTCCTTCATTTCAATTCAGGAAATGAACTACAGCATGAAGAAGCACAGAGTGGAAGTACAAGCATACATTTTACGTACGTCAGCAAAATATCACAGATGACACAGACAATATTTCATTTCCAATGTCTACCTCATACATCCTCGTCCAACAGCGAAGTCATGTGTGCTGCACAATGTTTGCATTGTTGCTGTCTGATTGTTTTAAGGTTGATGCAAAACATATATAACAGTTAAATAATTCCCCCTAAAAAAAAATCATAAAAATGTTGTTGAACAAAGTTAGCATCTGACAAAAAAATATTTGTGTCATCCATCCATCATTTTTTTTTTTTTTTTTAAACTCCTCTTATCCTGTTCAGGGTCAAGAGGAGGGTGAGACCAACCCAGCAGACCGGATGAAAGGCAGGCTACACTCGAGATTACCTTTCAATCACAGGGCGGACAGATGCAGACTGACAACCATTCATACTCACATTCACAACTATAAGCAATTTATTGTGTTCAATGAATCTAACATGTAATTTTGGAGTGTGGGGAGGAAACTGGAATACCTGGAGAGGAGCCACACAGGTGCAAGGGATAACACGCTAACGCCACACAGAGGCTCAAATCAAGATTTGAATCCAGTACCGCCGGCGTGACTGTGAGCAAAAAGAGACTACACTGGAGACCATTCATTGGTGACCACACATCTTGTCTAATCGGGTTACCAATTTTGCCACTTGGGTTCCGAGTCCCGGGAGATTTTGCTAGCTCCATTGTTTTGTCCCACTTTTATGTAGGACTCATCCCGGCAGCCTGTTTGTCAGCAAGGCAATTGTTTGGACAATGTGTATGTCAATCACACAGTTGTCAAACTGATTTCCACGCTAAACCGATTTCAAAGAAATGTAACTGTTAAATCACGAGCAGACATGTTTTCGTCATCCCAGAACTAGATTTACTTCCTGCTTCTGTGTCTAAGAATCATGGGAAATGTAGTCCTGCTAGCTTAATTCAGCCAATCACTGGTCAGAACCCATCCTATATATTTCCACTGTTACGATGCTGTGCCGGTGCAGGGTAAACGGCACAGCGAGCTTCCAATAGGATGGATAATAGTGAGTGCATTGCTTGTCTAGCACTGTTGAACTGTCAACCATGATAGCATTTAGCATTAGCTAAAATAACATAACCACCGGTCAATAGATTGACTAGCGATTAAATTTGGTATAAATAAAACCCAACCACTGAACTACCAACAACTTTGGTGAAATCCATGACACTGTAAAACATTTTTTTTTCCTGCGTTTTGATGAACTACAGTACATTATTGACATCATGGAGTACAGTAATTCACGTCACAAAGTGAAGCTTGACTATTAAAAGTGAACTTCCAAGCGATGTCGTCAGACAGCTTCGATGTGTACAATAAGTGTTTAACTGTAACTGCAAAAGACGTACATAGTCATTACAAAAAAATATTTCCAGTGAGAAATTACTAAAGGGTTTACATAAAGAGCAATGTCCACACAGCATTTATTTCTACTGTGGTGGATGAAAAGAAAGTCATTCCAAAGCAAATCCTGGGCTGTCAAAAGTATACTGAAGCCTTAAAGGCTTTTCTTGCACTCCTTTCATACAGCAAGCTCATTTATATAACATTTTGGACTGAACAATTGCCAGTTGGAGGCACTTGTAAGTGCAGTTTGTCAGCATGTAGCATAAAGACCCGAGGAGAAATGAATTCGTTGTCCCTTTAGCAAGATTTTAGCCTGCAGAGATATTGAACGTTAATTACAGTTACCAATGTGGTCACCAGGCAACTAACCAATGTCTGACAGTCAGGAGGAGGGTGCATATATGATTTTCCGGCCAACTTATTAAACTAATCTTATAAGGGAAATTAATTGGCGAGAATACACAGTACGTATTTAATGTCACCAGCAATCAATTTCACGAAATTTCAAGCTGACACATTTGAGCCTGGTCAACACATAAAAAAAGGGGAAAAAAAGGGGATACAACCAAGGCTTTTAAAACATTCAACCTTGTAAACCATGGCGCCAAAAAAAAAAAAGTCATCAGTGGGAATGTTGTCACTTTTTTTTTTTTTTTTTTTTTTTTTGTAGTTGTCTTTAGTTTCTCTTTCAAAGCTGTCTCAAAGTGCCTGCGTTTTCTTTTTCTTTTTTTTTAATTGGATTTATTTTTTATTTTTTTGGTCTCACTCAAATTGATGCCATGTTCACATCTGGATTATTAATACATATTAGTTAGCCAAACAAGTGCCATTACTAATTTCTACCAATTGTCCATAATCAAATCATTTGCTATCATTCGCTTGCTTTTCATCAGGGGGAACATTGGAGTCCAAAATTGAGACATTTTGATGAACTAATTGCTGTTAGACAACATAACATTGCAACTTCTTTTTAGTCTAACGTCAAGGGCGCATGGGTGAACTTTTCTTTCTTTTGGTATTTTCCAAGACAGGAACATTTAGAAATGAGCGTTTACGCAGTTGTGGGACTGAACACTGCAGGCTTAATTCACAGCCATTTGAAGCGACTCCACTCACTCCTTTTAAATTGAGCGCAGGAGAGGCACGCACTCTTCATGGCAGATGCATAACAGAATCACTGTGAGTCTGTGCAGGAGACTGAAGCACACAAGGTATGTAAGAAATTACAGAAAGAACTCTACTTCACTTAGGGATGGTTTGGTTTTGATGCACACTGTTGTGATATTTATGAATGATATCCACCATGCATATCAGTAGGGCTGGGTCTAAAATATCGATATATCGACATCGAATCGATATACCTTTTCATAGCCCAATATCGATTCATAAAACCATGAATCCATACTTTTCAAACAGTTTTTTTTTTCTTTTTTACCCCACAAATGAATGTGCCAAGTAGGGCCCAGACGATTATAATCGGCCGATTATTGGCCATCAAACATCGCCCAAAACAATCGATCAATTGAGCTAAATGGCTGATTTTCCCCTTAAAATGTTATCAAAGAAAGCCAAAGTTTCTGACACTATGAAAGTTCCCTGAATGCACCATTTTGCTTGCGTAGCATTAGCAACTAGTACGTGTGTAGCGTATGTTATTCTGTTGTCACGAAGCGTTCTTTAAGCTGTTTAATGACACTGCAGTTGGAGTGAACTGTAAAACTAAATACCCAATGTTAAGAATTGCATCTATTGTACAAAACACGCTTCGTTTTTAAAACATCGCTAGCGTGGCACAAACAGGAAGTTAGCAAATGCTAATGGGAAGTTAGCATCAACTTCAGGGAGTGTTTTTTCCGTGGAATAATGAATTGAATCGGGCCCTTCTGAATCAAATCGAATCGATTTTGGAAATCTGAATAGATACCCAGCCCTACATATCAGTGTAGCGCAGATTCTGTCCATCTGGATCAAATATACAGTACTAAAATTGCACTGCACCACCTGCACCACAACCTAGACTTGGTTTCACCTGGTGTAGAGTTCTTGACCATTTTCTGCCACCAAATTGTCAGGTGCGCCAGCAGCGTGTAAAAGAACTTAGGTGTAACGCAGTCTGCCAAACATCGTGAACTAGACAAAACATGCTTTTTGAGTAAGTTGATAACTTCTTAGCTGAATTACTGCCCTATATTGCAATTTGTACAAAACATTACAGCTCTTGCTTCAGGTTCTTGCACAGACTCCGTTTTGCTAGAAAGAAACAGAAACTAAATGCTGCTGCTGCAAAAAAAAAAAAAAAAAAAAAAAAAAAAAAAAAAAAAAAAGCATGACACAGCTTTAAGGGGGGTAATTGCTATTACCACTATGCCCAGACTAGCCGCTTGAAGAACGACTACTTTTAAAGTTTCACAAATCATGGATGGTGCATTGCCTCCTACATGTTTTATACCGTAACGAAAAGCTTACTGATGAAAGATGTACAGTAAAACAAAATTGCCAGGCTGACTCACTGTCAGCAAAACGACTATGATGTGTGTTTTTTCTCACAACTGTGCGCTAATGTGCTTTTTTATAGTCCTGTCAAACCTGCTGTGCTGAACGTAACATCAAGATGGAAGAGGCAGCTGTAACACAACAGCCCAACCATTGAATAGTGCTGATGGACAAAATAAAATTGGGAAAAAAACATGCTTTTCTTTTTAAGCTCTATTTGAGTCAGCAAGGACCAGCGGTAGAGATAAATTGGGGTCATGAAAGAAAAGACAGAAAGTTGCAATTTGTTCTGTTACCAAGGTTACCCAAAGGATTCTGAGTGATATGTTGGCGACTTCACTCTCTTGTGCTACCTTCCTTTTACCATCTAATGTTTCCCGTCAGTTTCTTATTGCTAATGTTTAATGCATAATAAAATAGTACGTCATTTTAATAGTATATTTAATTGCCCTTTACATGTCTGTCATTCCACACTATAGAAATTTAAGATGGATAGTCATTATGGTGATAGATGGTGACATACTAAAAATACCAAAATCTAGATAAAAAAATAAAAAAATAAAAGTTCTATGAGTTTTTTTGTCTTAAAAAATGCAATTAACTGTCTTCTGCTTTCTTATCAATAGGTCATTCACCTTTTTCACGAAAGCAAAGCTCTGATGTTGGATGAAAGAGCCTGGCCCACAATATCTGTTGCAGTTCATTCCAAAGGTCTTTGCAATGGTTGAGGTCAGTACTCTGAAGTGCTTTAACACTGTGCTCACCCAGGCGTGCATTTATGGACCTGAACAGATAAAGGCTTTTCACAAATGCTTTCCACAGAGTTGGGAGCATAGAATTATCAAAAAAAAAAAAACATCTTTGTAAGATAAATAATTGCGGTTTATGGAGGTTTCATGAGTCTGGCACTGCCTTCGATCGATTAGTTTAGGTTTAGGAGGTACTATATGTCCCAAGACTTTTGTCCATTTATAAATTATGCAGATTTGATGAGGTAGTACCCGCAACTTGCCGCAAGTAATTGGTTACGTTGCTGAATGTCGATAAAAACATGTAATGGTATCTTCAATGAACAGCACTGACTCACTGTATTGTTCTATGCTTGCGTTGGGACTGATTGGTTTTGAGACGATTATGTGGCGAGATAAGAACAAGGAGGCTGTTAACGATCACATTAGAAAAAGCAATGGAGAAGTTTAGCAGCGTAAACAAAAATCTTATTTGGGAAGTGAATAGATATTTGTGTCATGTTGCTGGGCTCTCAGTGTGTTTTCCTTGTCTCACAGTGCCTGATTAATGAGAGGGGCGTGTCCCCTGCACCACACCTGCAGTGCATCACCTATTAGGCCTTCATAAGGACTGGGACTCCTTGTAGCCACTGCCGGGTCGTTGCAGGGTCTGCTCACAGCCATCGTCTAGTGTTCCAACTGTTTTTCGCCTTCGCTAATTATTATAGTCCAAGATTCTCGATTTTCATCTACGTAAGTTTTGCTACGTCTCTTTTTGTTCCCACTTTTATGTGGCGTGTTTTCATAGCTATAGTAAGTTGTTGCTTTCTTGTGTTTGCGGTAGTGATGGCAAAATGAAGCCCCGTAAAGCAGTGAAGCCCTGCAGTGAAATGCTTCACACACACGTAGGGGCTTCAAGATGATTCATTTCCTCGACTACGCCATCATGTGGACAGAAAAATGTATAACATGCTTGGTGCATGCAATAAAATGGTGGGGTGTAAATCATGCTCTAAATACAAAAGAATATATATTTGAAGAGTGTTTTAACATGAATTGTTCTGTGTTACTTTGTCTATGTTTGTGCTTATGCAACAAGTGAAAATGTGAAAAAAATGAGGTAAAATAAAGTGCTTATTCATTTTTATTTAAAAACAATATTTTTTCCAAAGTTTTTGGACTCAGGCGGTTTCTTTTTGTGCATAGAATTTCACCTGCTTTTGAAAAAACTCTTTCACATGGTACTGATGAAGCAGGGGTGCATAGATATGAGACAGCAAGTTTGTATAAACTTGGAAGCGCATATTTCTGTGATTCCCAGTACTGAAGGGGATTTTCAACTCTGGGGATATTTTCTTCTCTTTCTTGCTGGTTCCTTGAACTCCATCGCAAAAAAAGAAGCTCGTCGTCGTCGGTCAAATCGAATGCAAAATGCAAAGAAGTACCGCAGTAAGGGACCCGAAAACACAAAAAGTGAAGGGGAATCCATAGCGTTTCTTTGCCGCTTTTATTTCGAACTACACTCAAACCTAGCGAATCATTTCCTGAATCAGTCACGTGGTACACCCGCTTCGCGGGGCTTCAAACGTCATCACGTACGTCAT
This sequence comes from Festucalex cinctus, assembly GCF_051991245.1. NCBI lineage: Eukaryota > Metazoa > Chordata > Actinopteri > Syngnathiformes > Syngnathidae > Festucalex > Festucalex cinctus. The sequence goes on from NC_135416.1 coordinate 13,843,732, forward strand.
CGACACACGCATTGAATCGCCGTTCATGAACCACTCATCTGCATTACTCGGCACACGCTTCAGGGATTCGACCCGAGAAGCACATCACTACTATCTACAGCTGCAGTTTTTTTTTTTTTTTTAATCTCTCATCCCCTACTCGTTATTAATGATAACTAATGTCAATCAATGACTGGACAAGACTTTGAAATCATAAATTTCATTAGCACAAAATGTGTAGGCAATGGGTTTTGCATGGATGCTTTTGAATGAAAAGGCATTTTCATCAGGTTTGATGAGGACGAGACGCGGTGGGGGGAAATGTTGTTTGACAAGGCTGTGGCTTGTATGAATGCCACAAATCACTGAGGGGCACAATTCGCACAGGAACCCAAATAAATGCCTGTCAAATATCCAAACAAGGGGATCTGTAGACAGTCACAGATGTAAATTTTTGCCGTTTAGATATTGATGAATGAAGGAAAAAGGGCAGTTGCTCGTGCACCATTAGAGGTCACTTGTCAAAACTTTTATTAAAAACAAAACAAAACAAAAAAACTAGCAGGTAAGGTGGGTTTCTTTACTTTTGTGGTACTTTTTGTGAATAATGTAAATTTGCAAATAGCAAACTGAATTGTAATTGTATTGGTTTTAAAATATTTTTATTATTATTATTATGCATTACAGGTTAATTGGGCGCTCCAAATTGTCCCTAGGTGTGCGTGTGAGTGTGGATGGTTGTTCGTCTCTGTGTGCTTTGCAATTGGCTGGCAACCAGTTCAGGGTGTACCCTGCCTACTGCCCAAAGCCAGCTGAGATAGGTTCCAGCACCCCCCGCGACCCTTGTGAGGAATAAGCGGTCTAGCAAATGGATGGATAGATAATAATAATATCTCTCTAGCAAATATATAAATATATTGTAGAAGATGTGTGAGATGGAGGAAAAGAGAAAGAGGTCACCAACTGTGTTTTAAGCACAACCTGCATTACGAGCCCTACGCTGCAGTAAAGTCTAGTTAAAATATGCTTTTCTAGTTTCCCATCTTGTCAAAATAGCAGGAGGTTGTAAGATCGAGCACCAAAAGGTGCATCCAGAGAAGTACTCCAAAGGCATAGAGAATGAGAATGCATTTAAGGCAGCCCTCACATCACTTTAGAACTTGGACATAAAAGGGAGATAGCAGACACATTAACACAGATGGACTTGTTTATAAAGCAACCACACGACACAGGGGCAACATTAACACATTGTCCATGAACATATCTATATATATATATGTATATTAAAAAAATAATAATAATTGGTGGATTTTCACATAAAATCTTAAGACAAAATAATAATAATAATAATAATTTAATTTAATACTAACCTTAGAGAAACATATACAAACGGCTCTAATTAGTCCACCACTGCAAACTACAACCATCCATTCATTTTTAAGACCGCTTTCACAATGACAAGCAGCCTATGGGCTTCAATTCATACAAACAGTTTATAGAAAAAGCAAAGATGTATTCTCTGCTATTGGTTTCATGAGAGATTCTCTCTTTCCCGCTGTGCGCCAAGGTCAAATGGGTCTGTCAAGGATAGCCACTTTCTAAAAGAATGGATCGCTTTACACATGTTGCTTTTATACGTTTTGATTTGTTATCTGCCACCATCTGAGTCATCCTGACAAGGTTAGATGTGCAGTATTTTGTCCTTATATCAGAAGCATAGGTATAGTTTCATATAATTGCACAGTGGCATTTTATAGACTGTTATAAGCATCACAGAGAATATGTTTCATTTGATTTTGGAACTGCTTTCTATGAGGGGTGATAAAATAATCAGTTTTTATTTGGTGCTATTTTCATTAAATCCAAATTAATTGAGTGTAAATGCACAAAAGAACAATTTGGCCATCATGTATCCTAATTAAAATGACATCGGTTGTCTCAAAGCAGCAAATGCATTCTGTCATAAACACAAATCTTTTCAGCCTCAGATAATTTTACCCTGTGGTATTTTTGGCTCCACATGGTGTCTTCAGAATGTCATGAGAACATAAAGATTGAGTTTTGTTGATGTTTGTACATTATTACTAGTGTTGTTCCGATACCGTTTTTTGGCCCCCGATACCGATACCGACGCCCAGCTTTGCAGTATCGGCCGATACCAATACCATGCCGATACTTAAGGGTTTTTTTTCCTCAACGTGAAAAAGCTGTCCTGCTATTGGTTCAGAGCATTCAAGGGCCAATAGGATATCTTAGATCGGCATGCAGTGAACATGTCACATACCAGTGAATGTCGTGCACCAGCAAGACACAAGATGATGCATCCAAAATTCTATATTAGTGTTGGAATTAATGGTATCGGCCTGTTACTTGTGAGTACTCACCGATACCGATACCACTGTTTTAATGCAGTATCGGCACCTCTGCCGATACCAGTATCGGTATCGGAACAACACTAATTATTACAATGCTTCTTTTCTTTTTTTCAAACTTGTGGAAATCTACTATTTGAGAAGGACTAGTTTAGAGTGACCGTTCAAGTTAGATGTTTTAGTTGCTATGTTGTTTCTACTTGAGTTGCAAACCTAGCATCTCTCTTTCACGATTTTCAAAAACATCACCCTTGAACCCAAATGTAGTGATCAGTTCCTACCATTATACAGGACTGTACTTATTTCATTACCCTCATTACTGCGGATAATAGCATGCAGTGGTTTGCCAGATCTGCGAAAATGAGACAAAAATACTTTTCTATTTTAAGTGTATTTCCCAAATCCCACCCACTCAGTTGTTCAACTAAAAGCAGAATAATTATCAAGTTATGAAGTTTAAATCAGTCAAATTGAGTCATTCATGAGTCTTAGCCAAGCAAGTTGGAAAACTGAAGTCAAGTGTCATTAAAACATAAAAGCAATAATAAATTCTAAACTCATTCATAAGGGAATTTTGATGATGTGTCAGTATTTTCACATGACAATCACAGGTCACTTTGCTGTGTACACAAGTATTTATATTTTCTTATTAGATTGATTTTTTGTATTTTATGGTCACGTTTCCCTGTTCCCCGAATGTGATGCCATAAACAAATCTAAAGAAAAACAAGAAAACCACCTTTGTTGAGTTAATCCTTTAGAACTACCAGGAAAGTCTTTAGGGAAATTTAATTTAAGAGGCTCCAAGAGTATGTGAAGAAAAGTTTGCGCTCTATGTTTGAGGTTCAAACTTTGCAGTTTGTTATTCAACTTCCAGAGCAAATACAGCGCCTCTGTTTTTGCTGTGGCTCAGTCAGATCGCATTGCAAAGCTTTTAAAGAGTAGACGCGAATGCTGTGTGATATTTGTGTCAGGTGGGTTGCAGCAAGACCACCCACTGCAGTACAATCAGCTCCCAAGTCAAGTGCACAGCAGTCATTAGAAATGCTGTTTATTATTCATGTGAACTCGCAGCATCTTCCCCAACACACAGTGAACGGTGAGCATGGGGGGAAAAATGTCTGGCCACTAGATGCTTGGCATGAACTCTGATATAAGACAGAGCTGAGAGTTCATTTAACATTCACACTGGGACTCATCGCATCATCCAGGAACACTTACTGTAGGATTAAATTATCATTTGGGCCTCCGTACGCACATTCGCTTAACAGGATTTGCATTGATAATACATAAGGGACTATAGATGACAAACGTGTTTCTGTTCCACTTAAGCCAACTTTACGAAAATGTGGCTCAAGACCGTAAACCTTGTCCTGAAAGATCCAATTATGTTAGCTTACTTCAGACTCTTCGTGGCGGGGAAAAAGGCAAGTCAACAGTGTTGATCCACCACAACATATTTGTTTGCATTATACAAGATGTACTGGAATGTTTTGTGGCGGATGCTAAAACGATCTGAACACTGGAAATTCCATTAGCAAATTAAATGTGAAGTACTGCTTGAATGTTTTACAATCAGAAACATGTATAGCTAGTGGGATCATTCAAATAATAAAAGAAGAAAAATATTGTGGTAAATTATTTCATTTTTTTAAAAATGGACTTTAGACTTGCGTTTAGGGAGGGGTGAGTACCGATCGGTATCGGGCTGATACATGGCCTTATTTCATTTATGATTGTGTTTTGGGTTGGGTCATTGTGTGCTTATGCGGTTACTATTTCCTTTATGGTGAGTTATTATGCTTATGCAGGTCGGGGGGTCATTGTCTGTCCCTTATGATGACAATGTGATGATGATGACCAAGAAAGCGAAATGAGAAGAATATAAAATTATTATTAATTTCATGCAATTCTAAGGTAATTTGGTATTGAGATATAGAGGTCTTTTCTTAATAATTATCTGTTGGTTTTTGGGGCAATTTTATGTATTAATAGTACTTGAGGTATTAGTACTTGATATCGGTATCAGGAACTACTTGAGGTGTTGGTCTGGGGGAAAAAGTCGTATTGAACATCTCTACTCAGGGCTGGACTGGCACCAAAAAAAAAAAAAAAAAAATCGGCCCCGGCATTTTGACTTAGGCCCAGCAGCTAATCCTCAGTTTTGCCACTGATGTTATACTGATGATGTTTCAGGTTGATATCTATATTCGAACTATGGGCCAATCTCTTGGTGTAAAATGTAGGGAAATAATAATGAAAAAGCACTGCATCAGCCCCAAAATTGTCCGGCCCACCAGGCATCTGCCCTGTATTCCAGATGGCTAGTCCAGCCCTATCTCTACTTATGTAAGCGAATTTGATTACAATTATATGTGTGTCTATTTAAAAATTTCAGTGTCATTAACTCATTCACTGCCATTTATGTGTATATCCGTCAATGGCAGTGAATGAGTTAAGTCAATTCCGTTCCCATTGACGTGTATATCCGTCAATGGCAGTGAATGAGTTAATAGCTTTGTCACGTTCCTTCAATGACATACTATTCTGTGTGTTCGAAGTAGAGATTCCACTGTATGGTTGTTATCAATTATCACTGAAATTTTGATGAAGATCAGTTACGAATTAGAAACAGTGAAGACAAGGTATCTTCTAGATAAATGTATCTGTTGCAAGAAAGAAAGTAGTCAAATCAATACTTTGTTAAATTAAAGTTTTCCCTTGAATTAGAGACCCATTTGAAGAAAAGACAGTTTACTAGCCTGCTTTTTAATGTATAAAAGCAATTTCAAAACGTACCTGCTCCTGGCCATGATCAGTGCAGCCTTGCATATACTATGTCATCTATTGATTAAGGTATTGTGGAGGTATAGTTCCTCCACTTTACCACCTCCACGTAAAATCTTCATTTTCAAAAGACAAATAATGTTTTCTGTTAACCACCACTGGAAAGTATAACATTTATGACAAAATCGGATTATATTTCAGCAGTCTGTAATCTACATTTAATATCAGAGAATTTCTAAACATCACAATAAGCTAAGGCACAGGTGTCAAACTCAAGCCCCGGGTGCCAGATCAGACCCACCAAATTATTTCATGTGGCCCGTGAAGACGAATTATGTTTATTTCTATAAATGAAAATTAAATGATGTACAATAGAACTGCTAGAGTTGAACAAACCGCTCGATCAGGTTCAAAATCACTTTGCCCTGTAGGAAATTATGGGAATTAAATAGAAGGGAATCATTGCTATTATATAACATAAAAATTGCACAACTTTTTTTTTTTCCTCCAAAAACAAAAGTTGTCAAATAGATTTAACCAGCTGGTCATATTGAAATGTAACACCGAACTGTTCATGTCTCAAAATGTGTGATGAAGTCTTGCATGACATCATGCATGAAGGTGGTTCAAACAGATTTTTGGGAGACTTGGATGGAAAATTTAAGCTTGTACCTTCTTGTACGGCATTTTAATTTAAAAGTTCCATTGTTATAGACTGGAGCATCTGGCATTTATACGTGCATATGAATATGGTCTCAATACAACCAAGAGCATTAAATCTGATCCTAGCAAGCTTCAATCACAGGAGAGCAAGATGCAATATCCTCCACAGGATTAGGCTGCTTTTAAATTGGCTGCAGAGAACAAGACGAAGTGTACACCAGCAAAGTAAAATAAGCCAGTGGATGGAGGACAAGCGGGATAGGAGTGTGTAATTAGCTTTGTTAGGGTGAGTGGGGTGGGGATGCCATGTTTAACTCGAGAATTATGGCCCTGGTTCTGTGAAATTAGTAAACCTTTAGGAAATTATCCGCTAGGCCGTAATTAAATTCACTATGAAACTTAATCAACTCAATAAATGACTTTTCTAAATTAGCTTTGCTTGATTCTTCTTTGGAGACAATTTTGGAATCATTTTCTGCCTTACCCCATTAATGTAAATAGGATTTCAGCCCAATTTTATTTTTCACAATGTCTTTCAGATGAAAATTATTCTATCTTTTATTAATGGAAATCTTACAAATGAATTTGTTTTATTAATGGATGAATTAGCCTTTTAATGTAACAATTTGTGTTAATTTGTCTGTCTTGATGTTAGCAGGCCAATTCATTGCTTCTGTTCAAATGAGGACTCTATGAGATCATGTATAATTCTTAGTACTGGAAATGGTTCAATTGTCATGGCAACAGCATGACAAAAAAATTCATGAGGAATGACCAATAAACATCATCATTCTTGGATGGATGGACTGGACCAGTGCTGTTGGATTCTGGGACAAGGGCAAAATTCCATATTGACTCTGTAACTGTATGTTATCGCTTTTGTTTTCATATGCTAACAAGCAATAGGTCTCTGTGAAATTTGCAATAATATTCGTAAAAAAGGGGGCGTGGAAGAGCACCAAAACGAATGAAATAACTGAAGCAAAAATGGAAAATGTTTTCATTAACAAAATAAAATAAAAACGAAAATGTTTTTTTTAAAACAAAAATTCACTGAAGTTACATTTTACAAAACTAAAACTAATTTATAGCAAAAATATCATTCGTTTTCATCTTTGAGAATTAATTCAATACATGATGAGCCTTTGGGCTTGCGTTAAATGTATTTATGTCAACATTAACAGGAACAAGGACATTTGAAAGTGTTTTGCACAGAAATGACGTTAACTTGCAGCAACCAAAAAAAAAAAAAAAAAAAAAACGCCTCAAGATGATGATGTAGCCCAAAACACAACACTGGGTAAGAAGTGTTTTCCTTTTGTGCTTCATATGTGAAAAAAAAACAACAACAAAAACAAAAACAAAAAAACATACTGCATAAAAAAAAAAAATAGACCAGGTTTAATACTTCTCAGCAGGAATTCAGGCCACAAATCCACTTTAGAATTTGACAACTTGACATCGTAGCTTTTAGGGGTGTTAAAAAAAAATCGATTCGGCGATATATCGCGATACTACATCGCGCGATTCTCGAATCGATTCAATAATCGGCAGAATCTTTTTTTTTTTTTTTTTTTTTTTTTTTTTTTTAGGATTCACACCTTGAGCATGGAAGAATGTTATATGAACGGCACATTAAGCCTTAATATTTTTATTTTAATGCTGTTCAAACATGAAACAGATTACAACCTCTATAAGACTGAAATTTCAGATAAATAAATAATACATTTTCATATAAATCTTACACTCTACAAGCTTACTGATTAGTATTATCTAAATATGAATGAAAAAAAATCGCAACAATCGACTTTTCGTATCGGGATTAATCGGTATCGAATCGTGACCATTCGTATCGGGATTAATCGGTATCGAATCGAATCGTGACCTGTGAATCGTGATACGAATCGAATCGTCAGGTACTAGGCAATTCACACCCCTAGTAGCTTTATTCAATTAGGATTGTGACGAATCTATCTTTAGAAGCAGTATTATGCACTGCACTTATTGTAATTCAACTGTTATACAGAACCGATAATTAATTTGTGGATGGATGGTTGTTTTGAAGATAATATTTTCTTTGCTTTTACTCCACAATACTTACTTACCGTGGAGTTTTTAAAATTGTCCACACAAGTAATACACAACTTTTGAAAGACTAAAACTAACTAGAAACAAACTTAAAACTAATCATTAAAAAAAATAAAACCAATATAAAAAAAAACACCTCAAAACAAAACAACTAACTATAATGAACATTCCAAAGTTATAATGAACTTGTTCATGCATGTGTGTTTTGTTCAATCGTTATTTAACGTTGTAAAGTTGTGTTCTCTCATTTTATCAATATTTGGTATCCGATTGTGACAAATATACAAACTGAAACTGAACTGAAAATGTCATAAATAAATAAATAAATAAATAAATATTTATGTTTTACCCAAGCTTTTTTTTTTTTTTTTTTTTTTTTTTTTAATACAGTCCTGCTAACTCAAAACAAAAGCTTTACGGTTTTGTGCCGTAAAAAAAAAAAAAAAAAATCTACTTTATGATACAATACAGATCTTGTTCCCATTGGAAATTTACGCTTACAGCAATAGCATGAGAAATATAATATCATTTAGTTCAAAAGCGTTGTAGCTTTGAAAAGATACAGTTATATTTTGTTTATATGGTACAGAATGTGCTCTTCATTGCTGACTCAGTGAAGCATCATTCACTTGATGTCAACACTCTTTTTATATTCATATTTCAAAGGGCCGTGACAACTTCAAACACTCCATTGTCGGCAACCATAATCTCTCCTCATGTTGTTGTTTCTCTCCTACCTAAACAATTCTCCAACTCGTAAGATAACAAAATAATTACCAAGGGGACATGGAGGTGAACGAAAAATGTGATCACAATCTTAAAACTTTGCTTGATGAAGGATGCCACTGGATTTTCTGTTTGAAAAGTTGCCGCACATGAAATTGTATCCACTGGAACACGAAACATATTTGTATGCAGCTTAGCCAAGCTCCAATGAGTAAGTAAAAAGTTAATTGTTGGCATGCTTGAAAGGTTGCAAACAGTTTATTAGGCGGCAGCGTCGTTAACACATTATGACTTGATGTCTGCTTTTTCATTCAATAGCTTGCCAGCAGTGAATTTTGAGCGCACATAAATCCGTCTGCTCTATTATAGTTGAAGGAATTGCTGCCAGGTTGCCCAAATATTTATCAACAGCAACAAAAGGACATGGGTGGTCGCCGGCCAAAAACATGCAAGGATGTTATCTGTAAAGATGACGGTGCAATCATCTGTTTCCCGAGCTTATCTCTCGACACGTTTTATCACCATCAGTACCGACTCTATAAGTCACATTATCGCTTGTATAAGTGCGCATAAGAGGGCGAATCACTTAAGTCAGGACACTCTGGTAATTTAGCTTATTTGCCTGCCAAATGCAGTGACTGTTTGAAATGAAAAGGTCCTCTTGATTTACTTGAAAGTGTCTATGACCATTGAAGGGAAGAATCACTCTCATCAAGAGACGTACCGTTGAGTCCTGTAACCGGGAAAAGGGAGGAAAAAAAAAAAAAAAAGCTTGGCACATCTGTTAAGTTAAATCTGGTATGCATCTCAAGCACCTCGCCATTGTGGCTTCCTGAAACAAAAGACGAGTGAGCCCAGTGCGGCCCTCACTCTTTATCACCTGGTGCCACATGCAGACAGAGATGAAGGTTGAATGTGTTATCACAGACACACCATTAAGTCCCTCTGCTTCCTGTAGAAATGCGTTGAGCAATGTTTCCAGGTGCTGTGATCTCAACAGAGGTGATTGATTCTATGATGGGCGAACCAACAACAACCTTGATAAATATTACTCTGTGGACAGGGAACCTTTCGGGGCGTGTCATTTGTCTGAAGAAAAAATAAATTAATTTCGCATTTAGCAACCAAACAGCTTAAATTTACGCCATTTGGGACACCCCATGTTTACTGGATTCAACATACTGCAGATTCTGTTGGATGATGTCAAGGTGGATTTTATGGCTTTATTCAAATTCCACAAATGCAATATTAATCAGAATATTGAGTGTAGTGTTACCACACAGACCATATTACTGTTAAAAAAAAAAAAAAAAAAAAAAAAAAATAGGTGTTTAATAGTTCAGACTGAATCAACAGTGCCTATGCTGGTTGGAGTCAAGTTGTGCATTCCATTTTCCATCAGTATTTCAAGGTAGCTAATTAATAATGAATTCCCCATCACCATCAAACTTCAAACGATTAATTACTCAACCAGAAATTACATTTTATATATGTATATATATTTTAAAATACGAGTAAAAGAAAGCCACCATGAGCCACATTGTGGTGGCCCTGCAGGCCCTGTGTATTGATAAAATACGGTACGTTTCAGTGATCTTTATAAAGGCTTATTTAAACCTTCAATAAAATACTACTACTGTGTAGGCCTAGTTACTTTTCTTGCATGTTATGGATGTTTTTGCAGTATAACAAATCTAACTGAATCTTTAACATTTGACATTTTCTGGGCATTAAATCTTGTTTAAGCCATTCCTTATGGACAGATTCAACCTGACATACAAAAGAATTGTGCAGCACCGTGTAAGGGAAATCGGTCCAATTAATTATTAAATCAATAATTGTTAATTATTAAATTAATAATCAATTGGCTCATTAATTGAAGGAGACTCAAACTTAATATTTAAATTAAGTTGAGCTTGCCTGCGGAGCACCACATCTCTTTTTGATAATTTTATCAGGATAACAGATGAGAACCTCGTTGAATCAGTCATTAAAATGAAGGTTGTGCCCTTACTACAATTTTGTGAGTTCTTTGTTCAGCTTAGAGGTCACTATAAATTGATGAAACACACACACAGTAAACCAGGGGTTGAGTTTTGTGCACGTTTATTCTCTAACCTAGGTGGGATAATCTACTTAGAATTTCAAGAAGCAAAACTAACTACTATGATAGGAAATGAAACGAGAACTAAAATAATAAAAAAAATAATCAAAGGAGAAGAAAAGAAGAAAAGAGAAACGGTCTTAACCAAGGTGATAGACTTCTTAAATCAAACCAACATGGGACCCACAATCAACCTAGTTTGCACCAATTTGTACTAGGGCAAAGGCCTGCAAAGTTGCACTTACAGATGGGGTTGGTCTGAGAAGCAGGACCCTGGATGGAGACTCGCCAAGCTCGTTTGAAGAAGGGATGAAGAAGGTTCAGTTCAGGAGAGGGAGAGACAGGTCGTCCGGCTGGCCAACTGAGCGTCACGGGGTCAACCTGCTGGCTGGGACGGGCCCTTTTTGGTTTGAGGCCTAGTGTGCCTGGAAAGGCACCATCCGTTTGAGCCTTGTGCAGGGACCAAAAGCAGCGTGTTTCGCTGCGCCTGTCGCTACACGCGATGGCTTCTGTGCGTTGCCGTGTGCTGGAGGTTAAGCTAGCTGGGCTAGCCCTTTGTCTGGCAGCCGCGCCGATGGAGACCAGGAAGGAGCCAAGGAGCAGCGAAGAAGCGGGAGCCAAAGAGCAGCGGAGAAGAGGCGGAAGAGAGCGAGCAGCACGCAGGGAGTGTGCTTTTAAATTGGGAAGGCGGCGGCCTCCACACCAGGGGGGCCGGTTGAGACCACAGTGGAAAGTTACCAGCTGGGGGAGGTTTTTGGTTGACTAATCAGATTGAATCTGGATCCCATGTGTGTTAAGATTCTAAGGTCAGAATTCAACCAATGCAACACGTACAATTGAATACCTCAAATAAAATGTTACCTAGCTTACACTGTTAAAACGTGCATACACATGAAAGTTTAGTGGAGAATCTGCCACTGCAATGGAACATTTTCATGACATTTCATGGAGTCAACATTTCACAAATGGCAAACATAACATTTCATAATTCATTGTTCTGTTGCAAAATAAGAAAGTCAAGTTTCTAAGAAGGCTTTTACTGTTCTGATTTGTGTGTGTGTGCGCGTGCGCGTGTCAATCAGAGCGTTTGTGGGGGATGTTCTTGTCCTCTCCACCCCCCACAGTGGCATGTTCAGGCCACAGGAGCTCAATTCCTTTGGAACTGAGGTTGCAAAAAGTTACAACCGGCCGATAATCGTTACAGATCCTCCCTTTGGCGATGGAAACGTTCTTCGACAGAACGTTTCGGTCGGCACTTCTAGACGTGGCATCGGCAGGTGGACAGGTGAAGCACAACAATGCAGTTACCAGAGTACAAAGTTGGTGCAAACCCACCCCTCCCCTCCCTTTGCTAAAGCTCGATTCGGCAGTTGGCTATGATGTTATCTTTCCCTCTAGGTCTACACTACGTGTCGTGTATAGAGTGAAAGGGGAAAGTAACAGACGCAACAGGAGAAGAACACGAGAGTGAAAAAATAGAAGTCCAGTAGTTGTCTAGAGGCCTGTGTAGGAATGTCATGTCAATGTGACTGAAAGGGGGCACTTTCGGTTCTTACTATGACTTTGGATCTTTCTAGGGCAAAAGAAAGCTGTATTAAGGGAGCATGCAGGCCGAGAAGACGTTCTCACAACTGAGCTGTTGATGTATCAAACAGATTAGTGCAGCATGTCAAGTCTCAGCGCGGTCACACCTTGCGTGTGAGCGTGCTCTGGCTGGGACACCGAGAAGAAACAAACTGTCTCGTGGTTAGTTTGGTTCAGCTTAGCGTGATGCTAGGCAGATTGAGGACTAGCGTAGTCCTTTTGGTTGTTTTGTCGGGAGACGGTAGATTGGTAATTTATTTGCTACGCGTTGTTAGGCAAAAGGAATCTCGGTCGTGACTCGCGTGTTTTGCCATTTTAAAGTTAACGGTGTTTGGACTAACAGCGTTAACAGTTAAGGTTCTTATTTTAAATAAGAAGCTAATAAAAGCAGTAGCTAAAGGCACATTTCTTACCAATCACTTTAGTTGTTTGGGGAGTCTGCTAAAGTTCATTTGAGTCACTGTACACTTTCTAGGGTGTTTGTTTATGCATATGGTGTCATAAGTATGAGTGCAGGTGTGCGAATGGGTGAAGCACAAATTTAATTGGCTATCCAATGGCGATATGGCGGTTAGGTTTGGCCCTAGCCACTTTAAATATGTCGTGAGCGCATTCATACACAACAGCAGCAAAAACGTGTTAGCCATTAGGCGCCAGGGTGTCTGAAACCACTGTTTGGAAAGGGACCGTTTGGGTCCTGCATCAGTTGGAAAGGCAAATGCACCCATAGGTGCCTGATGGGTGGGAGCTAAAAGCTCCAAGTCATCTTGGATGAACCACAGGAAGAATCACAGGTGTATCTTGTACCTGCTGATGGTGGTCAACAAAGGTGGGCGAGGTTCGTCCCTCAATTGTAACCAAGGAAGTGAGGTCATGGAGGTTGGACCTGATTGGCTGGTCCAGTCCTGTTGTGATGACCTCCCTTTGACAGCTATGTGTCATGTCATGGGCGTATGATGTCATGACCCCCCCTTCGGCTACGTGGAGCCACGAACGGCAGAGATGTGCGGTCCACGGAGGAGCAAGAAGAAAGCCCATGACAGGAAGCAAAAGGTGACCCCCAAAAGCGAATGTCTTGGCATGAACAGGTGAGCCGTCGACAGGCGAACGAGGAAGGCACGCGGCGGCGGTGAGCCACACAATGAGCAAAAGCAAGAGAAGAACAATGGACTGCAAGTTCATTGAAATCAGATAAGTGTTGTTGAGCACAAAGGCTGACAACGTGTGGCCCAAAAGAAGTACTGCAGGCGCGAAAGCGGGGGCAGTGAATGGCAGGGCAGTGGTGCGCACCATCTGCATTGCAAGGGTGGGCAGGGTGGGTAACAAATTGCTCAGAAATAGGCACAATGCGCCAAGCAGATTGCAAAGAACAACCACTGTGTTGTTTGGGTTGTTCGATGACAATTTCAGGTGCGATTTCAAGTTCAAAGTCCGCGGTGAAGCTGAATGGTTTGCTTCAAAAGTGAGGACAACGGCCTCAATTTGTGTCATGCGTAGCTCGGAGGTGCAATCCAAGTCGCATTTCGTAAGGTGGCAGAGTTGTACACCCTGAGTGGGATGTTCAACTTGGCCGAGGGGAGAGCTGGTGTTGCGAAGGTGACCTCTTGAGGGCATCTCGGAGACAACAGGCATGGTCCCCCCTTGAGCTGGGTGAGAGTCCTGGTGTAAGTTTTGTACACTCAGAACCGGTTCACAAGAAGGCTCTGTTAGGCTTAGTGCATAACAATTGGCAGTTTTGGTCAGCGGTGCTGCAGGCAGAGGCTGCCGCACCTGTGACCAGATTTTGCGTCGGTCGTAATCTATCAGGGGCTTGAAGCGGCCCAGCAGATCTTGACCAATGAGGAGCGGGACTGATTCCACAGCAGACACGTACACAGGGTGGACCAATGTGTGTGGTCCAATCGTCCAGTGTAACGTTGCCATGGAGTCCAGATGGGTGTTAGTCAGTGCAAACGCACCGATCTCCAATGAGCAGTGGTTGAGGCGGAGCATCCGGCCACTGTTCTTCAGCATGGCTTGAAGTTGGTTGAAGAGCGTGTTGGACATTACTGTAATGTCAGCGCCAGGATCAACCAAAGCGTCATAGTCTAATGTTTGTTCAAGTGTCGTCCTCAAATAGAACTTACGTGATGCACCTTTAATCTTGAGGTTACCTAAGAGCTGTTTGAATGGTTGATTCGACTCGGTAACAGGTGCACTGGCAGAAGGCAAAGAAGGTGCTGGATCCAGTTGGACTGAAAGAACGGTGTTGTCCGACACCTCTGGCTCATTGATGGCTGTCGGCTGACTGTCGTTGGACAATTTGCGCAGCCCATCAAGAACTTTTGTCCAGATGTTGCTGTCAATTGAGGAGTCACCTGACGTGGATGGGGGCTCCTGAGGACTATTTGTGCGGGGAGGTTTCTTTTTGCGAGGTTTTGTTTTCGCAAAGGGTTTCTCCCGTCCACAACCACGGCTGGAGCTATGACTCAACCGCGCAGGTGCACTGCGGCCGTACTGGTGCTGCTGATGAGAACCATTTTGAGGCCGTTGTGCAGGATTTGATGGGGAAGCGGCGATGTCATCGTCGCTTTGCTGTGATTCGGACTGTCGTTCGACCTCGTCTGAACCACCTGCAACATGGTAAACAGAGGATTCCACTGATTTAGCAGCGTTTTCGCGTAAAAACACAAAGGCCTTGGATGCAAGTTCACGTAGCTCTAGGCTACTTAGCGTGCGAGGACAAGTTGTCACACCCAAGAGGCGGCTTGTGTTTGGGTGGAGGTTGTTCAAAAATAGTGTTTTGAATTCTACCTGTTCTTCCATGTTGGGTTCGTTACGATGCCCAAAGTATGCCTTGCGCAGGCGACTATAATACAGGCTGGGTGATTCCTTTCGGCCTTGTTTTACTGACCAGGCAGCAAGAAAGCTCATTGCTGATACTGGGCCATCAAATTCACGAGACAATGCGTGACACAGTGCTCGATAATCATTCAAGATGTGGATCGGCTGGCGGTCGATCCAATCACTTACTTCTCGAGTGGACGTCAATTTCATGAGGTAAATCTTGTCTTCCGTTGTTGCCTGTGGGAATCTCCTCAAATGAAAATCAAGGTCTTTGAGGTACACAGAAGTATTATCAGAGCAATCTTGTTTTGGCTGAAATTTCTGAATGTGCTTGGCAATCGTGTCTAACTCTTTTGTAGACATGCCTGGTTGCGCCACATGATGAGGTGAAGAAGCATCTGCTTGTTGAGCAGGAGAAGGAAGGTTGGCAGCAACTGGAGACGCACAAGAAGGCGTGGCGCCTAGCGGGGGTGCCGAAACAAGAAGTGTGCTTCTTGGTGGAAGCACAGAGACAGGTGAGCTTGCTCCTCTCAGTGACACTGCAGAGGGAGGGGGCCCCCGTGTGTGTTGAGCGGCAATTGGAGAAGTGCTTGCCATGGAGCGAGTGGGAACCGGAAGTGGCACAGGTGGCTGAGAAGCAGGTCCAAGATTTGCAGAGGAAGTCTGCAGCACATCAGACAACGTGGCAGCGTCTGAAAAAGGAACAGGTGCGTGCACCACAAGTGGATCAAAATGCAAAGGAGAGTTCACCTGAGACAGGTCCTGAAAGGGGACCTCCAAAGCAGTGGTTTGGGACGGTGTCAATGGACACCTGGTGTTACCTTGTGGGACTTGCTGCAATTTTGATTCAGCCTGGGATGACTCGTCATCCCGGCCAGTGTTGAAGGATGGATGCTGCAATCGCCGGAGTTTTTCTTCCATTGCCATCAACTGAGATTTCAAGCGAAACGTCTGCCTTTTTCCTTCAATGCGTTCATTTTTCAAAAGTCTAATCTTTTGAGTTAATTCCGCAATTTCATCATTCGCGAGAGCTAGCAAGTACTTGTCAAATTCATGCTCAGTTTGGAGATCAATCCAATGGGCTTCAGTGGGCTGATTTGATAGTTCTACAATGCATTCTTTTAGCTCACGAATTTCAGATGTGGCATTATGCCAATTTTGTTCATGCGTGCGGGCAGTTTGTGTACTCACTTTAAGTTCCTGTGTCAATTTTGTAACTTGGTTTCCCAAGTCCACGCGGTCAGATTCATGCAACCATGCTTCCAACTCGGTTAGCTTGCTGCTAACTTGGGCGTGAATTTGCTGTTCTGCTGTCAGAACGCTTTTCACTTGTTCAAGCTCATGGTCACTCAATTTCCACCTAGCCACTAAATTCACCATTAGTCGGCTGAGGATTTGTGCCATATCTTCGTGGGTTAACGACCCTTGTTGAGCGTCGCAAACGAGTTGCGCAATGTTGGTGTCAAGAATCTCTGCGCTAGCGCTGGCTGTCGCGTTGGCATAGCCTGGAATGAGATTGTTAGTCACGGTCGCAAGGGCATTTTGAAAAGCATCCATGGTTAAAAGTAGCGTTATGATATCAAAGATATGCGTAAGCTCACTTTACTCAATTTGGAAGGACTAATTGTTAGCCAATTAGACAATGCTGAAAATGCTTAATGATTAGCTTTTTGGGCTCAATTAGTTGATTCAAAATGTTTTACCAAAATTATTAAGGCACAGATTAAAGGATGGTATCCAACTATGTTACCAATTATTTTAAATGGCAATGCACTAAATAATTGAGAACCCTCAACAAAGTATTGTGTTAAGCAATTTAGTCTGCTAAATTACTATTAACCACAGCATATATTTGAGGTTACAGGTTTTAGGAAACAAAAGTCTACTAAGGACAGTCACATTAAATTAAAATTACATTTAATTCAATAGAGGTTTCCAAAAGTGCCTAAAAATTAGGTAAACACTTTTACTACAACGAGAAAAGCTATACACTACTGGTTGAGTGTTGCTTTTAATTAAAACAAAATTAAGTACTTGAAAATGGTGGTTAATTATTTCAACAAACTCTTTGGTAAGTCAATAATTAAAGTTATCAAGCGTTTTAATTCTGTTAGCAAAAGTTCATCGACTGCGGTACCGTGAATAGCCACAGGAGGACGCCGTCGGCGTTTAAACGCAACGAGGTTCCTGTGTGTAGTGTAGAGTCGTACTTTTGTTCGATCAATAAAGTTTTATGACTTTACCGCATAGACAAAACAACTCCGTCGCTCGTAAGTGACACAGAATGTGTCTTAAAACGAGTGTTTAAATACCTTGCACAAGTTTTAAAATCGTAGCACTTGGCAAGCAAAGTTGTTAGCAAGGCGCAGCTAACGTAAACTTTGTCAATGAATGGCACGTCACCGGAAGTTGCGCGTGCGTATGTCACCAGCTGTCAATCTGTCAAACACGTTAAATTCACTCCTTACGGATAATCGCGCGTGTTGTTATGCGCGGCACTGACGCCGAATTATCAAGAAGACACTAATAATTATAATTTAAATAAATCAAGGAGCGGAAACCACGGAAACGTTTTAATTCCCACGGGTTTATATCGCGATACTAGTATCATGTAAGGACTCGCTTCGAGGGGAAAGAGAAAACTACTACTTCCTGTAAGACGGTGTTAATTCATTAAACACGACGGAATTAATGAAGATTAAAAAGTGCAAAACGTACAAAAATATTAACCCTAAACTCAGTGTAAACACTTGGTGAAACAGGAGTAGGAAAAATATTATAATGTAACGTTTAAGAGTGGCGAAGACACGTGATGTTAAATTGTCTTAAATCCAGTAAGAATCATAGGTTAGGACGGTACAGTAGTAATTTAAATCCCTCGATTAGTTTCAAATCACGGTAACTTGATTATTTAAATTATAAAGTGCTTTGAATGCGATGTTGAAGAAGGCAGACAGTAGGCTCACGGGGGGGGAGGGGGCTGTGTCCCTCTTCACACGTGAGTTGATAGAAAGCAGGAGTCAACTATACTAGCTGTAGTTTGGCAGCTGGCCGTGTAGCAATATAAGTATTAAGCAAACAGTACACTTTAGTGTTAATCAGATGGAAATCTAATTTCAACAATTTAAGCGAACTGTATAACTAGTTGTTCAGTGCTACAATTTGGCAGAGACTGGGCTCTCAGTGGGGGGTCACGTGGAGAGACGTGATCCTCTTGGAGCCACAGTCAAATGAGGAGCGACTTGGAAGTCTGGCCGTTGGGCCCGCCCCTCAAATTAGTTTATTGGTCGACTGGTTTCAAGGGGTGGTTACCTGAATCCCAGTTAAGTTAAGGATACGCCTCCAAAGATGGCGGATCTTAACACGTGTGTTTTACACAAAAGGCTAGCAGTTTTAGCACCATGTGCCTTACGCTAAACCCGACAAAAGGGAGTCAACTTAACACCTTGAGAAATGTGCTGTGACTCAAATGGTGGTCTGAATGCAGAATTTCGTGCACTAGACTATTTCCTCAGCCTAAAGGCTTGTAACGTAATCAGGTAGCTAAGCTGATTGCGCCACGTGAGGTTTGGAATGTATTTTTAACCCAATCAGAATTCGTGACGAGCTAGAAAAAGCATTCCCAGGCCTAAAAAGTTTTGCATGCAATAGAAAAAATGTGATTGTTACTCTTCCACTTTTGTGTGTGTAACATTCACATAGTCGACAAATTCATTCTCTTCTCAATAACTAGTCGTTAGACTGTTATTTAGCGCTTCAAATACACTGCTTTTATACAGCGGATTGGCTCTGGCATAAAGTTTTAGTTAGGTTGCTATGGAAACGAGCTGAAATTTTCCCAGAAGAACACGCTGCACTAAGCTGTTTTTGGATTGTTACATGTGTGTGTTTCACAAAATATGTAACATAAATTGGCCTCACACGGGGCACCATTATGTAAGGGAAATCGGTCCAATTAATTATTAAATCAATAATTGTTAATTATTAAATTAATAATCAATTGGCTCATTAATTGAAGGAGACTCAAACTTAATATTTAAATTAAGTTGAGCTTGCCTGCGGAGCACCACATCTCTTTTTGATAATTTTATCAGGATAACAGATGAGAACCTCGTTGAATCAGTCATTAAAATGAAGGTTGTGCCCTTACTACAATTTTGTGAGTTCTTTGTTCAGCTTAGAGGTCACTATAAATTGATGAAACACACACACAGTAAACCAGGGGTTGAGTTTTGTGCACGTTTATTCTCTAACCTAGGTGGGATAATCTACTTAGAATTTCAAGAAGCAAAACTAACTACTATGATAGGAAATGAAACGAGAACTAAAATAATAAAAAAAATAATCAAAGGAGAAGAAAAGAAGAAAAGAGAAACGGTCTTAACCAAGGTGATAGACTTCTTAAATCAAACCAACATGGGACCCACAATCAACCTAGTTTGCACCAATTTGTACTAGGGCAAAGGCCTGCAAAGTTGCACTTACAGATGGGGTTGGTCTGAGAAGCAGGACCCTGGATGGAGACTCGCCAAGCTCGTTTGAAGAAGGGATGAAGAAGGTTCAGTTCAGGAGAGGGAGAGACAGGTCGTCCGGCTGGCCAACTGAGCGTCACGGGGTCAACCTGCTGGCTGGGACGGGCCCTTTTTGGTTTGAGGCCTAGTGTGCCTGGAAAGGCACCATCCGTTTGAGCCTTGTGCAGGGACCAAAAGCAGCGTGTTTCGCTGCGCCTGTCGCTACACGCGATGGCTTCTGTGCGTTGCCGTGTGCTGGAGGTTAAGCTAGCTGGGCTAGCCCTTTGTCTGGCAGCCGCGCCGATGGAGACCAGGAAGGAGCCAAGGAGCAGCGAAGAAGCGGGAGCCAAAGAGCAGCGGAGAAGAGGCGGAAGAGAGCGAGCAGCACGCAGGGAGTGTGCTTTTAAATTGGGAAGGCGGCGGCCTCCACACCAGGGGGGCCGGTTGAGACCACAGTGGAAAGTTACCAGCTGGGGGAGGTTTTTGGTTGACTAATCAGATTGAATCTGGATCCCATGTGTGTTAAGATTCTAAGGTCAGAATTCAACCAATGCAACACGTACAATTGAATACCTCAAATAAAATGTTACCTAGCTTACACTGTTAAAACGTGCATACACATGAAAGTTTAGTGGAGAATCTGCCACTGCAATGGAACATTTTCATGACATTTCATGGAGTCAACATTTCACAAATGGCAAACATAACATTTCATAATTCATTGTTCTGTTGCAAAATAAGAAAGTCAAGTTTCTAAGAAGGCTTTTACTGTTCTGATTTGTGTGTGTGTGCGC
Organism: Festucalex cinctus; assembly: GCF_051991245.1. Taxonomy (NCBI): domain Eukaryota; kingdom Metazoa; phylum Chordata; class Actinopteri; order Syngnathiformes; family Syngnathidae; genus Festucalex; species Festucalex cinctus. The sequence continues at coordinate 13,864,166 of NC_135416.1, forward strand.
GTGCGCGTGTCAATCAGAGCGTTTGTGGGGGATGTTCTTGTCCTCTCCACCCCCCACAGTGGCATGTTCAGGCCACAGGAGCTCAATTCCTTTGGAACTGAGGTTGCAAAAAGTTACAACCGGCCGATAATCGTTACAACCGTAAAAGGATAAATGAAAATTTTAAATATTGGGGGAAAAAAAGTGTTGATTTCATCATAGTTACTATTTATGAGATTTGTACTGACCTGACACACATGGTGGCCCCAGGCCGCTGTTAATGTAGAACCCTGCATGCTCTATGTGATAAGCTTATTTTGTTCCTTCATCAGCAGCCTATTTGGGCAGCAAACTGGTTGGAGCTGATTTACTTAGGAAAACTGATGCTTCACTGAATAATGTCCATCCCTTGTTACCGTGGCTCAAAGAATTTTTGGTCCAAGACTAATTAACTCCTCAAAGGAGTCATCTTTTTTTTTTTTTCTTTTTTTTTAATCTATGCATTCCGAGTTGTACACTCACATTGTAGCCTACAAGTTACTTTTCTCAGAGTTTAGCCCATTTAATCACAACAACACTTGAAATAGTGAATTTCTTTGTAAATATTTTCGCATATGTGAGGCAGCATCTCACCTGACATAACGTCAAATTATGTCTTTCACAAAAGGGCATCTCGGGTACTAAAAGTGTAGGTCAAAGTGTATACTGGTACTGTAATTCTCTTTATACAGAACTTCTGTAACTTGTTCTTGCTTTATAAGCAATTGAATGACATGACCACACATGATTATCCCCTAAAAGGCAAAACAGAGACTTTTATTGTGAAAGTAGAGAACTGATAAATACGAACTAGTGT